>NC_087156.1:22569496-22694496 GCF_035594125.1 Scylla paramamosain | reverse complement strand
GTTGGCAGGTTTAAGTGGAGCAGAGGATGTAGGGCGAAGGAACTTACCCAGCATTTCCTATATATGAGTACTTTCCTCAACCGTCTTCTGTGTTAGTGATGATCAGGAAAACTTCAATGGAGATGTGTCAACTGGTGGCCGACCTTCAGAGTACGAAAGACTCCGCGAGTTTGACGTGAGAGATACACTTGGTGCAAGTCCGTATATATGTGTGTCCCGTGCCTAGTGCAGTCAAACAACCACTGGATTTTAGTGCGAAACTCTCCTCCTCCTCTTCCTCCTTCTCCTCCTACTCCTCCTCCTCCTCCTCCTCCTCCTCCTCCTCCTCCTCCTCCTCCTCCTCCTCCTCCTCCTCCTCTTTACTTAATATTATTCGATATACGCCGCGTATCTGTATCGCCGGTTTTTCAATAAAAGTGATGGATAGCAGCGAACACGTACACATAACCCGGATTTATGCTGGAAATATTCGGATTGGCTGCGGTGCGGATGACACTGCAGTCCCCTCCTGACCCTGTCTTGCCCCGTCCCCACCCCTCGTCGCCCCGCACCATTCCCACTGTCTATCGTATCACTGTGCCCTCTAAGGCTCTTCATTCTGGCAACTTTTCTTGTATTCCCCCTCCCCCCACCCTCTCTCTCTCTCTCTCTCTCTCTCTCTCTCTCTCTCTCTCTCTCTCTCTCTCTCTCTCTCTCTCTCTCTCTCTCTCGATTAGAAAGCTTCTTAGGCGTTTTAGCACCAGACGCGTTTTGCTGTCTGAACGCAAGGCTTAAAGCAGATTGGTTATGTTCCCTGGTATGCAGCATTTGTTCAAACAGCCTCCCTCACCCTCCCACCATTTGTTATCCAACAGTAAGGTGACCTCCCCTTGATCCGCTGTTTCACGTTTAGCTCGTGCAATTAACAAAAAAAAAAAATAAAATAAAAAAATAAAGTAAATAAATAAATAGATAAATAATAAATAAGTAAAATAGAAGAAAATAGTTAATCGTGCCTCATCAACAGTCTTTCACCTGCTTAGTGGCAAGCCTCGGCTAACCCACCCGTTCCCTGCCCTGCCTCACCTCCACACACACGCATATTCATTTCAAAATAACACTAATTAAGTAAAATTCACTGTTTTACGATAAAAATGTTATATAAAGTATTATTTCGAGTCGTCTGATGCAAAAGCAAATATTTCGTACACTTATTTTATATTACAAATAAAAAAACGCTGAAAAAAAATAAATTTAAGTCACAAACAGGTACTGTTTGTTCAGTTCAGTACTAAGAATTTTGCTGCATTCTCCAATTTTCTCTGTCTGTATCCCTTAAGGTGACGCTATGTGTGAATTTTTGGTAAATTTATTTGGTGAGTGTTGTTTTGAAGTGCGAGCGCCTGCTCGCCCCTGCTGGACACAGCGAGAGCCGCGGGTCTCTAATGATGTGCTGGCATCCACCTACCTACTCTTCCTGATAACTTGTCAGATTCGGTTCATTAAGTCTTGGCAACACCTGGCATGGCGACAAGGCCACGCTGCCACTGTTATGCCGGTCCTGTTCCCCCCGTGGCACTCCGCCGTGCACCCTCCCGCATGCCATTATCATTTGCACGCAACACTGCGCCAAATGTACAGAGATGAGCAAACACTGTAATTTTTGTGTAAACCTTTTTTGTATCATATATTATTATCAAAAATTTATTTGTTTATGTATTTATTTATACGTTTATTTATTTTTTGTACATTACGGAATAATTTTTTGTCACCTTCCTAATGAGTTTCTTTTTTGGAATTAATGTGGACTTTGATGTTAAATTTGCAATATATATATATATATATATATATATATATATATATATATATATATATATATATATATATATATATATATATATATATATATATATATATATGAGTAGAGAAACTATTAAATAAAAAGAACGAGTTTCCCGAAAATTTCCAGAAAAAAACAGTTGATATAAAGTTTGGCAATAAACTACTGTTTTGGAAGAAGGTTTAAAGAGGAGAGAGTGCAAAAGCGACGGATAAGGAAAAGAAAATGTCGAGTGAGCAACCATCAGTGAAGGATTGTTGAAAGTCATGTTGATTTGAGGAACTTTGTAAAACATAAAATCATATAAATGAAGACAGAGCTGCAATTTCCTGTTTCGAAAAAATAAATAAATAAATATAAATAAATAAATAAATAAATAAATAAATAATACAATCAGGAAAAAAGAGACACATATGTAGGAACCGGTATGAAGACATAGTTGTGACATGTACCTCTCCGCCACTTTTCCCTCAGTCCCGTCTTTCCTTTCCTCCCTCCCTCCTTGCCTTCCTTCTACCCAGTATTCCCTCTTCACGTCACAACAACACCAAATGAAACCTTCCCTTGTCCAAATGTCTGCTCGGCTCTTGCCAACTTCGCATTCAAAGTCAAGAGTAAACTCCTTAATGACACACAGTTGGCAATGAACTGTAATGCCATAAATTAGGGAACGTTGTCAAGCAATGCCAAAATGTCATATTGATCCAACTGTTTGTTTTGTAAGATATTTGTGGAAATGATGCCTTGTAGAACCTGAAATGCATAGGAGTCTTATTTTTTAGCTTTTCATGTAGATGATTACAAGGACAAGAATCACCAGTATCCTTGTCACTGTTATTGACTTTTCCTTATGTTCTTAGATGAGGAGACACACCAACGAAGAAAAAAGCCTACTTTCCTACTTTACAGGATAATATAGGTATGTAAATGTATTAAAGGAAACTAAAATAAACATAAATATACGATCTAAAGGAGACAAAAATCAAATTTGCATTTATATAGTTTATTAAAGGAAAGACATATACGTATGATACATAGTAATACAACACTCATGGCAGGTAATACATTAAATTGTTTAACATTTCGTTACACATTATCTAAGCACTTTTTTCTTTATTCTTGGTCATTATTATCGGTAATATTTTACAATCTTTTGATTCTCTCTCTCTCTCTCTCTCTCTCTCTCTCTCTCTCTCTCTCTCTCTCTCTCTCTCTCTCTCTCTCTCTCTCTCTCTCTCTCTCTCTCTCTCTCTCTCTCTCTCTCTCTCTCTCTCTCTCTCTCTCTCTCTCTATATATATATATATATATATATTTTTTTTTTTTCTTTTTTACCCCAAAATGCTAGGATTCAGACTTTTTTTGGAAATAATTCGTTAATTATATCATTCTTTCTTTAATTATATATATCAAGTACACGAAAAAAAAATCGCATAACTGTCGCTCATAAAAGAGTAATTTGAAAAAAATAAAAAAAAATATCTACAGTCAGTATTTATTAATATCTGTAAGTCATCGAGGTCTACTGCCACCCTGTGTGAGGCTGCCCGCCTTGAAATTACAGATTCTCTAGACATGAATCACTTGAAAAGCAACTATTTTATTTAGGTTGCAAAACGTTATAACAAAAAGTATCTTGTGGGTGGCAAGGTAGGGCCTTGGTGGCTACGTAGTTAAAATACGAATATTCATTCCCTTCGCTCATTAATGTGGATGAACGAAAGCCATTCCTCACTTGAGTGAGGTGCGAATACTTGTGTCTTATTCGTTGGTGAAAACTTGGTGTTGGATGGAAGGGTCAACATCATTTTCTTTAGTTCCGGTAGGATCAGGGTGAGGCTGCAGTTGATTCACATTCCTTGTCAAAGACAAGAGCTGTTAGTATCTTTACATTCTTCACGTGTTGCCGCCGCCTTACTTGAATCGAGAATTGTTCCCATGCATTTGTATTGCCGGGAGAAACGTAGTGGATTGATGCGGCGCCTTGCAGAGGGAGCATAGCGAGCGGGGACAGCCAAGTAATGGGTTTTGTGCCTGGACGGAGGCTGTCCCGCGCAGCATCGCCGCGAGCTGCAGGTGTGGTGGCGAGGGATTTGTTTGCAGTGTGTCGATGTGCCCGCAGAAGGCAAAGGTTGCCTTACCCTTCACACACACGTGTATAGAAAAAGTGCGTGAATATACTGAAACACTGATCAAAGCAGGAACTTCCCTCCATGATAGAATAATAAAGATGCAATTTGTAGGATCTGGAGATTCTCTTAAGCAACTGGGAAGGAAGCTCCACTCAAGACTGCTGGCTTTCATTTTATTTTTCTTCGTTATTTTTATTTCAGTGATATAGTCTAGAGTATTGCTGTAGTCTCAGTCACACACACACACACACACACACACACACACACACACACACACACACACACACACACACACACACACACACACACACACACACACACACACACACACACACACACACACACACACACACACACGTCACACTCACAGTATCAGCTCGACCTCAAGTGACAACAAAGTGGAGCGCAAACTTGAGTAATTTGGGAAGTTGTGAAGCATCACAGGAAACTCGCTCACCCTCGCCCCCAGATATGTCCGACGAGCAAATTACGTGCAAATGAGGCCCTTCCACACCTCACCGCCAGGACCGTGCAGGCGGGCGAGGCTCACGAGGCTCGCCGGTGTGTGATCTTGTTGCCTTTGTGAAGTTTTTTCTTTCACCCTTGTGTTACAGTGTTGGTGTAAGCGAAGAAAGCGTCACGTTTGCTGTACTAGATGTCTCTGAACAAGTCGAGATTGTGTAGGGAATTTACTAAGAGCGAGGAAAGCTGTGTGTGTGCAGGAGAGGGAAGAGGAGACGCAGAAAGGAAGGGAGCATGGGCCGCCTTCCGCTGTTTGCACTTCCCCTGAGGCAAAGATGAGCATACCATTTTTCTCGTCGCACTGGGGAATTCTGGGAATAATTTTGAAATCTGGAAGGAACACCAGTGATAGTGGGAATAGGGTGAGGGGAGAACATGGGAGAAGAAAAGCATGAAAAGCGTGAAGTAAGCAAGAGGGAGTGGTGACAAGAGGCAGGTGGAAGGGACGGGGCAGGTGAGGCTCTGTGCGTCCAACTCACAACCTTGTCTTGATTTTCTTTTCTGGAAGTCCCTGGAATTGTTCACGTGTCTGCTTGGCCTTTCTGGTGATAAAGGTGAGCTGTCCGCGTTTCCATCTTGGGTGAAAGGCGCCTCATCACGCTGGTTGTGGAGGTGTATCGCTGCCAAGTGAATACATGAACCTCGTGCCATTGTCTTTTTGGTGCAGGTATTTTGAAAATTTATCTGCATATTTGGTATAAAAGGAGTATGTTGTATGCCAAAGAAAGTTACATGTGTTCTCACTGATTAATGGCGTTTGAAGTGTCTCGTGCTCACCTACCACCATCCCAGTGCAGGCAGCCTCAGATGATTTCATAGTACAAAAGATTAGGTTGGTGTTGGCGCTTGCATCCTCTTGACGTGCCCGTGAATTATATTGTCCTAAAGAAAATGTAGGGATCAGCTGTGATACTTAATATTCTGCCTGACGACGACTCTTGAAATGCAGATAAGTGTAGTTTTGTGTGTGTGTGTGTGTGTGTGTGTGTGTGTGTGTGTGTGTGTGTGTGTGTGTGTGTGTGTGTGTGTGTGTGTGTGTGTGTGTATCATAACTGCCACAAGGGGGCATTTCATGTCTGCGCGATGCTCGCATCCCCCACACATTCACTTGGCGCTCCGCTCTCTGACTCACATTTACTGGGAAATCCTTGGAGGCTGTTTGTCTTCCCGTCAGGCAGAGCAGGTCAGATGTTTCACTTTTAGAAGTGTTTAACCCATCGCTTCCACCACCGATTGTTAAAAAAAAAATGAATAAATAAAAAAAAATGAGAACGCTTAGTGATGAAATGTTTCGACAGTCAAAGCGACATTTTTTTTTCCTTTTAAGCGAAGAAAATTATTCTCTTATTTGCACGAGGACTAGAAATAGTCTCGTGACTAAGCCGATGTGACGTGATTATGCATCGATAAATGACTCCATTAAAGTTAACACACGATCATTTCTCCTCACGCGCCGCCGCCGTCGCCACCACCACCACCACCACCACCACCACCACCACCACCACCACCACCACCACCACCACTACCACCACCACCACCACTTCCACCTCACATCACTTCCCATCCCAGCACTTCCACTCCACCACCGCTTTCCGGAGTCAATACCTCTGAGGGCGCCTGGTATCACAGAAGCACCTCCCTCGCCTTGCCCTAACAGCCGTCACTCCGTCCATCAGTGTCAGCCGCTCACTTCCCCTACAGGTCGTGAAGTATGAACATGGAGTCCGCCTCGCTCAACTTGGTAGCTCTGTCTCAAACATCTCACAAGTCATTAAGCTCTCCTGGGCTACACGGGCCGCCCCTCTATCACTAGTTCTGGCGCCCTATCAGTGGCATGCCTCGCGTAGTTTCCCGCAAGGCCAATAATCACATGTCCTTCTCATTACTTTCTCCTTCCACATCCCGCCACGCTCGCCATTCATCACTTCTCGCCTCCCTCACTTTCCAGGAGTCCTCCCCGTATTCCTCTAAACCTCTTTTGTTCCCTCCTACCTGAACCATTCGGGAAGGGGAGAGACAACAGAGCGTCCCCTCTCCTTCTCCCTTCCATCTGACATCCCCTTCCCTTCTTCCCTTCCTTCTATTCCCCTTCACATCATCACTGACTCTTACCGTCCCCAACGCTACCCCTCACCCACCTCCCCCACCACTCCATCGCCAATACCACCACCGAGCCAGAGTTGTGCCGGCCGGAAAATTAGAGCAAGACTGGACTCCGGATTCGTGGAGTCCGGATAGCAACGAGAGAGCAGGATGGAGTTCTGTAGGACCGAGTAAGGAGGAAGAGAAGGAGGATTAATTCTGCTTGTGTGTCCTTTTTCCTTGCGCGTGAAATTTCGCTTTTTTTTTTTTTTCTTTTTTGCACTAAGGTTATATACACGGAAGGCTTTGTCCGCGTAATGACCGACCAGCGATACGAGGCTCTTTTTGGGTTAACTAACGATGAGATTCTGTGCCAGCGAGTGTTGTTTCTCCTTATTGGATGTTGTCTAGGAGAAGCTTGGAGATCGTGGGAAGACGAGACAGGGCTGAGCGGCCAAGGGAAGAGAGAGAGAGAGAGAGAGAGAGAGAGAGAGAGAGAGAGAGAGACGCCCAGTAGCTGATAGACATCGCTGAGATGCCGCGATCATTTCCTGACCCCAGTCCCTCTCCTCCTCGCCGGGCTATCCTCTCTCGGCAGGTGAGCGCAAGTAGAAAAGAAGAGGAGGCCTACTTGCTGTGACGTCATAGGCGGAGGGAGGAAGTTAATTGTGTTATTCTTGCATTGGTTTCTCGCGTGTTGTTGTTGTTGCTGTCTATATTGTCATCGTTCATCGTGATTACGTGTGTGTGTGTGTGTGTGTGTGTGTGTGTGTGTGTGTGTGTGTATTGGATAGAGCCAACAGGTGGTTCAGTTTGTCTTTCGAAGCTGCACCGTATTAAGTGTTAAGGTATCCGTGTTGACTTGGGATTCTGAACGTGCTAAATTTACATAAGTCGTTATCATTATCCCTATTGTTGTTGTCATCGTAATCATTCAGTCATCATCATCATCATCATTACAAACCATTGAGGAGCTTGGCGGGTCATTAAGCGGCAGGCGCCCACCAACTTCCACGCATCTCACTTTATCGTCCGCAATGTTGTAGTGAGCTAACCTTGTGGCGGTGTTTTGTTTTCATTGCTAGTTTAAGCTACTGTGATTTACTCTTTCTCTCTCTCTCTCTCTCTCTCTCTCTCTCTCTCTCTCTCTCTCTCTCTCTCTCTCTCTCTCTCTCTCTCTCTCTCTCTCTCTCTCTCTCTCTCTCTCTCTCTCTCTCTCTCTCTCTCTCTCTCTCTCTCTCTCTGCTGTGTGTGTGTGTGTGTGTGTGTGTGTGTGTGTTGATTCGCGATCAACTAAATTTTTTCACAGTTTTTTTCTTTTTATAAAGTTAATCACTATTATTTTCCTTAAGTACGTAGTGGGTGCAGATCTGTAATATTTTCAGCATCGAAAACTTCACAGACTTTCTGAAGTAATTTTGTAGTCTACCACATTTTGTAACTTCCACTTCATTTCCTTAGTCAGCTGCCTACCAGAAAAATACAATTTCATGTAGCAAAACTGTCTCTGTATCTCAATACTCCATTACCGTAAATGGGCTCTGCCGTGGCTACCTCGCTGTTCCATTAAGCACGGAGCTGACGCGGACACACGGGATCGATCCTGTGTGCCGGGCACCGGGAGGAGGAGCCTCGGCCAGCCTTCCACCGGCCGCCTCTCACCGGGCAGCCGCGACGTGGAAGGGACTGACTGTCGGCAGGGAGAGGTCCTTCCCGGGAGCCAAGGACAAAATGTGAGCACAGCCAATCAACAATAATGGAAAACAGTAAACGAAACATGTACCGATTTTAGCCGTAATTACAGAGGAATATGGGCGTGAAGCCGTGGGCCGTGGGGCGCTTCTTTTATGTGTTAAGAACACAGCGGTAATTGTTGCTTATACCATTTGTAAAGACGTTCCCTTCGTATACGAAACTGTATGTGTGTGTGTGTGTGTGTGTGTGTGTGTGTGTGTGTGTGTGTATAATATATATATATATATATATATATATATATATATATATATATATATATATATACGAGGTGTGTCATTAAAGTTCCAGGACTGGTGCCACACAAGTTTTATTTCACATCCAGGCTACAAACTATAGGTTATCTCCTTCGAAGTAATCCCCCTGGCACCGCATGCACTTGTCCATCCTTCTCTGCCAGGCTTGCATGCACTGCTGGAAGGATTCTTGCGGGATGCTCCTCAGCTCCGTCGTCACGGCCTTTTTGATGTCGTCCGCATCATCAAAACGGGTCCCCTTCATGACCTCCTTGAGCTTGGGGAAGAGGAAGAAGTCGCACGGAGCGAGGTCAGGTGAGTAGGGCGGTTGCTCCAGCACGGCGATGTTCTTCTTGGCCAAGAACTCTCTGATGCTCAGAGCATTGTGAGCAGGCGCATTGTCGTGGTGAAGCAGCCACGAGTTGCCCTGCCACAACTCCCGCCTCTTCTCGCGCACTGCACGAAGCAGACGCCGCAGTACTTCTTTGTACACATGTTGGTTGACTGTCTGGCCCTGTGGCAAGAACTCGCAGTGGACGATGCCCCTCACATCGAAGAAAGCGATCAACATGACCTTGAAGCTGGACCTGGACTGCCTTGCTTTCTTCGGCCGTGGCGACGCCGGACTCTTCCATTGAAGGCTCTGGCGTTTGGTCTCCGGGTCGTACTCAAATACCCAGGACTCATCGCCGGTGATGACTCTCCTGAGCAAGTCTGGTTCAGTTTCCAGACGCTCGAGGATGTCCTGACACACCTGCATGCGTCGTCCCTTCTGGTCATCGTTCAGGAGTCTCGGCACCATCTTCGCACAGACTTTCCGCATGCCCAGATCTTCAGTGATAATCTTCCACACGCTGTTGTGGTTCATGCCAAGCTCATCTGCGATCTTTCGAACAGTCAACCGACGATCGTCACGCACCATCTGCTTGACACGCTCAACATTGGCCTCATTCCTGCTCGTTGAGGGTCTTCCACTCCTGGGGTCATCTTCCACGTCCTCCCAGCCCTCTTTGAACCTCTTGCACCACTCAAAAACACGTGAGCGTGACATTGTCTCATCCCCGTACACTTTTTGCAGCATACCCAGTGCTTCTGACGGCGTTTTCCCCAACTGCACCAAAAACTTCAAGTTTGTTCGCTGTTCAGCGCTCATTGTTAAACGACCTGCAACAGAGGACATGATTTTAAAAGCACGTAAGAAAAAGATTAGTGACTGTAGAGGGTTGGGAGCGCAGTTGTATACTCCAGAAGGATTACTTTGAAGGGGAAATATGGTGGTTTGTGGCTTGGGTTTGAAATTCATCTTTTAGGACACCAGTCCTGGAACTTTAATGACACACCTCGTATATATATATATATATATATATATATATATATATATATATATATAGACACACACACACACACACACACACACACACACACACACACACACACACACACACACACACACACACACACACACACAGTATATAGACACAATACAGTAGACACACACACAGTTTCCTCTTGCCATGTATGTCAGGCGGCATTCAAGAAGAAAACATTTTAAAGATAACAATGTAAGAAATAAAGAAATCTGAAATATAAAAGAAAATGCCCTTTCTGTTTCCTTCTTGTTTTAAGAGAAGAACAAAGTTTTCTGAGGAAGGGTCTGCCAGCAGCGCTCGCCCCTCCTAGTCGCCTTTGCAACACAGAGAATACGAAGACATGTACTGTAAATCCCTTGCTACCTTTACCTAGCCTTGTGTGTGTGTGTGTGTGTGTGTGTGTGTGTGTGTGTGTGTGTGTGTGTGTGTGTGTGTGTGTGTGTGTGTGTGTGTGTGTGTGTGCGTGCGTGTATGAACATGCCCGTGCAAGAAAAATGTTGGTAATCTATTGCACTCTCACGTCTCGTACAAAAGTATTCGGTTAAATTTAGTCGTATTCCTTGGCTTTTGAACTTGACACTCTTCTCTCTATTTTTCAGGTGTCTGTTGGGTTGGCGGCCGTCCTGCTCAGACAGAGATACGCCTGCTACTCTCCTCCCGCTGTGCAGTAACGGTGAGTGTGACCACCTTCTGGCAGCCACCCTGTCCTTCCTACGCCACCATCACCACCGTCAGTACCTCCATCATGATAACACCTCCCTTTCCCTCCACGCACCGCCGCCAGCAACGCCTTCCTCTCGGGCCGCGCGGGTCACCTTGCAGCCTTGTTAGTCACAGGAAATTAAGCAGTCTTGGCGGCAGGAGCTTGATGACGCCTGTGCCTAGTAGAGGAGAAGCTGAGCTACTACAAGAACAGCTCGCCCGTACACGAGATTCATGCCTCCTCCTTCCTTCTGCTACTCGCACAACTCCGACTACTCCGCCTTCTCTCCTCCTCCTCCTCCTCCTCCTCCTCCTTCTCCTCGTCCTCCTCCTTGTTGTTGTTGTTGTTGTTGTTGTTGTTGTTGTTGTTGTTGTTGTTATTATTGTGGTTACTCTTGTTACTGTTGCTATTATCATTTTTATTGTCCTTGTTTTTATCATTATCGTCGTCATTGTCATCCATTCCTTCTTCGTCTTTCTGCTCTTCGTCCTCCTCCTCCTCCTCCTCCTCCTCCTCCTTGTCGTCGTCGTCGTCCTCGTGCTCGTCCTCCAAGTGCGAGAGAAGGCGGTCCGTCCCGAGCCATCAAAGCTTAACGGAGTGCTGCTGCAATCTGGAAACTTTATGAATACGACTTTTCCTTCTAGAGTGTCCGAGGCTTCCCGACTTTATTACTGTCTCCCTCCTCTCCTTCCTGCTCCTGTCCCCTTCCTGTGTTCCTCCCTCTCCTCCCCCTCCCTCCTTGCCTTCGTCCGTTCGCCTCTTCCTGCCTCAGTAAGCGTGAACTACTTTGTCCCTGAGTGTCCCCGAGGCTCCAGTTTCGCCCTGCTGTAAGCGCTTTGATGGCCAGAAATGAGTGCCTTTAGGGGGTTCTCTTTCCCCCTTCGTTTTTGTTTCACAGGGAGGAAATGTGCTTAGTTAAGGTTTCTTGTTTTGGAAATTGGTGTCGTGCCAGGACCGTTGCGTCGTTTAGGAGTCGTCGCGTGTGGCGTGTGGAAGACTCGTCACCATTTCCCCGCCTGGTTGAGGATCGGTATACGCCCGCCGGGACGCCACACACCGCCGGTATGTTTTGCTGCCACAGGGAAAGGATTTATGACGGATTGTTATGCTCAGAATTTTGACCATTGAAGTGAAGTCGAGACCCAAACATTCTCCCTGGAGCGCAAACTCTTTCAAGTGTTCCAGCCACTGACTTTATACTTTTTTTTTTTTTTTTCTCAAGCCGTATCCAAAGTGTCGTCATAATAATAGTCTCGGCAACCAATCTCATCGTCTTCCTTCAAAGGCCATTCAAATTTATGGTAGTTGTTTCGCCTTTTGACGAGCTGCTCGCATCATATTTCATTTTCATAGTCATACCCACCAGGAGGGAGAAACGTGCCGCCGAGGAACGCCGAAGGGTCTGTGCTCGCTGGTGGCCGCTGGAAGCTGTTCCAGTGCAGTACCGCGACGCGCGTCACGCAAAACGCCAGTGAAAAATACTAAGTAAATATGTAGATAAGTTAACAGACTAATAAAAAATGTATTATAAATAAGATAAAATAACAATAGCTTAAAAATTCGTGCTACTGATTAATGACAAATGCTACTGAATGAAGATATCGATCTACAGCGTAAAGAAACCTGATTAATTCCCATTCAGTGAATGGAATCCCTCTCTGCCGTCCCCGCACCACACAAGGCGGGCACAGGCTGCGGCATGCCTCCAGCAGCAGGCCTGCCGTGAAGTAAATACACTTGTTGCATTACAGCTATTACACAACCAGGCAGCCTCACTGAAGAAGGCTGTCAATATTTCCGTACCTGATGATATGGGAATACTACTGTAGTGGAATGTAATGGTACCTGTCATGTGAGATGTATGGTTCTGACTGTTGTCTGGGAAGTGTCGGGGACAGGCGCCGCTGGTATTGGCACCAGTAAATCGTTTAGGCATTTTAAGTTATGTGAGAAGTCTGCTCTCAGAGCGTGGCATCTCGATGAAATTGTGTTCATTCTGTCGGTGCTTCTTGGGCTTTATTGCGTAAGGTTGAATTCTTCTTTGTCGCTTCATGCTGCACGGTTTTCAGTTTCGCAATATCCTTCACGCGGAGGGGAAGAGCCGGCAATGGAGCTCCCGCTTCCTCCCTTTCCCGTATCTCTTCCCTTTTCCTCTCTTCCTAAAGGAATCTGACTATAACCTCCCGCCGCCGCCGCCACCACCACCACCACCACCACCACCACCACCACCACCACCCACCACCACAATCTCACCCAACTCTCCCAGACGAATTGTGCCGACGGCTCGACAAGCGAGAGAGAGAGAGAGAGAGAGAGAGAGAGAGAGAGAGAGAGAGAGAGAGAGAGAGAGAGAGAGAGAGAGAGAGAGAGAGAGAGAGAGAGAGAGAGAGAGAGAGAGAGAGAGAGAGAGAGAGAGAGAGAGAGAGAGAGAGATTCGAGGCCAAAACCAGCCCCACCTCCTAAGTTTGGTGCCGCGTTCGCCTACAAGCACATTTTTTAAAAGATGGGGTTCGGCTTCTCTGTCATGTTTAGGGTCATACCTGCGCCCGTTTTTTCCCCTCGGTTGTCTGTGACTTGTAACTTTGTTTGTTTTCCTCGGAGTGGGGCGCGCAGCGACGTGGAGTTCTCAGGCGCCTCCCCCCACCCCCCTCCCGGCCCTACAGGGACCACCCCACCCACGAACCGGAAACAGCGTAGTAGAAATCTGAGTGGAAGAAAACGGAACAATATTTTCCCGCATAATTTCATCTGACAATAAAGTCGTAAAAGATTTAAGTTGGAGTTCGAGAAGGCTTAGCGAGTATGGGCCAGCTGGAGCGTGGCGGGAGTGGCTGTGCTGCCGCCGCGGAGTGGTGCCAACACTGCTGCTGAGGACCAGGCGAGGGACTGGCGGCAAGGAGTGATGACGCCGCTGGCGCTCATGATGTCAGTGCCAAACACACGCTGGCTGGTGTCTCCGTTACATGTATCACTAAGGAAATACCGGTAGTGATGGGCCTGGTCGCTTCTAGCTACCAATTTCTTTCCCCTTTTCCCCTCCCTCCCTCCCTCTAAACTTGCCTTATCACCTTCACCCCTTCTCCCCTCAGCCTTCTTCCTCCCCGGGCTTCTTATCGCCACTCTTAACTACCAACTCACTCACTTTTTTCTCTCTTTGATTTGTGCTTCTTGTTTTCACTTTTTTTCCTCTCTTATTTTTGTCCATCACCTTCGCCGCGTCGTTCTTCCCCCTCTCGAGTTCTTCATCTTTCCTATTTTTCTTGTCCTATATTTGTATGCCCATGTTCTTGTCCTGCATAATAGTACCCTCGGTCACTCCATCACGTTCATCATCATCATCATCATTGTCGTCATTGTTATCAACTTACGTTTTCGTTTTATTTTTTTTTCCTTTACTTTTCCTCCTTTTATTTTTCGTTTTTTCTTCTCACTCCTCCTCCTCCTCCTCCTCCTCCTCCTCCTCCTCTGGACGAAAAAGATAAATCAAGTCACCTGTCTCCTCACCTGGGCCTGGAAGGCGGCCCTGATTGGTCCTCGTTACGGGCCAATCGAGGCGTCCGCGGGCCAGCTGCGACGGAATATAAAAAACGATTTTCAACATTTTTCTAATTTTAAGATTACGTATTTAAGTCGTCTTATTTAGCGTGAATCGTTTGGTGCTGCTCAGAAACAAGTGGCCAGTTCTTGTTTACTAGCTATTGTTTACTGATCTTCCTGCCTTTACTTTTTCGTTGATAGATATGATCAACATTATAATCGTCATATAATGTTTACTTATTATGATATACTAGGTATACGCCATTACAGAAAATCAGTTTGCAGACAAAAGCAGCACGCCCTTACCTATCAATGGAAACGCTGGGTAGTAGTTTAAAAATTTATAACAAGGTTCCTTGGAAGATCCTAAAAAGTGCGCAGATATTTTCCACCGTCCTGCCCGCCTTTTTGAGCTTATTAAGGCCAGCAGGGTAAGAAGCAAGAATGTCCCCTGACGGTAAGCTTAGTGTGTGTGTGTGTGTGTGTGTGTGTGTGTGTGTGTGTGTGTGTGTGTGTGTGTGGTGAGAGAGAGAGAGAGAGAGAGAGAGGAAGAGAGAGAGAGAGAGAGAGTGAGAGAGAGAGAGAGAGAGAGAGAGAGAGAGAAACAAGGTCAGCCATTGCTGGGGTACCTAGGGTGGCGGAGGCCATTGAACGTTGTTTATTAGTTTATTATTCCTTTATCTGCCTTTATTAGTGCGCCGTCCATGTAATAACGGAAGGGGTGGGCGAGGTGAGGGTTGTGCGTGGCAGGGTGAGGGGAAGGTGGGGTTGAACCCCACGAAAAATTTAGTTTTCCCCCGTGAGTGGAGAGTGAGATTGTGTGATGTTGGCAGGTGACGGTGGCTACCTCCTGTAAGGGGTTGTGGAAGTCTAGATGGATCATGATGGATGGTGCTGGATGAAGCGCTAACACAATCTCCGGGGTAATAATCACTAAGACTGTAACGCCTCAAGTTTCGTAAAGTACAACGCTGCCTTAGTGTGGACGGTGCCTTGCTGGTCTCTTCTGAGAGTCCGAGAAGAAGGCGGGAAAGATCTGCGTTCATTGTTTCAAGAGAAATATGGACTGAAGCCGCTGGTCTCAAGAGCACCCGTCTTTTACAGTTTCTCTCTCTCTCTCTCTCTCTCTCTCTCTCTCTCTCTCTCTCTCTCTCTCTCTCTCTCTCTCTCTCTCTCTCTCTCTCTCTCTCTCTCTCTCTCTCTCTCTGTGTGTGTGTGTGTGTGTGTGTGTGTGTGTGTGTGTGTGTGTGGGCGCGTGCGTGCGTGCGTGCGTGCGTGCATGCATGCACGCATGCATGCACGCGTGCAACCCACACGCCGCGTGCATTCATTAAACACTCAAACACATCAAGGTTGCTAACCATCGATTATTTACTGTGATTGAATTAGCAGTTTAATATGCTTTGAATCAAGTAAGAGATAAATGGTTATTACCCCCTTGTTACACTGATACCTGATACTCGTGGGTATGAAGCGGAGAACACTCTCCGTGTTTGCTTCTTTATATATTACAATTACAGTTTGTACAGACTCTAGCTTGTTCTCCCCGTTCTCGTATCTGGGATGAGTCTGCTATCCATCCGCCCCAGCTCGTTACTTTATTGTATTAGGAAACAGGACGCCTGGATGTTTGATCACCACCACCGACTATGTCAACGTTATGTCTTATCTCTTAAGGAGTCCAGATATCCTGTGCTCTGGGTGACATCCGCAACTCTGCAGACCCAACTTGTTTTGGCTGCCACGTCCAGCCACACTACATTCCTATTGTTACATTTCATCTCCGTTCCTTTCACATTAATAGGTATTAATAAGTATACGAATAAGAACATAACACTGCCTAACGCCCTTCTTAAAGAAGCTGTTCATTAAGCAGAAGATGTAACCCGCATATCAGCACAGCTCCTTGTGTGCCAAGGCGTGCCGCTCTCAGTAACATGCTCGTGGTCGAGTTGTCTGTAAGAAATGCTCCTACCCTGTGCTTTGACTGCTCATTTCAGTACCACAGAATATATCGGGTGTCAGGGGGAAGTATTCACTGTATAAAGTACGCATCCCCATGAATGATTTAAGACAGTCATCGTGACTTACAGTACACAGCTGGGCTACACTGCGATGCCTGGTTGCTTTCCCCAAGTGGTCTTACATTGTGTTAGATTTTAAGGTCATTTCTCATATCACTCTTATATTAGAAATTTTGTATAAGTAATTCATTAGCAGCAGCAAAATGAGCCAGATTTCCCTCCCCTACTCCTTTAGTGAGTGTCTGTGTCCGGACTCCTTGACACAGTAGAGGAAAAAAAAAACATTATTAGACAAAGATTAACGGTTTTTATAAGTTCATGTGGAGTGACAGCCCGCCAACAGTTACATACGTGCCAGCTGATAGGCGGAGGACGTCTCAGCCAGGAAAAATATTTATTGATAAAAGTGCTATAGTATATTAGGACAGTTATTACTTTTATCTTTTCCCTTCATATGTTTTAGAGATCAGAATCGCCCTGTGATGCAGAAATAATGTGGTTTATGATAATGGTGATAGAAACGAAGACGGTGGTGATGGTGATGACGATGAGGTAATGTACAGTGCAAGTATTTGTGAGTCGACTGTGAGGATATGAATACAAGTGATTATTTGAATTTAAAATTCGTGATAGAAAACACATTTATCATCACTTCTGTTGACTTATTTGAGCCACCGTTGTGTGTGTGTGTGTGTGTGTGTGTGTGTGTGTGTGTGTGTGTGTGTGTGTGTGTACATAGCTTGAAAGCTTTCCTAATTCGTTGTATTAGTCTCTCATCACCATCATCTCCATGATAAATAAAATATATTATGAAAAAAAAAAAAAACGCAGTTTTGTAGCGGCTCATGTGGAATAATAGATACAAGGCAATTACATCCCGCCCGCTGCTGCTGGGACGCGGATGAGCCGAGGGATAATTGTATTAATTTGATATGGTATGTTGTGTTCCTGTCACTTAATTGTCATCCTTCTCATTGTAGCGAGAGCACAGAATTCCGCGCGTCTTGGCGGGGACGCTGCATTGAACTGATGGTGTGCAAGCGTTGCGTCATGCGTGAGTGGCGGGAGTGTGCGTCACGGTGTGCTGTGCTCTGCGGTGTGTGTGGGGTGCAGTGTGCCCGGAGAGTGGGTGATTAAATGTTTGCTGTGTGTGTATTGTGTGGTTGCGATGTGATCGTTGTCGTCGTCGTCGTTGTTGTTTTGCTGTTGTTGTTGTTGTTGCTGTTCTTATAGTTGTTGTTGTTGTTGTTGCAATTATTATTATTATTATTATTATTATTATTATTATTATTATTATTATTATTATTATTATTAACTCGGTGGTGTCGTGACTAGCGTGCTTGCCTCACTGTAGACGTCCCAGGTTCGAATCATGAGCTGGATGGAGACAAAATGGGTTTTTCTTTTTCACTCTGCAGGTTTTGTCCACCGAGTAGTGAATAGTATAGAATGTAAGGCTAGAAGTTGTGACCCTGACTCCTTGAAGGAACAAATGGCTGGGAAACCCACCCTGCTTATTCAAGTTGTGAGTGTGAATGTGCGTGTAGATCTGAAATGGTCTACGCCAAATCTTGAGATGTGTGTGTGTGTGTGTGTGTGTGTGTGTGTGTGTGTGTGTGTGTGTGTGTGTGTGTGTGTAAATTATCATAATTTTTGTTATCATCGTCACCGTCGCAGTCATCATTATCAACACGCTGTGGCCTGGTCGCCATCACTCACGGGTGGTGTGTCTTGGCCAGATTTACAGTTAACCTCCCCTGGTTTCCTCCGACATTAACTTCACTCCGAGATACGTGATGTGTATCCCGGCCACCCTCTTGACACGTCTAGCCGGCGTCATGCCTCACCGGGATAGTTATAGGCCAGATTCTTGGTTATGAGCGAGATGGCGATCTCTCTCTCTCTCTCTCTCTCTCTCTCTCTCTCTCTCTCTCTCTCTCTCTCTCTCTCTCTCTCTCTCTCTCTCTCTCTCTCTCTCTCTCTCTCTCTCTCTCTCTCTCTCTCACACACACACACACACACACACACACACACACACACACACACACACACACACACACACACACACACACACACACACACACACACATGTATAGTCTCTGGTGACACGAGTCATTACTTATCCGTCCATTATTCTGAAGCTTAATCACCACATCCAGGTCACCCTCTGTGGCACCTCCCGTAATGACGGTTTCCCGATCCACTTATTTACCAGCCAGCCATCGAAAGGTGAATAAACCGCAGAGTTAACTGATTGCCGACCGTCACCGCCGCGATCCGAACCCTGAACAGATTGAGGCGTAAGATTCAGCACATTGACGGGAGGCTTACGCTCGAAACACTGTGGACTGTGATGGGTTAAGAGTTACTTGGTTGTGAATAGCATCGTAGTTAAAGATGAGTCTTGTGGGTTTGTTAGCCAGCATCAGTGGGGCTACCATTTTCTTTCTCTAGAGTTTAATATAACAAAGAGTGATGTTCTATAGCCTTATCACTTCATTATCGTAAGCTCTCCTACAAATCTCACTGCCTTACTAAGTTGCTATTACGAGATACGAGGACCTAGATGTACACGCCGCCACATTCCACGCGTGTCGTAAAAGGCAACTAAAATGGGCGCCGTTGTTGGAGGCCTAAAAACCTCTCCCATAGGATTGTCTTTAGTTTTTCCTTTCTCTGTTTCTTGGTTTATGTTTCAGTGCTTTCCTATTTTGTTTTTTCCGTTTTTTTTTTTCTTTTCTTTTTTTCGTGGGTGGAAAGATGTTTGTATTGAAATTGTTGTTGTTGTTGTTGTTGTTGTTGTTGTTGTTGTTGTTGTTCTTGCTATTATTATTCCTATTATTGTTGTTGTTGTTATTATTATTATTATTATTATTATTATTATTATTATTATTATTATTATTATTATTATATTAATATTATTATTATTACTACTATTATTGTTATTATCATTACCACCATCATCATCATCATCATCATCATCATCATCATCATCATCATCATCATCATCATCATTATTATTATTATTATTATTGCTATCGCTAGAAATCGTCTGTTGGACAATCACTAAATAGAGCTCATCGATTCTCGTCGTCAGTTTTTGGGAGCACAAAATAGACTGCGAGGCTCGTCTCCGTGTTCCATCGTTCACTCAGTCAACGCCCCAACCCCCGCCACCACTCACTGTCACCCGAGCCTTTCACCGGTCACCTCATGACAAGTGTCCGAGGTCCATCACCTCCACCTCGGCCCCAGGGCGTCGCCACCACTCACAAAGGCGCCTTTCACTTGACGAAAGCTGTATATCCACTGCAATATTTGAAGCATTTCCTTTTCCTTCTTAAAGGTTTCGAGCTTCAGAAAGTTGATAGTTGTCGTCATCGTCCGATTTTCATTGTTACACACACACACACACACACACACACACACACACACACACACACACACACACACACACACACACACACACACACACACACACACACATGGCCTTGGAAGTCATTGTATGAAAAAAAAAAAAAAACTATTACTATAATTTTTTAACACCCTTTGAATTTTTAACGAATATAAAGGAGAAAATTACAAGATTTCTTTCCATCAAAACACGGTATTTCCAATGCCTCTGATACTATAGAACTCTGCTATATACTTGTGCCAGAACCTGCGTGTGAGAAGCGGCACGGACGTATAGACGCAGAAGCAGGAGACGGTGAGAGACGACCAGCATGCGTAGTATGGGGTGCGAGCGATGAATCATGAGCGTCAGGTATCGCCGATGAAATGGTGGATATATCTATTGGTCTCCATGGGGTGAGGATGAGGAATGGAGAGCAAAAATCAGGCACACCCGTCATGTCTGGACGGATGCGTGCCTTCCTCCCAGCGCCCCAGGAATGGTACCCCGAGTGCCAAGTGTAGGATTTGTACAGGGAGGCATATGGTTTTGTCGTCATTAGAAAGTCAATATGGACACGACAGTCTTGGCATGATTGATCCGTGTTTAATTAGTCAGATGGACGGGCGCCGGTGTGATCCCTCGGGTATGTAAATTGGTGAAAGCTGCTAGCGAGGCGGCGGGATAGGGCGGCGACACCATTAGCCTGCACCGTGTAGTGTTTCACGCCGCACCACACTGCACCACGCCAAGCCACCCTCTTGCGCCCAGTTGATTTACACCACACACCACCACGCCAAACCGTGCCACACTATCCTACACTGTCACCTGCAACTTATTACTTCACGTCACACCACATCTCACCTCACTACACCACACCATTACCCTGCACATTACTGCTCGACGCTCCACCACATCATGCTACACATTTCACGCTACACATTTCATGCTCTCTTCTCTCCGTTCCACACCACACTGCACTGTACCACACCACACTTCTCACACTGAATCTCTCTGTAGCAACTCGGCACCATCTAGACCACACCATGTATCACCACACACACACACACACACACACACACACACACACACACACACACACACACACACACACACACACACACGAAATCAGTACCCTTACAGTTTTATTTATGTATTTATTTTTTCCAACTTCAGGCAAGTGTGTGAAACGTGCCTAGACTCGCCCATCGATTACAACGCTTTAATTTGTTTGTTTCTGTTACAAATCCGTAAAGGGGAAGCCGCCGTCGCCTCATTGGGTGTTCGCCCACGGGAGGTAATCTAAGGGATGAGTAGGGAGGGGGTGAAAGGCGAGGGGAAGGAACGTAAATCTAGTTAGAGTGTGCGACCTACCCAGCCTCCCTTCAGCCCTCCAGCCTGTCACTTCCTATTCCTCCCTGCTTCCCCTCCAGGCCTCCACGCGCACCATCCCGTCCCTTCTGTCACTCTCTTCGCGTCGGCACGTGATTAATACGCTGATGGATCTTCTTCCTTGTCCAGACCAGTCATTTTTCTCACACCCTTGTCCCTTCCTACCCACCTACCCACCCACCTCTCTCTCTCTCTCTCTCTCTCTCTCTCTCTCTCTCTCTCTCTCTCTCTCTCTCTCTCTCTCTCTCTCTCTCTCTCTCTCTCTCTCTCTCTCTCTCTCTCTCTCTCTCTCTCTCTCGTAAATTATTCAACATTTCTTCATTGCTCACATCATTTTGCACCAAATCTTCACCATCACATTCATCGACATATTTCATTATTCTCTAACACGGCATAACAAAGCTTTTCTGCCCTCCTCCTCCTCCTCCTCCTCCTCCTCCTCCTCCTCCTCCTCCTCCTCCTCCTCCTCCACACCTGCTCCTCTCACTGTCCAGGTAATCCCCACCTCTGGGAACTCGGATCCCTGCCTCCCCATGTCTCCCTCTCCCCAGTTCCTTGCTGCTCCGTTGGCCACATTGTCCCTCACCATGGTTTTGTGGGGAAGCTTTCACTCCTGCCATGTCCACTTTTATCTACTTGTGTTAGTTTGTCTTTTTTCACTTTTTTTTTTTTCTTGTGTTATCCCTCGGGTGTGGTGTAATGAAGATGATGTGTATTTCCCTATTCCGGCATGTGTTATTCTCTCCTCTCACTTTGTAATGCTCTTAGTGATCGTCTCTCTCTCTCTCTCTATCCTTGTTTTTTCGCTTTTTCTCTGTCCACCCTCCGTGCTTTTTGTCTCTGCACGAAGGGCCGGAGTGGTGCTGGGTATCTCTGTGTAAATGTGTCAGGCTTGACTTTCTGTCGCTCTGCCGGGCTTGGATTGTGTCGTGCTCGTAAGTTTAATCTCGAAAAAATGGATTCTGGGAGGAATGTTTTGCATGTGTGGTTTCATTTATTGATGCTCAGAAAACTTGTGTCTACAGTATAGGTTTTTATTTATTTATTTTATTATTTTTTTGTTCAGATTCTTCATGTAACAAGTGTTGTATGCATTTGTGGTAACTGTTACTTGTACTGGAAGTATGTTCTGTACTGTCCAACGCCCTCTTGTCCAATCTTTTGTTCTTTAATTCTCATTTTTCTTCTCTTGCAGTAACTAAGGAATGGTAATCACGACGTTCCTCCTCCTCCTCCTCCTCCTCCTCCTCCTCCTCCTCCTCTTCTGTAAGGTAAGACATAAGCACCTTCAATTCTATCTTTTCACTCCAAGTTACTAATTACTAATACGTTACGAATTCCTGCCGCTTTTTTAGGGAGAATTTTCTTTATCCACAATCTTCTCGATGTTCAAGTATTTATATCTCCGTCATTGTTGTTTTACGTTCAGATTGCCCCGTAGGAAAGGGAGGGCTTATCTTGTACTTTGTTAATTAAAATACAACTACTCGATATTCACCTGCTTTTCGTTATAAGACAAGTTTTTGTTTTTGCATCTTCATTAAAAATTAGTGTTTCTTAAGTTTCAGTTCTCGGTTTTCTTCATCGTCTTGATCTTCTTTTTACCAGTGATGTGTCGGGGTACGAGTGTGGCTTAAAATGATTGCCCACACTGATGGCACCTCATTACACGCGCTCCTTGCCTCCACTACTTAATAGAGCTCAGGCCGCAAACACTCGGGGACGTGGCGCTTCTCAAAGTTAATGCCCGGTGTAATCAGTGAGATATGAAATTTAATTTACCTGGAATGTTGTTGTTGTTGTTGTTGTTGTTGTTGTTGTTGTTGTTGTTGTTTGTTGTTGTTGTTGTAAAAAAATAATAATGATAATAGTAGTAATAATAATAATAATAATAATAATAATAATAATAATAATAATAATAATAATAATAATGGCATTATTATTATTATTATTATTATTATTATTATTATTATTATTATTATTATTATTATTATTATTATTATTATCATTATTATTATTATTATTTATTTTATTTTTTTATTATTATCGTTATTATTGTTGTTGCTGTTATCATCATCATTACCAATAATATATATATATATATATATCTATATATATATATATATATATATATATATATATATATATATATATATATATATATATATATATATATATATATATATATATATATATATATATCATAATCAGTATTATCATCATCATTACCGCGATATACCATGCCATCATCATCGTCATTTTAATATTTCGTCGAGCAAACCAGCAGTTGTCGAAAGCCGCGCAGACACGTTCAGTCCAACGATTCGTGTTTCAAAGAGAGAGAGAGAGAGAGCGAGAGAGGAGAGAGAGAGAGAGAGAGAGAGAGAGAGAGAGAGAGAGAGAGAGAGAGAGACTCCCCATACCGCAAGTAAGGTTTCCTGTTCTGCACGAAACTTTTTTTTTTTTTTTAAGTTAAATCTCACGGGCGGCCACGTGAGTCCCGCGAGGAAGAGCAGCTCCACCTGGCATGGTAGAGGCTGGCGTGTGACCGAGTAGCGAGCAATATGAGCTTTTTTTTTTTTTTTTTTCGTCACCTGTAAGTACCATGGACACGAAATTGAGGATAAAAATACCATTTAATGATTTCCCAATTCCTGGTGGTTTGATGCATTTCACATCGTATATTCCTGACCAGGGCTGGCTGACAGAATTTTAGAAACTGAGACATGAGGCTGAAAAGCTAATGATGGAGCCTTGTATCGGCGCCGGTTAGTGAGAGAAGTAGCGGGGTGATATCCTGGCAAGTCGGCGTAACCTTCACTGTCTATCCTGAGTGGTTTTCTTGCAATATTACCGGCAGCTGCAGCTCTTGTATAGCCAAGCCTTTACCTTAATAAGCCATTAAAGACCTGTAGGAAGGAGGGCATTTGTCGACAGCTGGAATCTCTGCCAAGGTTAATTAAATTATTATTCTGAGAATTGCATATTTATAAAAAACTTTGTCGGATTGCCTCTTACGGAAGCATCACTTGATGTCACATACAACCTTGGGGTGGAAAGAATGGGTCATCAATTAAGCCTCACTTGGGATACTCGTTTTTGTCGCCAATAACGGACAGCTTTCGCCTGATTCGATATTACCGACTTTTTCCCAAACGATATGTTCAATGCAAGCCTTGACTTCAGCAAGCGTAGCATGTGGTGCAAGATGAAGGAATTAGGATACGTCTTTGTGGGCGGATAATTATCGTTTTGGCACTGAAAAAGAAATGTACATACACACTCACCTCCCCATTCATACACAGAGAAGGAGAGGGAGAGGAAGGGAGAGGGAGAGGAAGGGAGAGGGAGGGAGGAAGGGAGAGGGAGGGAGAGGGAGAGGGAGGGAGAGGGAGAGGGAGGGAGAGGGAGAGGGAAAGAGAGGGAGAGGGAGAGAGAGAGGGAGAGAGAGAGAGAGAGAGAGAGAGAGAGAGAGAGAGAGAGAGAGAGAGAGAGAGAGGGAGAGAGAGGGAGAGGGGGGAGAGAGAGGGAGAGGGAGGTGTTTTTTTTTAATTAAGGATGCTAAAGTTATAACAACATAACAAATAAATAGAGAGAGAGCTTCGAAGCTCAGTGGAGACCTTCCCCCTACCACTCGACAGGTGTACAGTAGGTCCCAACGCCGCTGTGTCGCTAAGGATTTTTCTGTGACAGTGAGTGAACGGTGACTGTTTCCTTTGAGCAGAGGGGTGGGGTGTGTGGCGTGCGTGAGGTCCTAGCCATACACCGCTCTCTACGAGCTCTAAACTCTTTCCGGGATGATAACAGGTGATTAACAACATTGTGAATTAGGCGCGCACGAGTACACACACACACACACACACACATCATTCTGAAGCTTCATCAGTCGTAAATGTAGTGTAGGTGATTTGAATTTGGTTAAACATCATCCAGTGATTTTGAAGTACAGACGACAAAGCCCCACTGCTCAGTGGTCTGTTCATCCTGCAAGACGTAAGCGACATTCGTGTTGCTTCCTAAAAAAAATCATGAGGTATTTAAGGTAATATTGCCACATTTAATTCATTGTCTCAGTTGAAAATCACGTGTCCTATTGGAATGAACTTCATTGTTTAACAGTTAAAAATCATAAAAATCTGTACACATAATGAATGGCTTACAAACTTGGATTTTTCGGAATACTCGTCATCAGACTTTGTTCTGTAGGTGTTCTTTTTCATTAGGGGTTCACTGCTGCTGTGAAATGATATGTCGTACCATAGTACTCTATGTTAATGTGCATAAGCATTATATATTAGTCATAATGTAATGCTGCAGCAACAGATCCGGTAATATATTTCACGAAACATCGACTTATGTAAGACGTATTATTGCCACCATGAAAACAGGCTGTTAAAATAACACTTCTTTCACAAATGTCCCCAGGTCGGACTGCTCTTCTGGCATCAACCCTAAGTGTCTTGACACCCTCCCCTCAACTTTTTCTTCATTAACTTCTGCAACATTCGTGGTCTGTGATCTTATTTTCAATCTGTAGAACACCACCTCTCCTCTACTAAACCTCATCTTCTTTTTCCACACTGAAACACAGGTGTCTGAGGCAACTGACAGTAGCCCCTTTTCTGTTCCCTCCTACTTTCTCTGTCCTCATTTTCAATCCAAAACTGGATGTTGCGTTTATGTGCGCAACGACTTAATCTGCTCTCATGCCCACGCTCTTGAATCTTCTTAGTTTTCCACCATCTGGCTACGACTACAGAGTCACTCTCAAACTAAATTTATCTGTGTTGTATACCTCTCATCCAACTCCTCTGACTATAAGAAATTCTTTGATTACTTAACTTCCAAAGTGGAGCACATTCTCACTCTCTTCCCTGTTACTGGGATCTCCATTCTTAGAGACTTCAATGTTCACCACTAGCCTTTAATTTTGCTGTCCTCCATGACCTAGAGCAACTGGTGCAACACCCTACTCGTATTTCTGACCGTCTTGGAGATACGCCCAATATTCTTGATCTTTTCCTAACCTCTAATCCTTCTGCTTATGCTGTTACCCTCTCTTCTCCGTTGGGCTCCTCCGATCGCAATCGCATATCTGTATCATGTCCTATTGCTCCAATCCCTCCTCAGGATACCCCTGAACGGAGATGCCTCTGGCGTTTTGCCTCCGCCAGTTGAGGGAACCTGAGGATTTTCCTTGGAATGACTACTGCTTCCGTGTCAGAGACCCGTCTCTGTGTGCCGAGCTCAAAACAGAAGTGATAGTGTCTGGCATGGAGGCATACATTCCTCACTCTTTCTCTCAACCTAAACCTTCCAAACCTTGGTTTAAACACAGCCTGTTCTCGTGCTATACATGATAGAGGCGGCCCACAAAAGGTACTTGAATCAGAATCTCATGCGCCTTATATTTCTGCCTGGAACCATTCCAAATCTGTTCTCCAACTAGCCAAAAACTCCTTCATTAATAGAAAGTGCCAAATTCTTTCAAGATCTAACTCTCCCCGTGACTTCTGGCACCTAGCCGAAAACATCTCCAGTAACTTTGCTTCTTCTTTCCCTCTTTATTTCATCCACATGGGACCACTGCTATCACATCCATCTCTAACGCTGAACTTTTCGCTCAAATCTTTCCTGAAAACTCTACCTTGGACTACTTCATGCCACCTATTAAAATTCTTTGCATTGATGTTTTCTATGCCCTCGCTGGCCTAAACCCTCGGAAGGCTTATGGACCTGATGGGATCCCTCCTATTATTCTCCGAAACTGTGCCTCCGTGCTTGCACCTTGCTTAGTCAAACTCTTTCAACTCTGCCTGTCAACATCTGCCTTTCCTTCTTGCTGGAAGTTTGCCTACATTCAGCCTGTTCCTAAAAAGGGTGACCGTTCAAATAACTCAAACTACCGTCTTATTGCTTTAATTTCCTGCCTATCTAAAGTTTTTTTTTTTATCTATCCTCAACAAGAAGATTCCTAAACATCTATCACTTCACAGCCTTCTATCCGATCGAGAATATGGATTCCGTCAAGGCCGCTCTACTGGTGATCTGGCTTTCCTTACTGAGTCTTGGTCATCCTCTTTTAGAGATTTTGGTGAAACTTTTGCTGTTGCCTTAGACATACGAGTATCAAAACCTTTTGATATAGTCTGGCACAAAGCTTTGATTTCCAAACTACCCTCCTACGGTTTCTATCCTTCTCTCTGTAACTTCATCTCAAGTTTCCTTTCTGTCCATTCTGTTGCTGCTGTAGACGGTCACTGTTCTTCTCCTAAATCTATTAACAGTGGCGTTCCTCAGGGTTCTGTCCTGTCAACCACTCTCTTCCTGCTATTCATTAATGATCTTCTAAACCAAACTTCTTGCCCTATCCACTCCTACGCTGATGATACCACCCTGCATTTTTCTACGTAGACGTCCAACCCTTCAGGAAGTGTGTGTGTGTGTGTGTGTGTGTGTGTGTGTGTGTGTGTGTGTGTGTGTGGGGCCGCGCCACATTTCCTACGCCACATTTCCTACAGGACACATCAAATACAAATTAAGCAGTTTTTAGAGTAGTGACATATTTCCTACAGAGATACAGCATATCTCCTACACGCAGTAGGTGTAGGAAATACGCTGGGTATCAAGTTGTTATGTAGGAAATGTGCCTGACACTTGTTTTTGTGTAGGAGCTGCGGCAGTATGGTGCATCCGGCATAACTCCTACATTTATACTGTCATATCTCCTACAAGTAAAAAATATGATTGTAAAAACTGGAAGGCACATGAATTAAAATGGCACTTTTTATTTTTCAGTAAAACTTACATATATAAAATATGGCATTACAATGATATTTTTTTTCATTTCTCACTAAAACGTACGTATATATATAAAAAAAAAATTACTATGGCACATTTTAAACGTAAACTTCAAGCCTGTCTTGAATGGCAGTACGACAAGTGGGACATGTTGCCGGGTTGTTAGCATCTGCTGCTGATACAAGGATAGTTATGCAATCTGCACAGAAGGAGGCATGTCGGCAGGGCAAAAGAACAACTGTCCTTTCCCTTCGCCTTAAGCAGATGCTGCACCGAAGTTCGGGAGGAACATCTTGAGTACCAGCTGCGTTGTCAGGGCCTTGATGCTCATCCCCACTTTCATCAGCACTGTCTCCAGGAAGTTGAAATGCTGAAACAGAGCTATCAAATGTGTAAGCGACAGCATTAATGTATTGGGTTAATGTGTATGTGCCATTCTGTAATTGTTCTTTCAAGTTCTGCCTGCGCTCAATGTTTCTGACAAACTTCTCCTTTTTCTGACGAGTGATGTCCAAGCCAGCATCCACACGTTCAATGTCCTTAGTTGTGTCTGTTATCAGATTATTCAGATGTGTGAGGAAAGTGTAAATGTTTGGCTTGTGCTGGCGGACAATGGCTTTCAGTCTGCTGTGGTACGACTCTGCATCATTGTTAGTTCCACGAGAAAATTCGAAGACAGATAACCGTTGTGGAGTGACTTTTCGAATCCAGTACTCTGTGATGTAGGTTTTGAATGCAGTAATTTTTGGCTGGGAATGATCATTCAAGTCAAAATTTTCTTGGAACAGAGAGTCAACTGCTTCATGCATCTGGTTGGCTGGCACATAAAAAATTCCATTCCTTAATTGTGGTCATCAGTGGTACCAGGGTTAGAGAATAAAAAATAATTGCCAAATGACCACTTCCCTGATCTGTGACGACAGATCTGAAGTTTACGTTAAAGGCCTGGGCCTCTAAGCTTTCTAGAATGTTGGCGCACTCCTCTGCAGTGTGTGGTTGCCTCGGTTGAATTCGGCGCTTGGCTCGAAGCATGCTTCGCTCTACAGATGAGAAAGACACATCTGCTCCATGTTGGTGATGTCTTGTTACCCGCCTGAAGATCTCGGAGTTGCTGGTAGAGCCCACATCCTCAGCAGCCTTCATCTTGAGAGTGTTCCTCAGATCTGTTGCAGCATAGTCGGATGATTCATGGTTGTGACCTTGCGTTGCTCTGATGACACCAGTTGTCTGTAAAATATAACTGCTTAATAATTCGAACAACACCTAACACCACCATCATCACCAGTGACTCTGCCAGTGATCTCCATCGTTTTAACGGAAAACCTTTAGCAGTGAAGTTGATTAAATCTTACCAAACTCCTGGTCTATAACATTTTACAACTGTTCTTACCTCCGACAATACGGCTCTTCCTCCACAGTTGGGGTGATGAATGCAACGCAGGTATAGTTTGTTGTTTCTTGCCACATTTCGGAGGTACCGGAATCCAGAGTTGTCTTTGTAAACCACTGCATTGAAGCGGATGTTCCCCTCAATACTAGCCATGCTTGGTCCAGGCGCAATCGAGTACAATAATGCCGTCTGTCCCGTCGAATGGAGAAAAAAATACTGCTGGGTCGAGACTAAACTCGACCCATGATGTCTGAATGTGAACGATACTACGCCGAACGGATGTATAACAACTTATCTACTTGTTGACTAGTCAAGGTCGGCAGGAGTGTACTGAGCCAGAAGCTCCGAGTGCAGAGGCGCCAAGCTAGGGGGTGCGCCTGTAGGAGCAATGTAGGAGATGTGACAACATATTATTGTGTGTAGCAGATATGCTGTATCCTTGTAGGATATGTGACAGAACAGGTTTTTGAGTGTAGGAGGTATGCTGTATCTCTGTAGGAAATATGGCATTACTCTAAAACTGGTGTATTTAAAGGATATTTGACCTGGAGGGTAGTCATTTTATGTGTAGGATATATGACGGATACTTGTTTTTGTGTAGGAAATATGACCATCTATGTGTAGGATATGTGGCAGTACTCCAGTTATTGTAGGCTTGTAGGAGAAGTGACTACGCCCCGTGTGTGTGTGTGTGTGTGTGTGTGTGTGTGTGTGTGTGTGTGTGTGTGTGTGTGTGTGTGCGTGTGTGTGTGTGTGTGTGTGTGTGTGTGTGTGTATATATATATATATATATATATATATATATATATATATATATATATATATATATATATATATATATATATATATATATATATATATATATATATATATATATATATATATATATAAAGTGCAGTGAAGCTGGATTGTTGACATGCTCATATAAAGTCCGTCAATAAAAGGTGAAGAGTGAGGGATAAGTTCCCAGTCTCTACTCAGTCAAAAAGTGGCCAGGATCAGAGAAGGAGGCTTTCAGACTGCAGCAAGTGACAATCATTGCTGCTCCTTGCTGAGGCGCACCACGAAGCGATGGCACCACGCGTGATTGTGTGCGTGTGTGTGTCTGTGCGTGTGTGTGTAATATATATATATATATATATATATATATATATATATATATATATATATATATATATATATATATATATATATATATATATATATATATATATATATATATATATATATATATATATATATATATATATATATATATATATATATATATATATATATATATATATATATATATATATATATATATATATATATATATATATATATATATATATATATATATACGAGTATATATATATATATATATAAGATGGTCAAGTTAGGAAAGTCGTGGCACGCTTGGTCAGTTCCTTCCATCTTGGTCCCCATCTTACTCCCTTCCGTCATTGGTGCAAACACTTCACTCTTAATAAAAGCTTCCCCACAAGCTCTCTCTCCCTCGTGTTAACAGCCCTCGCCCTCTTTATTAAGTTTTCTTTGGCCACTACTTTTATAAGTTCTCTTACGCGTGACTCCTCTCTGTCACACTAAGGAATTCATTCTGTACCGCCTGAAAGATCTTAGTAAGCATGACCTTTGTGGGGCAATTTCTTACCAGTGAGGCTGCCTTTGGGCCGAGCACGAAATGGAGTCGCCGCGAGGTAGGTCCGGCAGTGGGTAAATACAGGTGCAAGGGAATTCATCTGCCGTGTGTGTTTTACCTCGCGACAGGTGTCCACTGGATCCATCAGTTATTGCCTTTCTGTAATTACTGGGAAATGAAAAAATAGTAGAGAAAGAGGAATGATTTTAGTCGTAATTCTCTTGTTTAATGCGGAAATTAAATTGGTCTCCTTCACAATAACGATAAATTTTACCAGCAATTAATTCTACGAACTTACGGACGGTCACGCTCGCGTAAGACTTGCTCATGATAAATCGCCTTCGTCAGCGTCACAAAATCCCTCCTCTTTGCTTGAATGTATCGTAGCTTTGAATCTGGACAGTCGGAGGCGTGTGATGGGGGTGCGGCTTGTGGCTGTGATGGCCCCCGCTGCGGTGACAGTTACCGCCGCTGTGAACGGACGCGGTGTGCAGCGCTTGAAGAGTGACGAGAGGGGAGAGCTGTGAAGCCTAAAGAGTCGACCAGTCAGTCTCTCTCTCTCTCTCTCTCTCTCTCTCTCTCTCTCTCTCTCTCTCTCTCTCTCTCTCTCTCTCTCTCTCTCTCTCTCTGTGTGTGTGTGTGTGTGTGTGTGTGTGTGTGTGTGTGTGTGTGTGTGTGTGTGTGTGTGTGTGTGTGTGTGTGTGTGTGTGTGTGTGCGCGCGTTTGTGTCCTGCAGTATATTGATATCACATACACGAATATCACTCGCTTTATTCACTCAGCCTGTGGACACCTCATCAGCACAGCGCAGGTAAATACCCATCTGAGTTAGGCGCGTGAATGAGGGTGGGAAGGGGGAGGGGCGCAGCAACAGACAAGGCTCAATGCATTTCCCCTCATTACAGCGACTAATGGTGCGCTACTTTTTTTTTTTATTTCTTTTGACTTAGTGCAGAAATTTTCGTGTACAGTACAAGGACCGTATTGATGCAGACCTGAGGTGCATGTGTTTGGAACCAATGGATGGTGAAGACTTCGCTCACTACGCCACGGTGAGGATTACGTATTAAGACTATTAATTGTATTTTAATACATTTCCATGTTTTATGTAAGTGAATATCAATAAGTTTTAAAGCTTGCACAGCATAGTTGAAACCTGACAGGTTTTTCCTGTAATTACTGATGGATTCTGTAAATCATTTTAATTTGAATATCGCAATACACTTTTAAGTATTATTAATGGTCATCTGACTTGATTAGCATCAGTACCTGCATCTGGCTCTTGCTCATTTAAAGCTTGCGCTGTGTGTGTGTAAAGAGCCGGGGCGCCTCTCACCGCCGCCTGCCGCCGCCACGCTGCTAACAATAAACTAACACCCGAACGCCTACGTACCAATGTTTTCGCATTCAGAGAAAAAGTGGAGGAAGAAACAACTGTTATTTACCTAATACTACGATTTTCACCACTTAAGGACAACACATGTTACTCGTGTGAAATTTGTTGAGTGCTTCGATAAATTAAAAGCTGTCAAACATACCTAGTTATTTATTTTTTTAGACCTTTATGCATTCTGGATGATTTCATGAAACTGTTTCTTTCTCTCTCTCTCTCTCTCTCTCTCTCTCTCTCTCTCTCTCTCTCTCTCTCTCTCTCTCTCTCTCTCTCTCTCTCTCTCTCTCTCTCTCTCTCTCTCTCTCTCTCTCTCTCTCTCTCTCTCTCTCTGTGTGTGTGTGTGTGTGTCGAAGAGAACCGTAATGCTCTATAAATGGAAGTCTCAGAAACAAAGATGACTGTGTACATTATTACCACCTACTATTAATGAAAATTAATTTATTGCAGGAATAATTGTTAATGTAGATATGAATGCATAAGCTAAAGGTGTTGTTTTCTCACATTTTTTTCGGTACTTCTTCCCCACACACTGAAGGCAGTTATAGATACACACACGCACCCACCCACCCACACACACACACACACACACACACACACACACACACACACACACACACACACACACACACACACACACACACACACACACACACACACATACACACACACATACACACACACACACACACACACATATATATATATATATATATATATATATATATATATATATATATATATATATATATATATATATATATATATATATATATATATATATATATATATATATATATATTTATTTATTTATTTATTTATTTATTTATTTATTTATTTATTCATTTATTGTGCACAACTTCTGTACCTTGAAGTAGGTACTTCAGGAGAGAAAAAAAAAATCGAATCACATTCAGTGCAAGAAAACTTGTTTCCGTTTTATTTTATAGTCTGCCTTGAGTTGGCAAACACTTACTGTTAATATTTTCCAGTATCGCAGACTAACTTGGAAACTCGAGCCAATAGTCTTAGCATCAGTTGCAGTTGGAGTTGCCTCTCAAGCTGCTGAGTCTTCGCGATGGACTAAAGTTTTACGTCTCGGCTAAGCCATTTTCTCCTTATATTCCCCCGAGAGTTCCGTCTCGTGCTGCGGACCGGAAAATTAACCCAGCAAATCAGCGGCCTCTCCAGGCTCTGTAAATATTCATTAATGAAGTGAATTAATGTTTGTTAACAAGGAAATCTTTCACTGTAATTACAATTCTGTTAATGTGGAGTAATATATTTCCTAGTTGCAGTAATGCGTAGCTCTGCCGCGCCTCAGCCACACTGATTATTAATCATATCAAGCATTTCTCGCCCCCATCACATCACCTGATTGGTTCATTAGTGGGCTTATCATGTAATTGGCTCATTAGTGGCGTGATACAACCCCGGGTGAGACCCTCGCTGCCCTTCCCCCGCTTTGCCCCGTACCCCAGACTGTAGGCGGTCCCGACGAGAACTGGGTGCGCCAGAGTGGCTCCTATAGCGGGATAGTCGTAACGGACACTACTGGACAGCCCATATACCAATATTACAAAGGGAGTTTTCTCGTTCCCATAACAGTATACAGTACGTTTTTTTTATTTTTTTATTAAATAACCTTATATTAACAGTACAGAGGTGTACTGCTTTGCACCAAGGGTGATCAGGCAGGATCAGTGTTTGAGTTGGACAACATTTCCATGATAGGAGTGGATCGCGTGGTGGTTCTAACTGGCCTTTCCTGGAATACAAGAAAGTAAAGGAATGGAGATGAGGATGTTGGGTTTGTGCAGCCACGAAATGAAAACAGCTGGTGGCGGTGCAGAGTGGGGCGGTGCCGTGCCAGGCGGGGAAGGGACAGTCCCTCATCCCCAACATTTCCGTTGTGATGGCCTTCTTCCCGCTATTCTTTTCTCGTCTCGAACCATAATATTCTCATCACGCTGCAGCCTCCCGCATGCGTTGCCCGGTGGCGCAGTGCCCTCCTGCACGGGCACACTCGCCACAGATGAACTTTCTTGCTCTGAAAATGTGTTCTAACAGGCGAGGTTCTGGGATAGAGGGAGAAATAACAACTTTGTGGAGCACACGCAATCGATCCTTAAAGAGAAGTTTTGTGTCCAGCGGGTACATAAGATGGCGAACATGAAGTACTAGGTTTTTTTTTAGTTTTCAGTTGGATCAGAGACGTGGCATGATCAGACCTCTCCTGCAGGATCATTATGAACGAGGGTACAAGTAAAGATTCTTAGCAGCTGCAACTTCCCCGCCTTCACCGCCCCTTGGCCTTCAGCTGACTGACCCACGCGGGAACTTACGTTGTCACCGGTATTAGACGTGGCGTGACAAGCGTCTTTACCCATTGCTGTCCTGTCACTATAATTATTGGTGGGAATGTGGGCGCCTCAATAATTTCGAAATAAACCCGGGTAGGAATTCGTGATATCACAACACCTACAATTAAAACAAAACGTGTAACCTAAAACCATTAACCTGAGACATGTATCCAGGTGTGGTAATACTTTAGGGAGGGAGGGAAGCAGCAGGCCCTGGTGGTGGTGGTGGTGCTGGTGGTGGTGGTGGTCATCCTCCTCGAGGCCTTTGTTTGGCACCCGCACCTACCTGTGGTCCATCAATACTGTCTCACCTGTCTGCATCTCTAATTAGTGATCTGGGCATCCAATACGTCAAAATCGCCTCCTCCTCCTCCTCTTCCTTTCATTATCATCTATCTTTACTTATTACTCATTTTCCTTTCTAATGACAAGATCGAGCTAGCCTTCAAATCATCTACATGTACTCCTCAGCGTATGCGTTTCCTCACCATTTCTTTCTGTTTTTTGTTTTCGATGTTTTTAGTTTGATTTACTATTCCTGTGTCCTCTGCACGCACAGATCCATGTAGGGGCCGAGAATCTCTTAGGTATGCGTTATGGTGTGTGTGTGCGTGTATGTGTCACTTTGTTTCAGCTATCCCATTATGGTGGTCTTGGTCTGGTATATAGATAGATACTTTATTTTTATTGTTATTATTGTTGGTGTTGTTGATTTTTGTTGCTGTTTTTATGATATTTCTTTCTGTTACCAAATGAATATGAAGTCAGAAAGCACGTAAGAAGTGTGTAGTGTTGGCGTTTCTTTCTGATTTATGATTCTCAAATCTGTTGCTTCCAATGAATGTGGTCATCCCAAATTCTTACTGAGAATGTCCGCCGATGGAGGAAAAGATGCTGTCTTGCACTCTCACTGGCTGTGGCTATGTGGGCAGCAGGGCATCGTAATCAAGCAGGTAGTCTAATTACTAGCAGTTTGTTAATTTGCTATTATTGTTATCTCCTCCTCCTCCTCCTCCTCCTCCTCCTCCTCCTCCTCCTCCTCCTCCTCTTCCTCTTCCTCTTCCTCCTCCTCCTCCTCCTCCTCCTCCTCCTCTTCCTCCTCCTCCTCCTCCTCCTCTTTCCTTATGGAAGACCATTATCTTGACTCATTCATCCCTTTTACTTTTAAGTTCCGGTACTTTTTTTTTTTTTTGTAATTTGAACTGTTTAAAAAATGTTCAAGACATACCAGAAACTAATTATTTCGTTATTTTGATTTTTTTTTTGTGTTACTAAACCATTGATCCTACGTAAAACTATCTTGATTCATAACATTATTAAAATTTCGCAGGATTTATTATTACTGAATTTATATCAACTGCCATGATCGCAATGTAACATTTTAAATTAGCTTAATAAGGCATACAGCGATTGGAAACTTCATATTAAACCACTCTCCACGTGATATTTTCCTCTAAATTGCAATTTCCTGCCCTACCAAGCTCATTAATATATTACAGAGCAATTATGGATACTTTATTGAATAAATAAGCTGATGAAGGAGCAGCACCTGCTTGACGCCACTCCCTGGGCAGTGTGTGTGCCTCCGCCTGACTCTGCAGGCAGGAAGATTCTGGTAACTTTGACCAGTTGAATTGAACTAGTCACAAAGGGCAATTTGTCTGTAGCTTTGCGCTGATAAAAGCCTGGTGCGTGACATGGACCTTGGAGGTGAAAGTCGCGAGCTCACGGCCATTACAACACAACTATTGCGCCGGACACCTGTTCACGGACAGTACGGCACAAAAAAATGGTCCGTGGTCTACACCGGCCAGCTCTGCACATTTGTTTTACTAGAAATTCGGAGGAAACGTGGCAAATATTAGTCTGAAATATAGTTTAATTTCACTGGAGGAAGGTGGGCCGAGGTAACACATGGGGAAGTGGTCAGCTTCCCGGTGGGGCTGTGGGCTGGGACAGCTGCCGCGGCCCTGGCAGGCTCCTGGGTCCGGCTCGTGTTCGCAGTCACCTTCTGGGCATTCACTGGCCAGCAGTCTACTGGTTCCTGCTGCTGTGTCGTTACTGTTGAGAGAGAGGCTGCCTGATGGATGGTTCCGGAGACAGGTAATGGAGCTGTTTACATACTTCTTCAAAATCTAAATTATTATTATTATTTTTATTATTATTATTATTATTTATTTATTTATTTATTTATTTATTTATTTATTTATTTATTTTTATTTATTTATTTATTTATTTTATTTATTTATTTATTTATTTATTTTTTTTTTTTTTGCGCTATGAGAATGCGTTTCCTTGATTTAATCTTCGATTCTTAGGACAGCTGACACCTTATGATTGCTGACATGTCGTCTGACAAGCGCCTGCAGCTGGCAGCTGTGAGAGTATACGCTATCCTCTAGAATCATACCTTTATGCCACATGCTAAGTTTAATTACAATGGAAACTCGGCCGCGCTATATTTGCATTGATGATAGGTAAAGTTGTGCCTTGTGCCCACATCGGGGAATCCGCGGCTCAGAATACATATATAAACAGAACATCAGAGCGAACCAGAAGGGAGCTCAATCATGGAAGTTAGGAAACCCTGCGGAGTTAGGAGGAAAGAAAGTGAGAGTCTTTTGTTTCGAGGCAGCCCCGTTGGAGGCCTCCCATAGGTCCTGGTTATTGCCCGGGGTAAAGACAAATATACTCGAGGCCAAGTTTTAATTAATGCTGAACTTGATGATGACTCGGCCAGAAACAAACCCTTCACTCGATTATATTTCCATCTGCAACTTTTATCCTCAAGTCGAGTAAAAATACTTCGGAAGCAGTTTCGCCCCGTGAATGGGCAAGTCGTTACGGTGATGTGTGCTGGAAGAGCCGCTACTATTCTCTTCTATTTTTCTCTTTTCCTTCACGTAAGAGAGTAGCGTTTCGTGTGCTCAGCGTCTCAGTTCCCAGCTCAGGTCGCTGCCAAGACGACTCAGACGAGCTGTGAAATCAGTGCTCAGATGGCAATCAATTATGCTGCGAGCCGCGGGTCGGAGCGCGGGCTAGTGATGGGACGCAAAGGAGCGTCACCAGCGACTCCTCTCATTTAGTGAGAGGATGACACCAATCCCATCATGAATCCCACGAAACACTGGATGCATCTTCATCAGTCAGTTTACATTAAAAGATACGTCACTTTTTATTGAAATATGATTATATATATATATATATATATATATATATATATATATATATATATATATATATATATATATATATATATATATATATATATATATATAGACACACACACACACACACACACACACACACACACACACACACACACACACACACACACACACACACACACACACACACACACACACACACACACACACGGCGGCGCGCGTATTCCTCCCCAAGTCTTCGTCGTCCTCTTCTAGGGGTTTTAGGGGAGTCAGGCATTAAGCTTTTATGTCTAAGCTTCTCACGTTTTCTATCACTCTGTGCTCCTTCAGCTGAAATTTCCTCTCTGGCCGTTCTATTACAGCAGTGGTAAGCGGCCACTGCCCTTCTAAGCTTATTAACAGTGGTGTTCCACAAGCTTCTGTCCAATCGTCCTCTTTTTTCTTGTTGTTCATCAGTGATATTAGCCTTATTCACTGTTCTTACCATTCTTATGTTGATGACTTTATCCTGCAGTTTTCAGACGTCCAACACTGCAGGAATTAAATAAATTCACGGATGACGCCTGATTTCTGATCTTTATTTAATGTCAAAATGGGCAGAACAAACCTTGCTTCGTTCAGTGCCTCATAAACTCAGTTGTTCCACTATCCCCTCCACACTGTCACTTCTGCTAGTTGTTCCACTATCCCCTCCACACTGTCACTTCTGCTCTTCGATGACACATAACTTTCTCCCTCTTCTACATTAAACATTATTAGTCTTTCCTTCATTAAAACTCTGAACTGGAAATTTCATATCTGTTCTCTTGCAAAAACAGCTTCTAACAAGCTTGGTGTCTTGTGTCGTCGCCATTCTTTCCCCCTCACAGTTGCTTACTGCATACGGGGGACTTATTCGCTCCTGTATGGAGTGTGCTTCTCACATAAAGGTATCTCAACTCACCACTTCTTCACAAGGCAGAGTCAAAAAGCTTCATCGATGGTCTCCCCTCTGACCGACTCCTTAGCCTCTCACTTCAGTGTACTTTACGTCTCTGGATATCTTCTGCCGCCATTTTCATCTTAACTCGCTAATTGCATGCCCGCCCACCCCCCGTCTCCCGCCGATCTTACTCCACATGACTTTCCACCCATATTCTTTTTTCTGTTCACTTTTCTAGTGTAAAAATTAACTGTACTTTCACTCTTTCATCCCCTTTACTTGAAGACTCAAGAACTCGCCGCTTTCGTGACGTCATCGTCGTCGTCGTCGTCATCGTTGTCGTCGTTGTTGTTGTTATTGTTGTTGTTGTTGTTGTTGTTGTTGTTGTTGTTGTTGTGTGTGTGTTGTGTGTGTGTGTGTGTGTGTGTGTGTGTGTGTGTGTGTGTGTGTTTATTCATTGTTGTTGTTGTTCTTGGTGGTGGTGGTGGTGGTGGTGGTGGGTGTACGCACGAAAACAAAAGATTCTGCACTGCTTACGATCAAGTCTGCTCTTTATCAGCCTATCGGTTTGTAGTTGCTCCCTCTCTGACACGTATGTATATTTTACCTCACCACGTACTAATTTTTAGCTCACCCACTGGTGTTAAATGTAAACAAAAATTCTTAAATGAAAACTTCATCTCAACTGGCATCCAGTACGCAAAGACTGAATCTGAAAAAAAAATAAAAGGCAAGACATTCCCCAAAGCTGTATGAAAGCTAACGATGGTCAAACATGGGGAGGAGCATGGCAGGTTAGTTAGAAGCGTGCAGGCGCCCAGCCCTGATGCCCCTGATCCCAAGCCTGATGGCTTGGGTACCTAAAACCTCTTTTCTCTATCTTTAAGCCAAAAATTTCAAGACAGTTATCCATCGTTTTACTTATCCATCGTTTTATATATTTGTACTCAGCTGTCCTCCTTGCTTAACATTACCGTGGTATCGATAATTTAACTTCTTTTTTTTTCGTGGTATATTTCAACTCTTGCCACATCAGCGTCAGTTTATTTATTTATTTATTTATTTATTTGATATTTTTATTATTTTATTTATTTTTTTTTTTTAGCATCTTGTAGTAGCTCAATTAGATTTTTTTTTTTTTTTTTTTTTTTTTTTTTGGAAGAGACAAGGAAGCAGGCCTTTTGCATTTTTGTCCTCTTGGTCGACCTCCTTCACCCAAGAAAAAAAATACTCAAGTAATTGAAATCTGTCTTTAAGACTTCAGTACCTCTCATCATCATACATTCAAAAGCTCTTTGTCTTTAGAAGCACATTCCTATAACCGTTCGAAGTCTCACTTTTCACTCTAAGGTTACATGCTGTGATATTTTTCATCGTTATTTTTACGGTCATGCTCGTTCAACTTTCTGAAAACTTGTCACGCCGCTCCCTTCCGGCAGCCGTGTTCCACTAGATGTTCTCTTAACTTTCACCATTATTCTGGCCATTTTCCCAGTGCAAGACTATTCCAGTATCTTAATTGTTTCATCACCTTCATCGATAATTATTAAGCAGTGTACGTTCCTCCGTTGTCATACGTTTGTACAATTCAGTTGCTGAAGAGAAAATTATCAGGACATCGGGAACTGGCCAATACTTGCTCTTATTGAAAACCGTATAGAAGTATTATCTATCGGTGTTTGACGAGATATTTGTTCTCCTGTATTTAATATTTAGATTTTCAATTGACATAATTATTCCGTCCTTAATTCTCTGACTTATTGTATTATATCGCTTTCTGGTGCGTCACTTTTTACTGGCAACGAGTAAAACAATAGTGTTATGATACAGTAAACTGGAGGTATGTAGATATGGAGGCTGGGAAACGAGAGAGAGAGAGAGAGAGAGAGAGAGAGAGAGAGAGAGAGAGAGAGAGAGAGAGAGAGAGACTAAGCATAAATGAATAAATATTAAAGTGAAAGAAATTATTATAAAATGCGAAGGAGAAAAAGGAAGGTTGATGGCGTGGGCTGGAGGGCTTACGGCGGAAGACCTTGGCGTCCACTTCCTCTCCTCACGGGCAGGCATTGATCGAGGTCATGTGCCACACTCTTGATTTATCGCTATACATTTGCATCTTCATTTACAGTAATAGGAGCACGACGGAACGTGATGAGGACAACTTTTCTACAATTGAAAGTAAAATGTATAAAATAAAGTGACTTATCTAGAACAGATCAGCACTAAAATGGCACCCAGCCAATAGCAAATGGTTTCCCAATATATATTGCTTAAGTTTTCCTCCAGAGGCAGCCTTCCTACAAATTGTGTTTGTGCGGGGCAGGGAGGGGTGAATAGGGGATGGTTGGGTGCATGTATGCGTGTACGTGTGTATGAAGGGGGTCTTCGTGTTTCACTGCTCAAATCGCTGTGTCTGCCCTTCTAACGATCCATAAAAACTTCCTTTCTTATTTTATTCACCTTCGAATATAGTCCCCACAGCATCTCTCTCTCTCTCTCTCTCTCTCTCTCTCTCTCTCTCTCTCTCTCTCTCTCTCTCTCTCTCTCTCTCTCTCTCTCTCTCTCTCTCTCTCTCTCTCTCCTCTCTCTCTCTCTCTCTCTCTCTGTGTGTGTGTGTGTGTGTGTGTGTGTGTGTGTGTGTGTGTGTGTGTGTGTGTGTATATATATATATATATATATATATATATATATATATATATATATATATATATATATATATATATATATATATATATATATATATATATATATATATATATATATATATATATATATATATATATATATATAAAGCCTAGGTTCAACAAAAAAGGTCGGCACGTCAGTGGGTGGTGAATTACGTAACGTTCCATATAAAAAATAAGCATCGTTTCCTGGCAACACGGAACGTTTTTTACTTCTTCAGAGATAGTTGTGTGGAAGTTCATTGAATAAGATGGCGACGAAACGCAAAAGTCGTCAGTATGTGTGTGGCAAGGAGATGAGATACTTTCCAAGTATTTTTTTGCATGCACCAACATCCCAAGGCTCTGATCGGGAAATTCAGGAACTTTACGGATGCACAGAGCCAGTTATAGGCAAGAGGGTACGAGACAAGACAGATTATTGAGTAAGAAGGTACTAAAATACAGTATATAGCTCGGAATATAGTACTTAGGCAGGCAACAGAACGGACAGTCGTGCTGATAAAGAAGTGGGTTAACGTTACGGAACGACCATGTTGAGCTGACCATGAATAGCATGATTAGTATTTTGCTTTATTTGAATCGTGATTAAAAAAATGTTAAGTAAAAACCAAAGCAAGAAAAAAGAGAAGCATATGGCTCTGATTGCGAGACAAGCTAATTTTTTTATAATTAATGTATTCTTTTAAAAGGGTTCACTGAAGACAGAGTTAAACTGATGATAAAGTTTAAAGAATATCTACAAATGTAAAAAAGGAAAAATATTCTATCATCACATATTACTGAATGATACTGTAGTATGAGACGTAATAACAAATTCATTATTCTTTGCCCTTAATGGCGTGAATGCAGGAAGTGTCGCAGGGGAGAACTGTGCACTGGTACATGTATTAACGGAGGCAGGAATAGAGGAATGGAGATTCATGGCAGATTATACTTTTTTACGTACTGAATATCCTGGAGGGATTTCCCGAATTGTGGTGCAGTGTAATGGGAATACTGTTAGATGAAAATAATTAAAGAGACGAAACCAATTATCGCCTCATGTATACAAACTTAGGTCTGTTACTGGAGTGAACAAATCTTTAAAGGAAAATCACACACACACAAAAAAAAAAAAAAATGCTCAGTAGGAGAACATATTGAATACAGGCATATGTACGTATTCACTTTGGTATGTTGATACGTATATATACCTACCTGTGTGTGTGTGTGTGTGTGTGTGTGTGGGTAGCTATGTTTACTTGTGTCTTTCTGGAGGCGTGTATATCATTCTTTATTGCACTGTATCATACATGTGTAGTGATGGGCATGAATGAAAAGTGTCCTGTAAGCCGGGCAACACCAAGGCCCGGTGGCCCACCAGTGTAGGTGGCACGTCCACTTTAACTCACACAAGCAAAGCGGTGCGGGACATACTATTATAAATGATTCCACACCGGTACTAAATCATATTCACGCTGAGGTGCGTGTAGATATGATTCGGCTTTGGAATTATATAACGAAGTATTGGGTAAATGTGGCTAAATTTGTGTGGCTGGAATGGTGGTGCTGTCGTGGCGGTGGGGAAATGTGCAATAAGTAGTAATAAAAATGTGACAGCTCGGCCCCTGGAGTCATCTTGCGGGAGATTTGATGTTACTTGATGTTCCTAAAGGGAGTCCATCTCGAAAACACCAGCTCAAGGACTGAATCTGGTACAGCAGGAGGCGGCTGTTCAGTAAGCCACGCACACACACACACACACACACACACACACACACACACACACACACACACACACACACACACACACACACACACACACACACACACACACACACACACACACACACACACACACACACTACTTGCGATAGTTTTCAAATATCAGCATTTGTTTTCTAACATAAGGAATCTTGTTATATTATCACTTGTGGAAGTCATTTGAGAACTTTTTTCAGCGTCCAAAACAAAAGCAATAATCAAACGTTATAATACTTTGGTCTGTATCGTATTTTTTTTTCTTTTTTTTACCAGGCGCGGCGTAGTCAATGGACTATTAATTAAAGCCCGTTATCTGCGCAGGTAAATGTTATGTGCACGGTGATATCCTTTTCGGGCCCATACTGCCCACGCCACTATTCGCAACACGAGGCCGTAATGGAATGTGCAGTAAAATGGAAAACATGGAAACTATTTTAAGCCTCCCCACTGGCATATAAGAGCGTGAATCAGTGATGGAACCGAACGTTTAACCAACAGTCCACACGAAATCTCACCTTGGACACAACTGCTGTATGTTAGTGTTCACATTTTCGTCACGCTTCCTGTAAGGGGCAGTAACTGTCAGATGTCGAAGCACTGCTCTATGAAATTATTTCACATTTTCAACACTGCCAACATTGGTTCCCTTCAGCACAGAGCAACATTCCCAAGTGCATCCCATTGTACGCCCCCAGACTGCTGGCACGCGGCGCCTCTTTCGAGTCCCCAGCCCGCGCATACGATCTGTTAAAAAAAAAAAATGCAAGTGTGTTATTTTTCTCTCGTAAACTAGTGAGCTAAGAAGCGAGCGGCGTCAAGTGTGGTAGTAAGTCTTGCTCTTTATGCGTTATATTTTGCAGCCACGCTGAATGAGTTAAACCGCTGCTAACCAGCCGCGACGCGCGCTGGTTAGCATATGCTCCTTTCTTTTTTTTTCAGTTTATGCGCGATGACGTTACTGCATTATGGTTTGCCAAAAGTTTGATGGAACCCAGTAACAATTCGTAAGATCCAGCGGGCATGGGGGCTACACACATTAAGGAATGGTTTGATTGGTTTAAAGATGGCTGGACTTGATCGACTGTGAGGAGCGTTCTGTTAGGCCGAAATCCACGGATCATTGATCACGTGCGCAATTTGACTTTGGAAAACTGTCATTTGACCAAATGAAGTGTTTAATGATATTAAAATGTCTTATGCTTCGGCAGGTGCCATTTTAAGAATTATTTATTCATACGCAGACCGACCAAAAAATTTGTATGCAAGCTGCTTCGAGTTAGCAGCAACAGCTTTACCTTGACCTCGTGCGTGACTTGGTGGAGTGACTTCTAGACTGTGACTACTGATCATAAATGTTAGATATGTTGGTACCACCCTGGAACCTAGGCTCAGTCATCACAGCATCTGCCGCGGAACCCTCAAGCCCAAAGAAAGCATGACAGGTGTTGCATGTCACAAATTCACACCTGATGTCCAAATGTTAATAGATAGTATTATCAAGAGGTTCTCAATCGTCTTTGTGCTGCAGCTCGGCGCAAATGAAAGGGTCTATGAGATCTTGCAGTTTACAGGTGCATCTTGACAACTCCCTGATCAGTTTTTCGCAGCTTATTCAGGATTTCTTAGCCAAACACAGAATTCTAGGCTCAACTTTCTAGACATTGCTGCGTGTGATGTATAGTTGTTTTCCAAGCTGAAGATTCCACTGAAAGAGTGTTTGAGAGCAGAGAGGAAGACCGCGAAAGACCGCTGGTAACATTCAAATAAGGACTTTCATAAATATTTCAAGCAATGAAATGACCACCGAGCCACATGTGTCGAGTCACGAGGGACCTGCTTTATAGAAAGTTAGAGTTGAAAGCTAAGATTTAATTGACTGTTTTTTTTTTTTTTCTCTACCGCCGCTTTATTTATTACTGCATTTACTTGCATTACAAAATCATGTAGCCCTGTTAATTTTTTTTCCGTCCTATTATATTTAAATGAAGTAAAAATCACTGCATTTTCTTACGATAAAAAGAAAGCATGAGCTATGCAGCGGATAAGGAGTGAGAAAGGTGAAACAGAGAACCAAAACAAAATGTAAAATATCCAGCACAGTCTCCATCTCCCTGAGGGACGCCGCTCTCCCAGTCCCTCTCCCGCCCAACTCCCAGTCAATAGCTCAGCTTGCAATCCCGCGGCTCCCAGCCAGCGCCGCGGGTAATGCCGACGGCGGTGGCGTGTCCCCTGGGGAGCTGCCATTGTGCTGAGAGGGGTCGGGGAAGCAAGATCCAGACGGGTAATTGTCACCACACCGCAACTCGAACTATTTTCAAGAATAAATATTAATTTTCCGACACTGCAACGAGCGAAGGACCAGCATCATCACCTCCTCCTCGCCGTCCCACTCAGTAATTGGTAATTGAATTTTACAATTTTGCTTCACGCGAGTCACTGATAACGTCCCTCATGTTCCTACTTCCCGCTGCTGCTGCTACCACCACCACCACCACCACCACCACTATTACTGCCTCAGCACCATCACTTCAATTCTCCGCGCCACCACCCACACCATACCAACACCTCTACCACTATCACCACAGCCTTCACCTACGACACCACCATCACTACACAGCTTCCGCCACCGCAGCACGAACACTATCATATCGCATTCGCCAGCATTGCTGTTACCACCAGCATATGACAACCACCACCACCACCACCACCACATGATCACCACCACCGCCACCATGATCAGCAACACCGCCACCTCGTTACTGAGAGAAGTGTATTTTAGTGTGAAAGGCATTCCAGTTAAGCACTGTGTAGACCCTTGAGTCTTGTGAAGACCGACACAAATGTTGCAACATTTAGTGCAATATATATATATATATATATATATATATATATATATATATATATATATATATATATATATATATATATATATATATATATATATATATATATATATATATATATATAAACACACACACACACACACACACATATTGGCGCTAATTGGAAGTGTAGCTTACGATACAGGTGAACGTTTTGCAATTTTAGCGTTTTCTGAATTATTCTCTCTCTCTCTCTCTCTCTCTCTCTCTCTCTCTCTCTCTCTCTCTCTCTCTCTCTCTCTCTCTCTCTCTCTCTCTCTCTCTCTCTCTCTCTCTCTCTCTCTCTCTCTCTCTCTCTCTCTCACACACACACACACACACACACACACACACACACACAGACACACACACACAAGGAGCACTAAATGTATCCGTAAGTTGCGTCTTTGTTTCCTGTTGTAAGGACTGACTGACGCTCACGAGTTTGAATTGAGTTGTGAGACGTGTTGGAGTTAACGGGACATTCTTTATTTTACCATTCATATTCTCGCTTGTCTGTTGCTTGCTTGTGTTGAAATAGTTTGTTAGCTTTTGAATTATTCCCTTCCATTTCTACGAGATAGTCACTTGTATTATTTCTTTTTTAATATACTCGTATTTCAGATTTTCTTAATGCTGTCTTTGCTACACAGTTTTTGTCCGACTTTTCCATTCAAGTTCCCCGCTGTGAAAGAATGTTTGGATTCCTCTATTTTATTGCCTCTTCTGCATCTCCATAAAACTTTGCCACATCTTTCCCATCGTAGCCTTGTGTTGGTGTATACCTGTATGGTTTTCGCTTTTTTACCTTTTACTTGATTTGATATTTCAGCCTGCAGTTTTCGTTTATAAAGTATAAGACAAATGAAAAAAATGAAAAATTTTCCTCCAAAGACCCTGTGCCTTGAAATTCAATTCACGGGCATATATTTTCTAAAGCTTTTTAGTGGACACACTCTACTGTGTCTCTTTCTCTTCTTGGTGGCATTCGTGTGGCGTTCAAGACTCACGTTTCATTTGACATTCGACCCCGCTAGAAATTATTTATAATGATGACGTACGAAGTGAACATGGGCAAAAGGTCCTGCCACGTGACGCTCGTCCTGGACAGGGAAACCGTTGCCTGCTTACCGCTGCAGACAGAGATGATGTTTGGAAGACAGACTACATGGATATAAAAACAAAATACATATGAAATTATACAGAGTGAGTGTTTTTAAAGGCAACGTTACGAAGCTCTTCACTGTTAAGTTTCGCGGCGCTGGCTCAAGTCAGGTAGCAGGTGAAGCAGTCGGTGAGACCCAGATGGAGGCTGCCTCCTTTCTTGCATTTCGTAAGTGGCTTTCATTTTGTAACATTGATATTTTTAGAGTGTCTTTCAGCTTATAGGTATACGTATATATGTTTTTATATCACTTGTAGGAAATTCTTGTAATTATGAAATGAACAACTTCGGCAGTAGCTGAAGTCATCTTTTGACACTTTGATAAACGGACGTGAGATGCCGTAGTGTGAACGTTGTGTAAGATTTTAAGGCACAAAGGCGATTATTAGCGTAATTTTGACTAGCCGAAATAAATATAGATATGAGAATTATACATTGACACTTTATTGAAGAAGGAACATCGGGATGTGGTGATGAACGAGCACGCTGGGGAGCAGGTGCATGGGCGGCCACGTGTGGCGTCAGGTGGGGCTGCCGGCGTGAAGCTGCACCTGCGTCCTCATGAGATAGAGGTTGGTATATAATCGTCATTTCTCGTCATTCTTGTCATTGATGCATAGCGGAGTACGCAAATCTTACGCCACCTTAGACCTAATGAAAGCATGAACCATGGATGAACTTGTCAAACTATCAGCTTCGGTGAGGCTTCGAACCGTAACTCTTTGCCGGTTGAGGCAAGTATCTGCGTGTGCTGACGTTGTGTGAGTTGATTAGTGAGCATCGTCGCTGGCTGTGATTGTGTGCATTGTTCCTCTCCTCAAGACATGCTCTTCGTGTGAGTGCACAGGTAGTGGCTGCCCTCAAGAAGCCTGCGGTGTTTGTGATGACAGAGGCATTGTGAGGTGCTGTGAAAATGAGGTGTGCGGCGAAACAACAGGCTGACAAACAAAGCGGAACTTGACTTTTACAGTGCCTAGCTAAATATAAATTAGCCGCTGGAGTTTTTAATAGCCAGAAACGTTCCTGGTGGTAAGCATGATTGCCGCTCTTCTAACAACTGGCTGTTAATATAACATTACGATACAAGTGAAGTTGATGATCTTCCAGAGGTAAAAAAGGATGATGCTTGCCACATGAAAATGACACCACGGTGTAATTAGGCCGTTAAAATTTTATTATACTGATTAAAAGTTATAAACCCCCGTTCGTAATACTCGTACCTATTTCTTTCTCTTCAGGTAAGTACCATGCACAGCCCATCGCGGGACGGCGTGGGACAGCGCAGGAGCACCTCTTCGAAACAGTTAAGAGTTACAATTTCCTAGGGCGATAGGGTGTTAGGCTGCTAACCTCCATTGCCTTCCAGGTGCACACTTATATGTAGACTGTTCCAGAGTAACGCCATTGTAAGCGCGCCATGGATGCTGTGGGGTGAAGGGAAACCAGTCGCAGCCTGGGTGACAGTGCCAGTGGGGAGCTGCATTTATTTTGGTAAGTGTGTGGTACTTCTACACGTTATAAACGAAATCAAATAAATTAATAGATAAAAACAAGATAAGATATATAGATATGCACATAAAAGGATTACTTCGGCGGAAAAGGCACAGGCATCAGTGGTGCAATCCCAGCATGATGTGTGGAGGCTGTGAAGTCTGTATTCATTATGCACCAGCTTCCACTGAAGCTCATACCTCCTCCTCCTCCTCCTCCTCCTCCTCCTCCTCCTCCTCCTCCTCCTCCTCCTCCTCCTCCTCCTCCTCCTCCTCCTCCTCCTCCTCTATGAACAACTGATGTATTTTTCATGTAAATGGTGCACATTTTTTTGGCGACAACACCTTCACCAAATTAGTGGTAAGCAGGTTCCGGACACACGTGTATTTACATAATTACGTGCATATATGCAAATACGCGTTTTAAACTTTTTTGTAGTTTTCATGTTCATAGTTTAACATGTAAAATATTTTGGGAATTTTTTTGAAAATAGTTTCTTATTCCCGGCGAGGGATAGCAACACATTATTCAATGGAAACGCACTGACCTCAGTGCAGGACAGAATAAAAATCGCTATTTTCCTCCGCTGACAATCAACTGTGAGGACGCGTGACGCTAGGCCACCGCCAAGGCTGTGAGCCTCACCCTCGACGTGCTGTGGTTGGTCTGGCACCATGCACCACGGACATGCGTCAGTAGCTTAGCACTATTATAAGCTCCTGACATGTATTAATTTTTAACATCGGCGATTGAGAATTTCAAGAAGGCTTAGTGTCCCTTGCATGCCAGCACGCGACGCGCAAACTACAGTGTGAAAGATACCCGGCCCCACGGGACTGATGCACTGGGATACCAAAAATCTTACTTGCAAAGAATATTCTGTCGTTAGTGATTCGACTAATTTCTCTCCATCTTTAAAGTATTTTATTTCCTGTCGCCTTTTTAGTTTCTCACAATTCGCAGAAATAATTGTCCCGAGGGTATAGACTTCCTGAGTTGGAAGTATCACATGTCCACTTTTCAAAGCTGTCTCCTCCTCCCCCTCCTCCTCCACCACCACCACCACCACCACCACCACCACCACCACCACCACCTGCGCGATGCTAGATGAGGCTTGTGGCAGAGGTTGACTCAAAGGTATTAATCTTTTCTGCCTTTTCATTTGCAGTCAGTCATTTGTCAGTCGGAAGTTTCTCTATAACATGCCAGTTAATCCTCTTTTTACCTGTTGTTGTAATTTGTTGTTCCGATTTCTTCTCCAAGGATCCATCATTCATGACATGCTGTGTTAATTATCCTTCTGGTGGGGTGACCGGCTTGTTTTATCCTATTTCATCCGTTTTCCGCATTTCTTCCTCTTCTTACTTATTCAGTCTACTTTTCTTCTCTTCTTATTCTGTCTTTTTACCTAACATTACACAGTATGGTGTGGGGGCACCACAGATATATGTAAAACAATGTGGGAAGCGGGGAAGAAAGAAAAGTAGGGCCAGGCTAATCAAGACCGTCAAGACACTCAACAGAAGGATATGCATAGAAAGCAACTAAAGAAACAGCAGGGAGCTCTGAAGGCACAGAAGAAGGTGCGTGCTGAGCAACACCAGTGCGAGTCTAAACAGCACCGCAGCGTGACAGAAAAAAATAATCGCGAGGTAAAAGCAGGGTCGTGGGCAAGGTGCTGCGTCTCCAGACATACGATAATTACCGTATGAATACAGTAATTCAGCATTGTGTACGAAAATAAATAGTGTGGAAGGCAATAAGATAATCTGCAATTTTGTATGATAATTTACTCTTTCCATACAAAAATTTTGGATCATGAAAGTTTGCGAGGCAAATTTTTTTTGTGTTGTAATCAATGATTTTATTGCCTTTATATATTCCATCATTTTCCTGCAGTGTCTTGCTCTGTACTTTAATTTGTTCGTTTGAAATATAAGTAATAATTTAAAGTTAAGGGTAAAACGAAACACGTAATGGTGATGCAGTCACAGTCGCCATTCTTCTGACTTGTTAATTACCGTGAGTTACGGAGGGGCGTCACCCTCACTCCGGACAGGACTTGTCTCCTTTGATCCATGGCCCATTAGATACCATGTGTCACTCTTCCTCTCATGCTTCCCTTCCAGAGTGAATTTTGTAATCAGTTTGTCTCCACTGAGGAACATGTTGACGTGTTTTTAAGTTTTTCATAAGCTGACTTCGCTGCTGCAAGTGATAGAAATGGAATTATATAAACACACACACACACACACACACACACACACACACACACACACACACACACACACACACACACACACACACACACACACACACACACACGACCTTCGTTACCTACCAGTCGTGGATGGGCAGTGTGGTCTGGCTTGGTGCCGTTCTGACAACTACACGCCCTTAACTTGTGCCGGAGTTACCGTGTGTCTACCAGGATCTGTCATTCCCAGTCGCGGTGCCTGGAGGCGGGCGTCTTTGATTAACAGCGTGTACAACTAAGTCTGGGTGAGGGTGGGGAGGCAGTGTATAGAACGCTGCTCGTACCGTCTCGGAGGAATGCGTCAGATTTGCACTTAGTTCACAGTATAAGTGATGCTTTTAAAACATATTGGTTAAGATCGATTCTCAACATTAATATATTCTGCTACACAAAAAAAAAAAAAAAAAAAAAAAAAAAAGAAACATCAGTTCGTGTAATTACAGTGGACGTTCCACCTGCAGAGCTCCCCTACCCATTCATGTGAATCCCATATAGGAGTATTATTTGCGCCATCTCTACAACACAATAGCGCCTGACACAGCAAGCAATAAAGAAAGGCCTAGAGTGGGTTCGGGAGCAGCGCAAAGGTAGGACTTCCCAGCCTCACACTCGAGGGATGTTAAAGTGCTGCTAATGCTGGCACTCGTCACTGTTGAAGGACTCGCAGCTCCTCCAGGTGATTACATGGCATGATGTTATGTGAATATGAAATTAACACGCGTGCGTGCACCTGCACTCACGCACACAGACACACATGGGCACCAGTAGATTAAGTTCTGTTAGCACCAATTATAACTTGTGGCGCCAGCCCAAGGAACGCAAACTCCAGCCCAGCTTTCCTGCCCACTCGTCCTCGCCCCCCAACACCAGAAACTAATTCCACCCACCACCATCGTAAAACTTACTTTTTTTTTTTCTATTTTCCTCTCTGTTTCAACTCCTCCCTCCCTGTCTCCTTATCCTCTTACCTGGACCCTGCCTCCCTGCACCCTCCTTCACTCTTTGCTGCCCTCATCCCTTCCACACTACCTCCCTCCCCATCTTCCTATCACGATAGAACAAAGAGAATAGGAAGAAGTTCCATCAGACATTTTCTTTGCTTAGGAAACCTCAATTTTCCGTGTTGGTGGCGAGTCGGTCTGGAGCCGCGGTTGGGTGGCCCGGCGCGCGGCCAGAGAGAGAGAGAGAGAGAGAGAGAGAGAGAGAGAGAGAGAGAGAGAGAGAGAGAGAGAGAGAGAGAGAGAGAGAGAGAGAGAGAGAGAGAGATCCCTTACAGTTTTCTACCTAGCCTGCTTTTCTTCCAAAAAATACGTGCTTTATTTTATAGTCTGTGCTGCGGCGGTATCAACCTGGCAGTTCCTCACCGACAAATCGTGCATTCTCTTCTTCCTCTTGACGTTGACTTGATTCATGTAGTACTGATTAAGTGATTAAGATGAATAGATAAATAGATGGTAAGTTTATCATCAATTGTGTCTCAGTATAGAAGTAGAAGAAAGTCTGAGTGGTTATGGTGTTTGTTAATCGAAAATGCCGAGAGCACCGCTGTCCTCCCCTCGCCTCGATATCCTCACCAGGTTGAATCCCCGTTCCACCAACTGCTCTTCCTTCTCTCATGAGTGCGGCAGCCTTTTACGTCTTTAATCTCCAGCTCTCTTGTTTCCCTTTCATCTCTCAAATGTTTATTAAGCTTCTTTCTCGCCCTTCCTCCTCTCTCTCCTCCTCTGCGTCATTTTTCCTCGCTGTTAATTATTCACGCAACTCTTGTTCCTCCCTTCTTGCCGCAACCTTCCTCATCCCTTGCCTTCCGAACACATGTTTCTTTTTATTTTCATTTCTCCCCTCCTTATAACCTCACATGTAAGCGACATTTCCCTTTCCTTGTTCCCACTTTCACAGAGTGCGGGGGAGTGGCCAGCGAACTGAGGAGAGGCTGGTGGTGTGCTGCGGGGCGCCGCGGTGCCTTCTGGTTGCGGTGACGTGGAGAGGGATTTGGCTCTACAGAATTAGTGATTGTTCGTTTTATGGTGTATGAATGAGACAGCTTGACTACTGTGTTTACCAAGACTGTCAGCTCCGGCAATGTTCACCTGACTTTTTAATGACTGTCTTGTCTGTTGAAGTGTATTTCAACAATGTTTATTGATGAAGCAATAAATAAGCATTGACACTACAGGAAGTCAAGGAAAGGGAGGCATCGGATTCCCCGATCTAGTAATGCTGACTCTGCTGCCGGAGTGTCTTACAACAACTGTTTTAATGCTGAAGGTAGTGGGTATCACTTATCAGTATGTGAAAAACACCTTGTGGCAATTTTCTTGACATTACGCAGAGAGGCGGTTTATAATTTCATGAGAAATATCAAACATCGAACATGAGTGAAGGAACGACGCTACGTCACGACACGGAGCGGTAATGTTACGTAAGATGTGAGTAGGATGGGTGCCAAAGTGATGGCGTGGTATTAAAGAGATATCAGGTGAGCACCACGGCGGAGTTGCACTTGGCTGAGCCATGGTCAGTGTACCTGATAAGCGGTTTGGCCCAGAAGCGACACCAGACAGATGGTGTGACGTGGTGACGTGGGAGTGGAGAATGGAGAGTGCAAGCAGCGTGGCGTGCCGTGCCGTGGCGTGAAAAAGGCGTGTGGACGGGCGACGCTGGGAGGTGTCGTGGGAGCATCGGGCTGCGTATTTGGAGGTGATGAATGAGCGAATATTGACAACGGGGATCCTCCTGGATATTTACCGAGGCAGCCGGGGCTCCAGCACTGGGTCGTTACCGTCGAGTTTTTCTCTTCATTTATCAGATTTTATCAATATATCAGAATTATGTAAATGAAAAATGTCACCTCCACATGTGTGTCCGGATGTGAGTCCCGGTAAGGTCCGGACACCGGCGTCGTGTGTCAAGGCAGGCTTATAAAGTAAATCTCACTGCTCTTGTTCCCGGAGGTGGTGCCGGCGGCGGGGCGGGAGTGGTGGGGCGGGGCTGGGCGGGATGTGACGGAGTCTGAGAAGAGTCGGGTCCCTCCTCAGTGACATCATCGTGAAAGTGCAAAGATAATTAACTTTTCACATCCACACCTGGACTGAGGCGCAAAGTGCAGGAGCAGAGGTGAGAGGCAGAAATGCGAGTTTGGAAGAAGAGAGGAAGGTGCACCACAGCGACTTAAAATTGGGGATAATGTTAATGGTCAGTCCCGCCTGCCTCATGCATCACAACGTGCTTCTCCCTTTCCCTTAAGACGCAGGTTTAAAGCCTGTGAATATTGAGTGTTGTTTGGGGAGCGAGTGGGACCCAGGTGCTCGCCCCGAGATAGGAAACTCTGAACAGAACCTTTAGCAAAGCTCCAGGCTATGGGAAGTTAATCTCTCCTCAGAAGTAAAGGATAGCAGGCACATGTATTTTTTTTTTTCTCCCGGTCAAAGAAGGCCAAAATACAAACACATTCACAACAACGATAGACAGAGCAAAGGCTACAGCTTGGGGAGGAACGAAGAAGGTCGTGCTTCAAGAATCTCTGAGAAGTGTAGCTCAAAGTTTTTCCTCTATTTCCTGTGCGCCCCAGCGTTGTTTTAAGACGGTAGAGAGAGGATTCCCTTGAGGGCGGGGGGCTGGACCCTCTTAAGACAAGAAAGAAGAAAGTAAAGGAAGAACCAAGTAACATACATTTGAAGAAAGCTTAAGTGGCATGCAGGAAATACTTAACACATCCATTTTACACCACTACTTTGGAAAAATAAATGCAGTACACAAGATATAAAGAAAAGATAAAACTGACCTGATTTTTTTTTTCTTTTTTTTCTTTTTTTTTGGGGGGGGGTTGATGATGGTGGTGATGACAGTTGTCTTCATCTTCATCATTATTGTCGTCCTCACCATGGTCATTCTGTTTTTCAATGTGCAAGGTGGGGAGCCCGGACTTAAGAAATCAAGTTAGAGAGAGAGAAAAGTCCCTATGGAGCTGACAGGAAGGGGATCCGCTGTCAAGGGACCGTGGACCTGGCTTTTTTTTTTTCAGAAAAGAATAAAATAGAGTTCCCAGCTTCAACCTGTGCTTCCTAGGTCTTGGAAGCACTGAATGCGTCGGGGAGCGATGGGCCAGTCAGTTCACAACCCTAAAACTCTCTTATCCCCTTTTGGAGACATTCCCTGATCCTTTTCTTACAAAACCAGTCGCTCTCCATTACGTACTTCGTTTAGGCCGCGCTTTTAGACTGGTGCCAACTGCTTTACTTGTCATGAGGTCATGAGATGGTAATAGTAGTAGTAGTAGTAGTAGTAGTAGTTTTATGTAAAAACATCTACTATTACTGCTACTACTATTACTATTACTGCTACCATCTGATGAAAAGTAATGCAGTTGGTCACTATCAAAGCGTTGCTTTAATGAGTAGTAGTAGTAGTAGTAGTAGTAGTAGTAGTAGTAGTAGTAGTAGTAGTAGTAGTAGCAGCAGCAGCAGCAGCAGCAGCAGCAGCAGCAGCAGCAGCAGCAGCAGCAGCAGCAGCAGCAGCAGCAGTACTAGTAGTAAAGCGACAGAAACAATATTGATGGTGATATAACTTTTATTGGCGTTTATTTCGCCACCAGTACCGAAGACGAGGGAAGCGTGAAGGGTTGATGCAGTGCAGGTAGGTGGCAGCGGGGACAAGCAGAGTCCACGTCACCTTGATGGCTGTGACACACTGTTACGGAGACAACCGGTTGCTTGCACTGCACTTCTGCATGGTCATTCCTTTCCAATTTTACACGTCATCGATTTTTAGTGACGCCAGATTTCATAGCAGGCGATGCGTGTGTAGAGGAGGCAGGCCCGCGGCTGTGACGGGTGAATGACGATAGGGTGACGGCTGCTTAGTACCCCATCCCTCTCTCTCTCTCTCTCTCTCTCTCTCTCTCTCTCTCTCTCTCTCTCTCTCTCTCTCTCTCTCTCTCTCTCTCTCTCTCTCAATATATCTGTATATCAGAGGGCCTCTTTAGCAAGCCTTAGTGTTATTGGCATCCACTTATGTTTATGGCCAGCCTGGCACCCACCCTCCCCTAATGCTGTCCCAACACACATGGAGTGGTCAGACCACCATACCATTAGCAGAAGTCCTCAGGCGTGTGTGTGTTTAGGCGGGGGGATGGGAGTGCGCGTGTGCGTTTGATGGATAAATGATATTAAGTTGACTTGCAATTTTAGGGAGGGAAAATATTTACAGAAAATCGTCGTCTTGTCCCCTTGTTTTCTCATAAGATTTGCATTAAGAGCGTCGTCCTTCGCGTGGTCTATCTTTAAAAGTCATTTCGCGTCATCGTGCTCGGGGTCGGGAGTCAGTAAGTCGCCAGCTGCTGTCTTGATCCACAGCTTACGTCGGCCTCTGTTCCTCCCCGGGCGGCGGGCCACGTAGTTCCATGGCAACTGCGTACAAGATCATAACAATTAAGAAGGATTTAAATCCGCCCTATTCTCCCCAGGACAAAGCCGAGCCCTTCCTTCATTACCGACTTAGCGTCAGAAAAGTTACGTAATTACCTCTTCATAATGGCGCGCAGACAAAGACCTGTACGTTAAAATTGCAGCAGAAGCATTGTGTTCACCTCGCGGTAGGTAGTCCCTCTCACACCTCCCACGGCCACTTCTTCCACGCGTAGCTACTCCCTCATACGGCCTGCCCCTCCACCACTTCAGCCACTCAGCCACTCTTGACTCCATTATGCTCCCACCTACACCACGCTGCATATAACTGTGCTCTCTGTCCGTGTCTGTTTATCTCTTTGTGCCCCCCCCCCCTCTCTCTCTCTCTCTCTCTCTCTCCTCTCTCTCTCTCTCTCTCTCTCTCTCTCTCTCTCTCTCTCTCTCTCGACTGTGGACATGACAGACGATGGGACCAAGAGGATTACCACGCGAGATTGTCCTCATCTTGCGGCGTACTCCTGGGGCGTGACTCTCTTCCGTGAGCCCCGCGAGTCGCCGCAGGGTTGGGAAAGATAGAGAAAGCCGCTGCGTGTTCGTATGCACCAGACAACTGCCACCCAAACTTGTAAATCATAAAATATTCTGCTTGAAGCCTCTCTCACTCGAGTATGCAACAGGGAGGTGTGCCGGAGCAGAGCCTAGCGGAGTAGAGCCTGGTCCAGGAGACAATACTGTGCAGGCCCCTCACGCGTGAACCGAGTGAGGAGTGTGAAGGCAACCCGCAACTAGCAATGCTGCAGCTCAGAATCCTTTACAACATTCTTTCAAGCAATTTACTATTACTGAAGTGACTGAGGATACATTGAGTCAGGCTGCAGGTCGTGCCGGGCGTTTAAACACACGTGTACCGTAAACTACAGAAACTCACGCAGGTCTGCAACACAATTATTCCTGTTGAGCACCTCCGTCTGGCAGATAAAAGGCGCATGGCGTTAATCTCCAGCTTCCCCTGAAGACCCTGATGCAACTGTCACCACGACTACAGCCAGCTTTGTGTTCCTGTAGCATCTTGCACAATTAAAACTCACTGTAGGTCTCGTATTCCTCGCGGGGTCGAGCGCGTCACCGAAAAGCCCCCTTGTGGGTATCACGTGTAATTTTGCAACGTGAAAAGTTTAATGGTCCGACTTTATTTCTGGGCTCCAGGAGACGGTCACGCTGATTGCTGATATTTTTCCCTGGAGACAAAGGAAAATTGCCCGGTAAATAGGTTGTGGCGGGTGTGCGGTGGCTGGGAGGTGCAGGAGGAATGGGTGAGGGGAAGTGGAGGAGATGGGAACGCTCGGGCCGGAGGGGAGCATTAAAGCGAGTCGCGTTGTGGAGGGCAATCTAGGAGGGCAGAGCAGGAAGGGGAAGTGGGCGGCCGCTGCGGGAAGAGGAACGAGGGACGCAACTAACAACTGTCCACCTCCTCAATGAATATTACCTCTTTTTTCCCTTCTATTACACTTTGTGATCGTCGTCCCTTCTTTAATTAATTTACCCCGTAATTTCTTCTTCTTCTTCTTCGTCTTCGTCTTCTTCTTCTTCTTCTTCTTCTTCTTCTTCTTCTTCTTCTTCTTCTTCTTCTTCTTCTTCTTCTGCTTCCGCTTCTTCTTCTTCTTCTTCTGTTCTTCTTCTGTTCTCCTTCTGTTCTTCTTCTTCTTCCTCTTCTGTTCTCCTTCTTCTTCTTCTTCTGTTCTTCTTCTTCTTCTTCTTCTGTTTCTTCTTCTGTTCTCCTTCTGTTCTTCTTCTTCTTCTTCTGTTCTTCTTCTTCTTCTTTTCTTCTTCTTCTTCTTCATCTTCTTCTTCTTCTTCTTCTTCTTCTTCTTCTTCTTCTTCTTCTTCTTCTTCTTCTTCTTCTTCTTCTTCTCTTCTTCTTCTTCTTCTCTCTCTCTCTCTCTCTCTCCTCTCTCTCTCTCTCTCTCTCTCTCTCTTCTTTCGTGTGTGTGTGTGTGTGTGTGTGTGTGTGTGTGTGTGTGTGTGTGTGTGTGTGTGTGTGTCCACCGGTGTGTTTCAAAGCTCCATTGTGTTTCCGTGTAGCATACAGTCTATTATTGGAATTGTTGCTGGTCGTTACGCAAATTAAGATAGGAACATCTGTGATCGTTGATGTAATTACTGCCACAAATTATACTGTGATATTTCGTTTCACGGTTAAACACCAATAGAAACATTTTCTTTGTTTATCGAAACAATGGTTTATTTTAGCCGCCGGTTGTGACTACACAGTAAAACCTTATGCTTCTATTGCTTATCGACATTCAAATGTTCCACATTTGCATGAGACCTCGAAATGAAACCAGCCCGCGGAGCCTTGCTAAAGAGAATGGTGGCAGTCTGAAAGCCTGGAAATGTTCTAAAAGTTGAATGAGCTTGTGAAATATTTGAGGCGTCACCACAAATCAGTGCAATCAATACCTGGAAAAGTGGGACTAGTGTCTTGTGCTAAGAGCGTTGCAGGCACCGCCAGGTTCTAGTATATGCCACTCTCTGATACAGATTTACCCCCGTGACCTGCCTTCATGCAAGTCTTGTGCGGTGAGCGTACTGCAAGTGAGTGTCATTGATCCTCTCACTGTACCAGCAAATGAGCAGAGACTTCTATATACATACTATCATCGATCAAGCGAACTACTAATCCTGAAAACAGAAAACTTAGATAGCTACTAGATTTTGTGTAACACGTAACATGTTGCTGCTCGTCAGACTATAGTACCAAACGTCCAGTTATTCATATTCTCGTGAACCACCCACGCATTAGTATTTATTACCTTTAAAGATGCACGTTGCTCACTTTGTCGACCATGTGAATGAACTCTTAAATGGGTTCATTACAACGCAGAAGGATTCAGTTTAAAAGAAATCGGTATTAAATCATTTAGTTTAGTTCCTCGTCGTCGTCGCCTTTCCAACCACACAAACTCCACCGCAGCCGCTGCCAATAATCCCAGCAAGCGGCATCAGGTAGATTGGGCAATAAGCTTCCGGATGCGGAGGTTAACGAAGGGAAGATGAGGAGTCTTTAGCGAGGTGGTGGTTGAGGGCCGTGTTATGCTCCGATAGAGGTTATTAACAGCACGTAGTTACCCTTAAGTTTACGGTGTTAATTACGTGTGTGTGTAAACTGCGTGACTTTTCTGACGGAGGGAGGAGGAGAGGAAAGAAGGAGGGGTGGGGGGACTTAATTCTGCCCGAGGCGTCCTCCTTAGACTATGCAAACATTCCCTTGAATTAACACCAAGCACTAAATCGCCGCCGCACCCTCCCTTCCGCCATTAAAGTATCGGCAGTTATGTCATATTTTCGAGCCACTCCTGCGGTGGTTCATAATGAGATTGGAACCTTTATCCGTTTAGCATTCTTTCCCTTCTCGTTGATACCTTGGAAGAGCGACAGCACAGGAGGAAGGAAGGAAGGATCTGGAAGGGACGGCAGGGAACGTGGTGAAGGGAATGCTCGCCTCCTTGTATACTGCACCAGCTGTAGTTTATTTTTCTTCATCTTTCTGTATTCTTCCCCAAACTTTTTATTTAAACCATGAAAAAAGCTCCGATAAATTCTTCTTTAAACACCATCAAGTCATTGTTTCCCGTTTCGTCTGATTGCATTTCTTTTTATCCTAACCTGACGAGCGACAGAATCTGCGTGTTGCCACCATTCTCTTTCCTCGCGTCACTGTCGTCTGGTCTGCCCGCTACCTGTTCATCCATACTGGCCGGCGGTCACCCAAATGGCGGGCCTCCCCTTCATTCAGCTCACGCATCCACCCGCACCAAAGCCACACATTCCCCGCATCGCCTGCTGCCGCTGTGCTCCTTCCAACCTACACCTCACTGACGCTTTCTGCCCATTGATGCCTTGCTGCCTGCCTGCCTGCCTCCCTCCCTCCATCTCTCTCTCTCCTCTTCCTTTTCGTTATCATCATCGGTGATAACCTTGGGGGTTGCTGTGCCTTAGATCCTACAATATTCCTCCTCCTCCTCCTCCTCCTCCTCCTTTTTTCTCGTCATCCTCTTCCTCCCCTTCCTTTCTTCATCCTCTCCTGGCATCTTTTTCCACGCTCCGAATTCACACCTATCACTTCTTTCTCGCCTCCTTCACTTTCCATACCTATTTTTCTTCATACTGGCATCCATTATGTTTATATTTTTCACAGCTTGCCTATTTTTTCTCTTCAGCATTTATATATTCCTCCCGCACTCCCTCCTTAACCCCCGCCTGCTTTCTCCTCGCATTTTCCCTCACGCACACTCTCCACCACACAGTCTTCCTTATATTCTCTCTCTCTCTCTCTCTCTCTCTCTCTCTCTCTCTCTCTCTCTCTCTCTCTCTCTCTCTCTCTCTCTCTCTCTCTCTCTCTCTCTCATTTTCCACACTTGCGCTCCGCCCTTAACACGCCCCCGTCAGCACCCGTGACCCTTCAATTAGACTCCTCGTTCCCCCAATAAATAGCTCATCTCGCGTCCTGATGGAGCGAGACATCACGTGGATAGGCGAGAAGCACTAGGGACCTGTGCCTGAACCTAGCCTTTGACCTACGCTTCCCGGCCAGCGCAGCCTCACTACATACTGTGTGGTTCACCGTTTGAACAGGGAAGAGTGCTGGAGTGTTCAGACGACGCACTGGAACGCTGCTTCGCCTCCGCCTGCCTCTGCCTCGGGTCTACCTCTTTCCGGGGTAAGGAGGAAGACGTTCTCCGGAACTAACTCGTTCGGAAAAGTTTTGATGGAACTGAAATTAATAGTCCCTGGTCGGCCCTTAGCGAACAAAAGGCGAGACAAGTCAAAACGCTACTCAACGGAAGAGTGATGCTTGGCTCTGCGTTTTTGTGTGTTTGTCCAAATAGGGCCCGGCAGAGTAGGGCTGTAAAGTAGATGAAGGGAAAAACGCTCGCCGTGTGTCACCCCATAAAGAGAGTGAGTGTGGGAGAGTTCCAGAATACAACGTACAGTTTAGTTAAAGTTTAGTTCATGTTACTTGAGTTCCTCGCATATTAGTATGAGGTGTAATGCGTTCCAGTGGCATTCCTCCCGCACCCGTTGGCACATGTGTGAACGCGGTGTCTCGCCGGTACCTGCCTCCAGCCGATGGGATGACTCCAGGAATAAATTATGTCTAACAGCCGCGGCAGCAACAACACAGGGAGGCGGGAAGGTGATGTATGCTGCAATTTCTCTGGCGTGGTGGCTTATAAGATCACTTTAAGGAAGCAGGAGTGACGTGGTATTTCCTGGCGGGTCAACACGGCTGGTAATGAATTCTAAGGAGGCTCCACGTCACGTCTGGTTTGTGTAGCTGCGATGGACCTGCGACACCCCCTCACGCCTTCTGCTGATGGCGGTATTCCTCTTTCTCCTCCTCCTCCTCCTCCTCTTCCTCCTCCCCCTCTCTTGTGCTTAAGTTATTCCATGTTCCTGATGCATTGCCGATATTATGCTAGTCATGCTCAATTTGCAGTTTTTTTCTCGCTGTCGTGGCAAATGATATTGGGACGTGATCATTACGAACTATGGATGTATATTTCTTGTCATGTATATTTGCTGTCATGGATGTTGGTGGTGCTGCAGCTGTTGGAATGTGGTAACGGTGGCGGACTGGTGCGAACAAAAGCATAGCTGTCTGTGTGGCGATGATGATTTTGTGATGATAGGAAAAGAAAGAAAAAAAAACGCGCTAACACGTCTCCGCTGATGAGGTGACAGCTTTTGGCAATTATGTACAAACTTTCTTCGGGACACATGCCGGAGTTTCATTCTCTTTGTTTACATTCCCGCGTTCCTTGTAGGCCCCTCGCGGCAACGGGACGAGACGAGAGAGCTGAGCAGGATACAACAGAGCCTTACCCTTTGCCAGTCCCTCGCCAACCTCTTTTAACCTGCTTTACGGTGATTCGTTGAAGTTTCACTGTCACCTACCGGTTTGTCCTCCACCTGTCGAGAACACCCGCCACCCTCAGCAGTGTAGAGGAACTTCTGGGGTGAGAGAATTCATATTTTCTTAACAGGACATACATTATTCATGACTCTGCTCCTCGCCATTACCGCAATAAGTCTCAGAGCTGGTGGCGTCAGTACAGTCTCCGCCCCCAAACCCACACCCTCGCTCCCCTCGCCTCCCCATCCCCGCATCCTCTCATCGCGGCACCCTTTGCATCCCTCCCACTCCCAGCATCCCTCACGTCACCCGGACTCTCATTCCCCCGCCACCTACCAACACACACTCTGAATTTGCTCATCCCAAAGTTTGTAGCTCGTGGGTATTTGGAGCATTTCTTCTCTGAGGTATCTTTTTTCTTTATTATTTTCATTTTCTTGCCTTACGGGTGGCGGAGATTCTTAAAGATGGTTATGGAATAACGTAGCTAGTGTACCAGAGTGTAGAGGAGTCTTCTGTTTTTCGCTCCACATTAGATCACAACGTTTCCCTTTAAACGTGTACGCGAGAATGTGATAAAAAAAAAATCATGAAAGATAAACCCCTATGTAGTACGTTATGATCTTGAAAACTATCGCAAAACATTTTATAATTTCACACACACACACACACACACACACACACACACACACACACACACACACACACACACACACACACACACACACACACACACACACACACACACACACACACACACACACACACACACACGTTGAGGGGGAAACAATACCTATCCTATCGTTCGTTCTTTCCTGTTCAACCAGTATTTCCATTTTTCCTTACTTTCTTATCTCAGGGTGGCCCGGAATCCGCTTCACAATTCTTCTCAAATCCGGGAGGGAGTCTGCGAGGGGTTAGGATGATGGACTGTGAGTTGTCTGGGGAGAGACGCTCTGCTGGGGAGATAAAAGAGAAGTGTGAGGGACCAAGGGGACGGGGGAGGCTGAGGGACGGATCACTGACTCTCGACCAGCAGCCAGGGTGATGGTGACTGGGTGCGGAACACACTGTCATGGTGCAGCACTAGGGGACAGGGTGGTTGGTGGGGCTCGACTTGCCGAGGGGGTTGATGTGTCGGTCTCTCTCTCTCTCTCTCTCTCTCTCTCTCTCTCTCTCTCTCTCTCTCTCTCTCTCTCTCTCTCTCTCAACGAGTTAGGATTTCTCCCCTGAGGTCAAGTCACCCCGTGTTTACATTTGAAGTTTTGTATGTAATTAGAATGAAAACTGAACTGCAAATAGTCATTCCTGACACTCGAAAAGAAAGAGAGAGAGAGAGAGAGAGAGAGAGAGAGAGAGAGAGAGAGAGAGAGAGAGAGAGAGAGAGAGAGAGAGAGAGATTGTTAAGAATCTCGGAGAAGTAACCAGTGACAGTGACATAAAAGATGGTGGGCAAAGGAACAAAGAACTAAAGCCTCCATGGGAATCATGAACACACCAAATAGAGACGTGCGTAGAACAACAAACAGACCAAAATGGGAATACCTCTTTACTTGTTTATATTTGTTTCATATGAATCCCTAACACACGTATTTTTTTTTACTTATCTATCTTGTGTGTGTGTGTGTGTGTGTGTGTGTGTGTGTGTGTGTGTGTGTGTGTGTGTGTGTGTGTGTGTGTGTGTATATATATATATATATATATATATATATATATATATATATATATATATATATATATATATATATATATATATATATATATATATATATATATATATATATATATATATATATATATATATATATATATATATATATATATATATATATATATATATATATATATATATATATATATATATATATATATATATATATATATATATATATATATATATATATATATATATATATATATATATATATATATATATATATATATATATATATATATATATATATATATATATATATATATATATATATATATATATATATATATATATATATATATATATATATATATATATATATATATATATATATATATAATTCTTACTGAGAAATATACTGCTAAAAACGTATTCTCGCAGCCCTCTTCCTGCAGCACGGCAATGTGCCAATCTTCACCAAGTTCGGCTTGCAAACTTTTCCATCTCATTTCCATGCTGGCGGATTTCAGCCTGCGGCCGTACGTATATTTGACATTGTTTTTGAAGTGTGGTGGTGCTTTCTCTCTCTCTCTCTCTCTCTCTCTCTCTCTCTCTCTCTCTCTCTCTCTCTCTCTCTCTCTCTCTCTCTCTCTCTCTCTCTCTCTCTCTCTCTCTCTCTCTCTCTCTCTCTCTCTCTCTCTCTCTCTCTCTCTCTCTCTCTCTCTCTCTCTCTCTCTCTCTCTCTCTCTCTCTCTCTCTCTCTCTCTCTCTCTCTCTCTCTCTCTCTCTCTCTCTCTCTCTCTCTCTCTCTCTCTCTCTCTCTCTCTCTCTCTCTCTCTCTCTCTCTCTCTCTCTCTCTGAACATATATTGTTCAGCTGCTTTGTATCGAAAGTGATCAGAGTAAACTTGTTGGTGCCTTCGCTGCAAGCTTTAAGGCTTTAAGGCGTTGCGATCCACGAAAACTTGACACACCGGAGAACAGCTGAGTTTGGTTTGTGAAGTCAGTCTACAGTCCGTCCATACAGATGCAGAGAGATGGGGGAGGGTGCGGTTGTCGCTCGTGCAGGTGATAGGTAGTGCTGTGATGCTAACACGTATGGTGATATTAGTCATCTCACTGAGATGATAGTACATGTTGAGCGATGAAGGGCCCACTGTATACTTTCTTTGATCAGCAATAGCTTAGGATTGCACAACAACAGACACACGGTTAAGGTGAAGACATTAATACATTAATGTTTTTTTCTTTTTTTTTTTTTTTATCTGGAAGTTGACAAATGTTATTATGGTGTTCGTTAGGTAGGTTTTTTGTTTAACAGTCTGATGGTTGTGTAACTCTCCAGTTTCCCAACTTTTATTGAAAAATAAGAGTAAAGAGAAGAGGTCTTCAGATTGTCTTCCTTATCACAGACATGCACTTGAAAGGACAGTTTTTACCAGGTGTTCTCATGAAAGCTGAGAAAAGCATCGCTTAATGTGCGGCTCAGACCAAACGCAACGGCAGAATCTTTTAATTAGTGTTGTTAGTGTAGCGTATTTAAAGAAATGAAAGCACTCTCCTTAACTGGGTTTTTCTGTTCATGTTCAAAATGAAAGTGACTATTTAGACATAAACATCAGGAGCTGTGTTTGGCCTTAATCATTATCCATACTTGTTGACGTTTGTGCTCAATCTTCATGTGTGTGTGTGTGTGTGTGTGTGTGTGTGTGTGTGTGTGTGTGTGTGTGTGTGTGTGTGTGTGTGTGTGTATTTATCTGCAATATGTATTCCTTTATATATGTATAAGAAGCAACAATCTTAACTAATGAGCGCGAATTGAACGAAAGTAATGTACTTACATTAAATCAGGTATTACTACTTACTGCCTTAATTAAGTCATAATGTAAAGAGTAATTACTGAATAACCCGACTCAAACAGTTAACTAGCTATAATCTGTGAGATTACTTATGTCTATCAGTACTTAAGTATTTATTGAAAAATATTACGTATAGGACCGCTACTTTCCATTTTTCTTAATCACGATTTTACGTGAAAAAGAGTTTGGGGGAACTCGATAATTTGCTTTAGCGTGACAGGCTCGGCTAATGGTTCGTTGAAATGAGAGTCAATGTTCCCAGCAAACCATTTGTACTATTCCAAACTTGCCCTAAAGTAATGAAGGAAAAGATCACACGAAGGAAGACTGCCTCTCCCAGGCCACACTCACTTCCCTCCCTCTTCCACCAATACTCCTTCATATTATTCCTCTATTAATTTTATTTTTCGCGCGCCCCAAGTCGGCTATACACAATGAATCCCACTCTGCTTTCCTGTACATCCCGCCGGCAACCTCTTCCTCCACCTTTCAGTGTTATGAGCTACGGTGACAGTTATGGCCAGTTACATCAGGATCCACCAACTCCCAAGCTACTGTATTCAAATGTGTGTGTGTATATATGTATGTTTGGCCAGACCCCACGCACCTCCCTGCCCAGCACGGACTCCGAGGAGCACCTTGTGTTGCTGCATAATATGTCGGGAGCAGTGTGTGGTGGTGGTGGTGGTGGTGGTGGTGGTGGTGGTGGAGTGCGATCGCGGTTGTCTGTTGTTAGGGTTATTCGCGCGGCGTTCCGTATTCATAGGCCATTTGAAAGTTAGTGTTTATTTTGTTTGTAAAATTAACCCAAAAATATGAATCAGTGTCCCATTCTGTGACAATCTTTTGACCGTGACCGCTGTGACTCAACCCTTTACCGTGACAGTGCTGACAACCCTGTACCGCAACATTGGTGACGCAACCCTGTACCGTAACAATGGTGAAGCAACCCTGTACCATAACAGTGGTGACTCACCCTATACCGTAACAATGGTGAAGCAACCCTGTACCCATGGTAGAAGTGACAGCCCTGTACCCTAGCATTAGTGGTCGTCATCTCCCGTATCCAACAATCCATAGCGTGGCCGATGCGGCAGTAACTGTTCACTTACTGTACCCTAAGTCTTCATCAGCCTCCTTAGCTCAGTGGTAGAGCACTGGTCTCGTAAACCAGGGGTCGTGAGTTCAAACCTCACAGGGGGCAACTCGCATTCACTAATTTTGCTGTCCTGTACATAGCACATCAGTTGTCCTTAGGTTAGGCTAGGTCTTTGCTTGTGATCGCCTCAGATAAAGGGGAGGATTGATGTTACCGTTAGGGGTCAGTGGAAGCATGCCTGTTAAAGTGCGAGTTGGCCGTCTGCTGGCATTAGTGACATCATCCCCGGGATTGATATATGGTGCTTCACACAGCTGGACAGCGACACCCTGGGGAAATCATTAATGTTTCCCCCCCCCTTTTTTTTTTTTTTCAGTGTATGTTCAGTGCAGTCATGTGCGCGCAAATGTAGTGTTGTATGATTTGGCAGTGATTATTGCTTTCTGCTATTTCTTGTTTTTCTCCCCACGTAGCGCATTTTTACCTTTGATATGAGCTTCAAAAGAACTACTGATATGCCTGTGCAAACTGCGGGCCTTTCTTTCCAGTTTGTAGAAGTTATTTATCAGAACATTTATATTTGTCCTCATCCACTTGTACATCAGTTTGCTATTGCGTAACACGAGTAGTGCTGTTATCAGCCGGGGCAGGTAATGAGGTTACTTCACCTGCGACAGGTGGGGGCAAAGAGGCCACCACAGGGAATGATGGACACTGGTATTGTGTTACCTGAGGACACCAAATCCAATTCACCTGCCTTGCCGCTAAGTGTCAAAGGGGAAGACATGTTCGTGTTGTACCTTCCTCCTCCCCCTCTCCTCCCTCCCCTCCCCCACAAAGTATGAGGTAGTGCTAATGAGTCTTGAGAACAACTTTGCCATGGCTGACCTGGCTCTACCTGATTCTTAAACGGGTGGTGGTGATCACATGATAGTATGTGACAAACGTGTGAGTGAGTATGTAACAAGATCATATTCTGAGACACTTCTGCGCTGCACTTCCACTACATTCAAAGGACTTTATTTGAGGCATCACTGATTTCTAAGAGTGTTTTTTACGGTTCTAGTTACAAATTAACAAAATCTCGACATTCTAAACATGAGAACCCTTCTTGAGAACCCGGCTGATCATCTCTGTGACCTTTGGAAATAGTCGTGGTGAGAGAGCGAAGCGTTTCTGAATACCGGCCAGAGAGAGAGAGAGAGAGAGAGAGTATAAAATTTGGCTTACGTCTTTCATTACAAAAATTAACAGTGAGGTTTGCCACATCTATACACACATTTTGATGCGCGAGCAGTGAGATATGTAGCGTGCGAGTGGCTGGTCAGGTACAGCCTCCTTAGCTCAGGGGCAGAGCACTGGTCTTGTAAACCAGGGGTCGTGAGTTCGATTCTCACAGGGGGCAAACTTTCATATTGCTTGTTATGCATTTATTTGTCACCAAGGGGTAGTCCTGCCTTGCCAGGGCGGCGGCAGGCAAGGTACAGCCGGTGGAACACAGCGGCAATGAGTGAAGGCTGGCGCAGCGAAAGTTTTGGCCGCGCGAAAGTGAGCTGTTGGGCAGTAGCGGCGGTGTGGGTGGCGTCGATGTGGGGGGACACACCGTGGTGGACACAGGTGGCGAGGACGCCGCCGCACCTGTGCAGGTGTCGCATGTAACCACGACGTAATTATTAGGTGTTTTCGTTGTTCGTTGTTGTTGATGTTGTTGTTATTGTAGTTGTTGTTGCTGTTGTTGTTTGTTGTTGTTGTTGTTGTTGTTGTTGTTGTTGCTGTTCTTCTTCTTTTCTTCTTCTATACTGTTATTGTTATTATTATTATTATTATTATTATTATTATTATTATTATTATTATTATTATTATTATTATTATCATTATTATTTTGTCGTTCTTGTTGTTGTTGTTGTTGGTGGCGGCGGCGGCGGCTGCGGCGGCGGCGGCGGCTGCGGCGGCGGCGGCGGCTGCGGCGGCGGCTGCGGCGGCGGCGGCAGTGGCAGTGGTGGCGGCAGCAGTGGCGGCGGCGGCAGCAGTGGCGGCGGCGGCAGTGGCGATGGTAGTTGTGGTGGTGGTGGTTCGATTAAAGATAAGAATTATTCTGCAGCAAGAAAAATCAAATTAAATTTGTTGACAAAAATAAAGCCTAACTTTTGCCCCAGTCGTGCAACAATAAGAAAGAATTCCTCCACAAACACCTAAAAGAATAACAAATAAAGGGAGGAAAAAGACCCGTAATTTACTGCCCCCTGTGAGGTTTGAACTCACGACCCCTGGTTTACGAGACCAGTGCTCTACCACTGAGCTAAGGAGGCGCTGGTATGGATTAGAACTAATTTCATAATAGTCTTTGATAAACGAGAGTGTTCCTCAGCACCAGGCCGAGTCATCCAATCCTGAGAGGCGCGCGTGAAGACAAATGTAGTTCTCTTGCTAAGCGGTCAGTCAAGAAAAAGTTATCGTTACTCTTTTCCCTTCTCTCTCTTTCGTTGCAGTGCACATTTCCACTTTTACCGTGCGTACATTTTTTTCCTAGCGCTGTCCAATGGTCACTGACATTTTCCCGACTTTATCTTTTGACTCCAGGAGGAAGTGGCGAGAGAATTCTCTGCGAGCGGGAGAATGAACAAAAGTGAAAATTAAGTGAAGTGTAAAGAAACAACGTGCTGACTGGAAACGCTATTTTATGACGACTATAAATCATCGTGAAAAGGAGGATAAAAATAGTCTAACGTTTGTTCATCGCGGTGGTTGGCCCCCATCTGGCGGCGCGAGGCTGTGCCGGGAGGGCGAGGGTGAGGGTGAGCGCGAGCGCGAGTGTGTGGGCGGCCTGCCTCGCGCTGCCTGAGAGGACAAAGTAATGGGGAATCCCTTTTTCCTGCGTTAAATCAAGAGAAATCTTTGCGTCGGGGGAAAATGTTTCCTTCAAAGAGTAAGGAGAATCTTTCCACCGCAAAATGTAGAACCTGACATTGCAGGAGTTCAGTGGTCACCCTTGCCGTCTGTTAGAAAGCGTGATAGGCCAGGCACGGCAGTGGGGAATACATTATGCCACGAGCCACAAAAGCCACAAAATACGTTGCAGTGTCGCCGCCTACTCACACTTTTAACGAACTCTTCCCTCGATGCCTCCAGACACTTCCCAAACAACTCGCACAACACCGCAACCTTCCCGGCCACTTTCTGACAAGCTGTCAGAACCTGTGTCGGAGTTGTGGTGGCGACGAACAAGGGGGCGGCGCGTCATGAGAGTTGAAAACACGCAAAAACAACAGAAAATATTAGGCGAAAAAGTATATTCCCTGTGTTGTTTATTTTCTTTGTAATTCGGCGTGTTGTGCAGCAGTTTTGCATCCCTGTGAAGCAGGAAATGAGGCTTCTCCTCCTGGCCCGCGCGTGGAGAAGCGTTTAAGAGTAGGTTGTCTCGGAAATACACATTTGAGTAGACTTTATTCTGCGGATCTTTTTCCTTTCCTCAGGCCTTGGAGGACTTGAGGAGGTTCACGTCATCCACACACTAACTTCCTCCTCCTTATTTGCATGCTGTGTGAAGGACGGCGTGGCGCGCATACGCCTTCCTTCCTCATCCTTACCCTCCCTCTTGCTCACCAACCTTTCCCTCCCTCTTCCCACTCCTCTTACTTCTCCCTTGCCTTCCTACCAGTATCCCCCCCTCTCTTCCTTTCACTGTCAGGGGAAGGGGGCGGTCTCACAGCCCAACGCAGACGTGTGAACGACACAGTGAGGCGAGAGAATATGAAAATTAACGGAGTTACAAGGGATCTCGGAGTTCTGGTTGACCTGAACGAACGAGCCAACGATGAGTGACAGTTTTTTGGCGCTTCAGGAAGAGAGGAAAGGAAGGCAGCTAGGAGCAATACCCTGCGATAACAGTATACATAACTGAAATGACGCGAATCCTTCCAGCGGTGCCAGCAATGGGAGAGAATCATAGGGAAGAAGGTCACTCACAGAATTCTGGGGACGTGTGACTTTTTCCTCTTTTTTTTTTTCATTATCGCTGAAAAGAAAGATAATGAGAGTAGATGAAAACTTTTGGTTTGTTTTTATTGCTGATGCTGCTTTTAGTATTCATACGAACAAGAAAATTTAAGAAAATGAAATGCCATGTTATGTCTCCCTATTCGTCTTTAACATAATCTTTATCGGACAAGTCAAACACGTACTGTTGCCGTGATATCATCAGAGGTAACGTGACAATCTCTCCCCTGCCTCCAAGAGTGACGAGCTGTTTGGGTCTTGGCTGCCAGGAAATCAGATCACCGCGTCAGAGCAGACTGGCGCAGTGATGACAGCTAATGTCACTCACCTGGCCGGCGGGCAGAGTAGAGCAAACTTGCGTTAAGTCATGCAGCCAACAACGCGTGTACGTTGATCTAAACCGACCAGTTGGCTCCTCGCGCTTGTCCGTCCCGTGTTTATTGCTGTGCAGGCGACAAGAAATAGGAAGCGCATTGATCCGACCTGCCATGCCTCACCTTTGCCTCACTGAGTCTATCAGGCCATTTGTTTATTTATTTATTTATTTATCTATCTATCTATGTCTATCTATCTATCTATCTATCTATCTATCTATCTATTTTTTCTGTATAATGGTTTTGATCACACCTATGATATAGATATTTCTAAGTAACAAAAAACTAAATAAATATTCCCACGTTGCTCTCTAATATAACTTCTCCGCTTTCTTAAAATTCGATTATAGCAGCTGTCGCATTAGTGTTGCTTTATTTTTGAGTTATAGGCATTGTAAGCGTTTTTGGTGCACACAGAATATGAAAACAGATTGTGCGGTGAGGCGCAAAGGATGTCTGTCATAAACATATTCCTTCTTCTCTTCCTCCTTTCCCCTCCACAAGATGCTGAGTGGACAAGGGAAGGGAATGTCTCAGTACTGATCTGTGTATTACCACACTTCATGGATAACTGAACACACACTTGGAAGTAACTTTTGTCTGAGAAGTTGGGTGTTTGAAGTAATGGTATCCAGGGCTGCCTGGGACACCGACAGCAGCGGTGTTACTGCCGGCCGGTTATGGCCTCGCCGACCTCATCATTGTGAGGGCGCCAGCGGTAATAGCCGCCATAACACGACACAGTCACATCTAAACACCACTATTCATTAGTAGAACTGCTGACATGTACCGTACAGGAGCAGCAATCTTGAGTACCCAATAGGGGTACCGGTGCGGGATGAAGCAGCTGCAACTACATCCGAAGAGTATCTCGTCTGGTGTGGCTATCAATGTTCAGACTCAACAGAGGAATGCATGGACCTCGTCGCCTTGTACCTTATACCTTCATGGGGGACGAAACCTGCGCGTGCGTACAAGTATACAAGATTGTAGTTTGTTATTGTTATGCTGCTTTCTTGTTTGGTAATCTGATACCTGCTACAGTGCCACGTGTTCGAATCTTGCTCGTCCTTGATTATTTCGTCGCCGTCGCCGCCGCTGCTGCTGCTGCTGCTACTGGTGTGTGTGTGTGTGTGTGTGTGTGTGTGTGTGTGTGTGTGTGTGTGTGTGTGTGTGTGTGTGTGTGTGTGTGTCGCATCCCGTACAAAATTTAGAGCTCTGTCGAGGCACAGGAAGAGCAGGATATCTACAGAACTTCTCATGAAATGCGGTTGTGGATGAAACATCTGATTTAAGATTTTCATTTCAGCGGACGCGAACACAAATGCAAATATTTCTTAGGCTGCGAACACGGAGTCATTTTTTAACACATATTCCAACACATTTATGCGGGTAAAGAGACGAGTTTCAGCCACGCTTGAGTAGGTAGGGCACAGAGATAAAGTAAAAAGAAAAGAATGTATATATTTTATATGCAAGTTAATAACTTTATGGAAATAAGAAAACTCTTGTCATGCCTATACGACATAGTACATGAAGCTATTGCGAGAGAGAGAGAGAGAGAGAGAGAGAGAGAGAGAGAGAGAGAGAGAGAGAGAGAGAGAGAGAGAGAGAGAGAGAGAGAGAGAGAGAGAGAGAGAGAGATTGCTGTTTGGTATATCATTCCCTACTCACTAACCTCTCTAAGACATCTTTTCTTGTTCTACAGCCACCTCCAAAGACTGTACTGGCTAGAAACTGCAATTTTTTTTTTATCTCCTTCTTTCTTGTAGATAAATATTCCATGTATTGTTTTTCTTGCTGTAAATTGTTGCATACCGCAGTGAAAGGGTTAAGAAATGCGAGTACATAAGTGTAGTTAGTATTGATGAAGGTTAGATGGCCGGTCTGTAGATCTAATCTCTAATACAAACCTATAACTAATACCTAGGCCGGAGTGTCAGACAGCGGCCAAAAATTGTCTTATATAGATAATGCAGATTACCTTAGAAGTGCAAAAAAAAAAAATGTATATAAAGATTGACTAAAGTTGCAGTTTACACATGAGCAAACAACATATGCACCAGGTGTACATTAACTACCCTGGGTATACATATAGAAGAAAAATAAATAAAACAAGTCACAAAATTTTACCATTTAACAATTCTTATCTTTGCTTCATCTTCAACAAGTTATACGTGGAGATGTTCCTAAGGTCCTCAGGCAGCTAATTCCACGCCTTTACTCCTCTAAGTGTTATATTTTTTTTCTGAGGATGTGTTGCGTTAAGTAGTGGAAGTGCCAGGTTATGTGGATGTCAGGTTCCTTAAATGGTGATTGTGAAGTAGGCGTTTTCATCATGGGGAGATCTTTGTAATGATTTAAAAACAAATGGGAGTGACTGTATTGAAATAACATCATTCAACTGAATTACTTTGATCTCTGAAAATACAGGATTTACTCTACGAAAGCCAAGAATAATTAAACTTCTTGATGAGCTGGTGTACTGCAGAGATGGCTCACGGCAGAGTAGCTGCTTCAGAGTACTGACTATGAACACTTGCGTACTCATCTTTGAAGAATCCAGTTTGGTCTCCACCAGTTCTCTTAATGCCCTGCATCTTGAGTTCTCTTCACACTCTGATTATGTTTGTTATTATTTGTGCTTATTTGGCTTCGTAATATTCCAAGAACAACGAAATACCAATACATTGCAAACGCGTGCACTGAAAAGCAGCCAACACACCTCCATTTTGTCCATATTCTGCTGAACTCCTTGCTGCCACTTTCCGTCGTGAGTTTGACACATCAGCCCATTTTTTTATCTCGTTGTACGGTCAGACTGAAGGCTTTATACAGATCAATCAAAACCAAAATGCATTCAGATCTACAAATCAGCCGAGTAGTGGTAGTGAAGCTAGAGAACACGAGGAGCCCCACCATGCTGACGGTGGTGTACAAGGGCTGGTGGCAGACGCCCAAGGTGCACTTGCGCCTGGCTCTGCAGCCGGTGACCAAGGGCGCCCAGAAGCTGCGTGGGGCGGGGAAGTGTGAACTGCAGCAGAGGTTCTCTCGAGGCAGGGGGCCGATGCTGCGGGTTAAAGGCCGCACCAGGAAGTTGGTGGTGCGCCTGTACGCGGGGGAAGCCTCAGGACCAAGGCCGAGATTATCTTGGGCGACTTTCTCTCTCGCACCGCCGAATGGGTCACACAGGTCCCCCTCGAGGCCAAAGAGGGAGGCAAGACAGAAACAGCCTTCACAGGTATGGAGCAAATCAGTCCCAGCCCTATACCGCTGCCTCCAACAGTAACATTCAAGTTTCTCTCCCAGGACATCTCACCTGGACAGATAATGTTCCTGCCCGCACGGGAGCCAGCTCCCTTCAGGGTCAAGCAGCTGGTGGAGGACATGTACGGGCCTGCAACTGACAGGACAGATTGGTCTAAGCCTTTCACACTTGGCCCTGAAAGCTTAGCCACGGATGATGCCAGCCATGGTGGCACACAGTCACTGCACACGGATTCGTGCAACACTGACACTGCCACCGACACTGAGTGTGAGACAGCCGATGATGACGCTTTATCATCCAGTGATTATGAAACAGCTGATGGTGACGCCTGCACGCAAGACAGTGACCAGGACACGGGTGACGAGTGGACCTTCCTGCTGGACGAGGACCTGACTGCAGATCAGGAGAATTCTCCCCTTCTTGATCTGACCTCAGAGCAGGGCACCTCGTCCCCTGACGATCACCTCGCCTGCCACGGTGGCGAGGAACACAGGGAGGCTTTCCGTCGCGAGGCAGAGTCGTGCACTGTGCTGTTCCAGCCGCTGCCCTTGCCTCGCCTTCGCAGTGCTGACCGAAGGGACATCTTGGGGCAGCGCTTGCTCTCCGATGATGTCATTGACCTGGCTCAGGACATATTGCAAACACGTTTTCCTGAGACTCGAGGTCTGTACGTCTGCTGCGCGACCTTCAACCTGCCGCCGCTCCAGCCCCGCGCCTCGTCTCTTTTTCCCGCAGGTGGTGAACCGCTCTGTGCCGCTGCGCCTGGACTCCATGGCGGACTATGGCCGCCCGGCGGGTACCCACTGGCTGCTGCTGTCCTCTTATGGTGCGAGGCGCAGCGGCCAGCTGGCGGTGTACGATTCCATGTAGAACAGTCTGTCCGCCTGCACGACTGCCCTTATGGAGCAGCTGCAGGAGCTGCACGTGCCGCCACCGGGTGCCATAATGCGGCCTGTGCAGCACCAGAATGACGGGTACAGCTGCGGCCTGTTCGCACTGGCCTTTGCCTTCAGCATAGCAGTGGGGCAGGACCCGTGTACCGTGCCCTACGACCGAGCCAATATGGCACCGCACCCGGTGAGGTGCCTGGAGCGCGGCGTGGTGCACCCGTTCCCTTCCGTGCCTGTGGGAAGAGGCCGCTGAGGAGATGCGCGTTACATTACACACACAAAACCAAAGTTAGTCGTGCTGACAAACTTTTCTTAGTAAAACCCATGGGGTCTAGAACGAGTGGCAGCATTAGTCACAGTGACTAACATAATGTTAGTCAATTTGTGACTAACTGAGCACTCAACCTGAGTATGGTCTTACTCAAATATATCTGACTAATGCCTTCGTACTGTTCACTGCTTCTACTAACCACATTAGTAAAGTGGATCATAAGTTAGTCAATTAAATGACTAATTAGTTAGTCTTTCTTAGGCAGATGATGAATCATTAGTACCTTTAATACTAGCAGCTAGCTACTGCTGTCTCAATGTTAGGGAAAGAATAGGTAATAAATTCAATATATTCATATACAATTAAATGTTCCCTCCATTTCATTGCATTAAAAAATAAATAAATAAAAAAATAAACACTATAATTTTTATCATCTATAGTATAATATGCTTTTCACTTGAACATTTAACAGAAAGCTCCCCTCAAAACTGTAATGATATATAAAACAGACGTAAAAAATAAACTCCATTAGTAACACTTCATTCTAGCATGAGAAAAAAAAAAAGCAACACAAAAACAACCTGTTTTGACAAGCCATTAAGTAAATAATACACATTTGTGAGTATTAATCACTAAAACTTGCAATGTGGAAAAGAAAGTAAGCATCTCTTAAGATATGAATATTAAACCTTCCTCCCATTCATAAACTAAAGGAAAAAATATGTAAGTAAAGTTAACATAAATTAAATGTAAGGAGTTACAGACCCTGTAAAGAATAATTAATTAGTCCACTGCTAATAATTATATCACAGTACTTTTAAGAAACTTAGGGAAACAACCAGTGCAAAAATAGACATTTAACCTTATTTGTACAAGCTTTTAACCCAGATCATATCCATATGTCACCATTAATCCTTTAAAGCCACACAAAAAAAGAAAATGAGTATTTCTATGGGATATACTAACTAAACAAATCTACAGAAATGCTCAGAACAGTAATAAAGAAGTTTCACGTATCACTTGCAATAACATAGAGAAATAAAAAAAAAGGTAAAAAATGCATATAAAAAAAAATAAAAATATATGCATCATATGGTACATGAAGAATACTTCCCAATTTGGAGAGAGAGAGAGAGAGAGAGAGAGAGAGAGAGAGAGAGAGAGAGAGAGAGAGAGAGAGAGAGAGAGAGAGAGAGAGAGAGAGTGTCTACTCTCCATTCATTATATATATATATATATATATATATATATATATATATATATATATATATATATATATATATATATATATATATATATATATATATATATATAACATAAGATAACAATTCAGTAAGATTTCATGAATACTGGGTTGGGGGAAGGGGAAATACAAGTATTTCCTTTTCCTTTTAGAAAACTTATTAACATAATGTTATGTATTTATTTCACTGATTAATCTTTAACTAGTAATTGACTAGTGTGTGTGTGTGTGTGTGTGTGTTTGTGTGTGTGACAGAGAGAGAGAGAGAGAGAGAGAGAGAGAGAGAGAGAGAGAGAGAGAGAGAGAGAGAGAGAGAGAGAGAGGCATTATGTGTGGAGTTGAATATATTTGGAAGCAGATTTATGCATTTTTGTAGCTCAATTCTGTCTTTACTTCATTGAGTTTTACAAGTAGAGATCTTGTTTTTGAAGTGTTACCTTTGTCATACTTGATACCTAAGAGATGGGATGTTGTGAAACGGAGGAAATGTTCACAATTTTTTGGGTGTTCAATATTAAACACAAAGCCCTGCTACCAATGAGACTACAGCCTTAGAAATACATGTTGGTTCAGCTACAGGTGCACCATCAAATACACACTAGACTGTCCTGTTCTTAGTTCTTCTTCTGGTACCTTAAGGAAGAAATAATAGTGTAAACATTAATAACATTTTGACATTAAAATAAAATTTTATATGTAGATGTATATCTTAAGGTGATAATATATTCAGAAATTTCAATATATACACACCACTCTAAAATCAAAGGTACTGAAATTTAACCTTAGTAAAAATGGAGTCTTTCCTTTCTCCGAGCAGGTGAAGTAACCCCAATATAACTAAGCAAGCATCTGGTGCAAATAAATAAATATATAAATAAATATGATAATAAGTAAATCAAATAAACAAAAGAAAATTAACTGTGTAAGGAAAAAGTGAAGATATGGTCACATCCAATAGGACAGTCCACTAATTTGATTACCAATCTTTTAAAAGTCTCCTGTAATTATTGCTTTATCACATAAGAATTAACAAAAATAAAGCTCCTCGATGGTTCTACTAATTATATGAATGACAAGCATTTTGATTGAATGCTCAGAATGACCAGTATACTAATGATTTTTGTCCTTTGTGTCACAGCAGCAAATCTTTTGTTCCAGTATGCGGTTATGTTTTTTACTTGAGACACTATTTGGGTAATATCATAATGCAATAATGCTTTGTCTAGCAAGTCCTCGTAAGAATATGATGAGTACTGATCGAAAAAAAAAAAAAAAGAAAGAAAGAAAGATAACCCCAGCCGAACCTACATGCCCCGACATAACGCACTGATGTTCCGAACCCCCGATTCTTCTCATCATATCCACTAAAACAGTGTGAGAAGTCCTGAACTTCACCACAACCATGGAACAAACCTTTATCAGACTGTTTGCACTTGCGCTAGCGCCGGCAAAGGTGACTCCAAGAATTCTATCTCCACGCGAATTAGTGACCTGTCTTATTGGACTGCAAGGGAAGAGGATGCAGCTAACAATTCTAAAAAGATTGATAATATTTACATTTTAAATTTCAAATTGGACAGCCTATTGGGTTTATTTACACTAGAAATAATGTCTTTCCTTACGAGAGAGAGAGAGAGAGAGAGAGAGAGAGAGAGAGAGAGAGAGAGAGAGAGAGAGAGAGAGAGAGAGAGAGAGAGAGAGAGAGAGAGAGAGAGAGAGAGAGAGAGAGATGCTTTACACCTATTAAAATCTTTAACATCACTTATGCTGCAAACAATTATTTAGCCATAGCACTCAGCCAAAAATTTGATAGAAGAGCAGGAATTTAACAATTAAATTAGTACCTTTATAGAAATTGGTGCAAGCATTACAGTTAGATAGGTCATGCTTAATACAATGTTTGGTTTTTGCATGCAGCATAGTTTCATGAATACTAGGCTTATAAAAGTGAAAGATGCATTGCTAATGATGAAAAGATACATATATTAAATTGCTACCAGCTACTGAAATGAACAAATTGAACTAGACATTACTCGCATTGACTTTCATCGTGGTCATAGAGTTCAAGTAAGGTTTCCATATACAGAGGAACTGCTTTTCTTTTTTTGAGAATGGCAATTATTGGGAGCCTATATTTCTCCAGCCCTTTCAAAACTGCTACTCTTGGGTCTGGTTCATCCGCTTGTGATTCTAATCTCAGGAACTCCTTGATTATCTGTAAAGATATAAGCATCAAATAATTATAAGTGAAGGTTACAGAGATGAGCACCTGCAATAACTGTACTTAGTTATGAGTGCTTATCTCCCGTCACTGAGGCCTTTGAGCCTGAGAGGGAGAATGGAAGTACCGGTAGTTAAATATCAATTACCTGCTATAAAATATAAATAGCTATATACATTATAGTCCTACAAATAAAGTTGACAATTAGTAACAATATGTAGCAAAATCCATAAAGTGTACATATATACACACTTACGCCCTCAAAAGTCTGAATCCACGGGTACAAGTTCAGGATTTCTGCTACAAGAATGTTCCCATTGATTATTTTTTTGCGTCTCTCAGAGAGTGTCAACTGCATGAGGCGTTCAGCCTGAGGAAAATCATTAAAGTAAAATTAGTTTTCATAAGTTGACTGTCCCGCCAGCCTCCCTCTCTCCCTCATATATATATATATATATATATATATATATATATATATATATATATATATATATATATATATATATATATATATATATATATATATATATATATATATATATATATATATGAGCATCATTTTTCAGTGGCTATCCACCAGTACCATTGAAATTGCTTACATAAGAGCAGGTATTTTAAAACAACGCCAGTAAAGAAGTCTCTGAAATATGAAAAAGATAAATCAAGCATACAAATATCACATACCTTATCTAACTCGGGATCTTTCTTCATCCAATGTAGAGCAAGCCACTGTCTATGTCTCTCTAATGACTCATCATCTTCTGAATGGGGCCTTGGTGGAAGGTAAGCCTTTACTCCATACATCAGTGGACACGTAGTCTCTTTTGGCGCTATGCAAGGGATCTTCTTTTTCCTTGACATCACCTCAGTCACTGAGGAATCCTGCCTCTTTCTTGAATTCTGAAACTTGCTCTGAATGCGCAATTTCCATTGCAGCTGCAATTCATGCTCCTCGAAACCACTGTTTCTCAGGATGGCAGGAAATGATGTCAAAACAGCATTTGCTATATTCATATACTGTTCTGATGTTGGATAGCTGAAATATGATAATGATAATAATAATAACAATAATAATAATAATAATAATAATAATAATAATAATAATAATAATAATAATAACATATTATTAATAATAATGTCACGATACCTTGATATGTAATAATGATGATAACAATAATAATGATAATATCAATCTAACTATCTATATAGATGGCTTAACTCCTTTTATTATATTATTATTATTATTATTATTATTATTATTATTATTATTATTATTATTATTATTGTTATTATTATTATTATTATTGTTGTTGTTCTTAACAATCACCTAATTCTGCTTTTGTCCCAGTGAAATTGGCAGATAGTGAGATAGTGGGTACACTACCTGAATAGTACACTCAAAGATGGTTTCACACCTATCAGTGCCGTATTAGTATCGTATAGGTTTAGTGTCAGTGATATCCATGTCGCTTTCGTGACGTCTACGCACACATATCCTTTCAGACGTGGAGTTGGCTATGATTGTCATAATTCTTGATGAAGAGCAAGATGCTTGCTTAACAAAAAATAAAGAAAAGAAAATTGGGTACATGAAACGTGGAAGAAAAAGAGAAACTGAAGGAGATTTTGCTACTCTGTACGAGGAATTAATTAATGATGAAACAAAAATTTTCCAGTACTTAAGAATGTCCAAAAACTGTTTGATGACATTGCTCAGTGATGTGTGGTGTGGTGTGGTATGGTGTGGTGTGTTATGATGTGGTGTGGTGTGATGTGGTATGTTGTGGTAAGGTATAATGTACAATGTGATTAATTACATCAATTAAAAAGAGTATTTATCACCATTTCAATTTCTTCTATTTTATTTCAAACACTCGTCCGACATCCGTGAAAATTTTTAAAATACCAGTGACGACGATATTCCATTTCACGGAACGGAGACGTAACAATCACTTCAGTCAAAACACGGTACTTCGCCGGACGTGTGTAAATGCTTCCGCCGAATTCCAAAATGACGAATTTTTTTTTACTGACACTGAATCACTGAACAGCACGGAATGAATACGGCACTGATGTGTGTGAAGCGACCTTAACCCGTATCCCTCTGGAGGCATATTCCCGAAGTCTGGTAATGTTTCGGCCCATTTACTCTTGTAGCGGTTAGGTTAGGTTAGATTAAGTTACGTATAGGTAATTTTGTGCGAGAATCTCAATGAGACTATTTTAGAGAGAATCCTACAGTTAGTTTTGGAGCTACAGCCTAGTGTCCATACAGGCTGGCGGACAACTCCTTCCAGACTTCAGAAATATGCATTCTGGCCCTTCACAAGCTTCAAGAACCAAAGTGATTACAGATGACCATTGCAGCCTCCTGTAACATTGCATAATATGCCCCTACCCAAGCAAGAACATACCGGCATCATACAGCCCCACAACTGCGTGTACTGATTCTACTCACAAATTTCAGCCATAACTATCCAACATTAATCAATACAGAAACAACATCAATGATTAACTTACTACTACTACTACGCTACTACTCCCCTCTACTGGCGGGATGCCACGTCAAAGGCGGTAGATTCAAATTGCGGAAATGGTCCCAAACTACGCTTGATGTACTATATTGTCATACATAACATCATATTATTTCATAAAATATTACAAACATTTCAAACGGAGTGATTTTCATCGCAAAGCAAGTATGTAAACGTGTTTAACCAATTATTACAAGGAAGCAGCGATCGCATGAAATGACTAATACATTAGTCACAGTTGTTTTGATGAAGGATTTGACTAACTTTGGTTTTGTGTGCACAGTATTCACAGGAGTGATTCGAAGTGGCACTTTTCTTAAGAAGAACGAGCATGACTGATGCGCCTCGTCATTATTCAGTTGGTATTCTTCAAGATATGGAGCAAGGCGCAAGTGACTCAAAGTTGTTGAACTGATATTCATAAAAATTTCCAACATGAATTTTGAAGGTGATAATGTAAAGTTTGTGCTGATTGCTTTTTTTTTTTTTTCTGTCAATGTTTTCTTTTCTTTCTGCATAACATAAATTAAATATACAGCCTCTAATGTTTTGTGTTGGTGTTTCTCTGAGTGTTGCCTTCCAAGTGTTCCTTGAAGGCAACCTTTTGTACACTTGTTTATTGTAGAAGTAACGCTTTAAGGCAGATTTTCGTACTGTTCTCTAGAAGCTTATTTTCCTTATATGGTGCTCCTTGTAATAGGACGGTACTACCAATTAGCTTTGCGTGTGTGTGTGTGTGTGTGTGTGTGTGTGTGTGTGTGTGTGTGTGTGTGTGTGTGTGTGTGTGTGTCTGTCTGTCTGTCTGTCTGTCTGTGTGTGTAGAGGGCGTTCGTGAGGGTAAACAGTTGGTGGAAGAGCTGCTCATATTTCCATCGAATTCACACTCCAGGGAAGTGTTATAGATACACTACTGATTTTGAAAGGTGTGTAAGAGTTGCTGGAATCTACTTAGATCAGAACCTGTGACGCTAACAATTTGGAATCAGTCAAAACTAACCCCTATATATCAGAGGTACTTGGGTAACCCCCCCTCACGCCCTGTGGGTCATTTCTGCGCATGCGCAGTAAGCCCTAGCAACGCGTCCATAGCAACCACGCCTGAGCAGTGAACCAAACAGAATGGCAGACTTAAATGATTTAAAGGATGCCGATACTGTCCGATCACTTACACCAAATGATGTTGATAGACTGAGAAATGCTCAGTTGAAGCAGGCTTTGACTACACTCATTAGCGAGACAAGAAACCCTGAGCCATCGAATGCAGTACTACTGGCAGAGTTGCAGAGTATGAAGCAGTCACTGAGGGAAGTGACCGCCATTAAGCAGCAGGTGGCTGACTTATCAGAGAGAATGGACGATGCATATAAAATCATACATCAGCAGCAGATGTTTCTGGAGGCTTTGGATAATAAAGATCGCAAGTTAAACATTATTTTAACTGGAGTCTCCGAATCAGCTGACGAGCTTGGCAGCACCGATGAGGAAAAGATTGGTAAGGTGATGGAGGCAACAGGGTGCGAGGCGGCAGCTGATCGAGACAGATGGGTGACAAGGCGGCTCGGAAGACCAAACGAAAGGAACATGAGACCTATCCACATCACCGTGAACAATCAGACTCAGCGAGACAGTATTGTACGCGCAGGGAAAAACTTGAAGAATGCGAATCAGACACTGTCAAGAGTATACATTAAAAAAGACGTACATCCCGCTGTCAGGAGAGAGAATGCACGTCTAAGGAAGAGTGAAAGAGAGGAAAAAGAAAAACCAGAAAATGTTGGAGTAAACATAGAATATGACTGGAAAAATCGTGTACTGTTGCGAAATGGAGTAGTGATTGACAGGTTCATGCCTCATTTTTTCTAAGACCATATCCCCTCTGTGATTTAAAACTATGCTCGTGGAACATCTCAGGCCTCAAAGATAAACTTCAAGAGCAGAATATACTGACGTTTATTCTTAAGTTTGATATTGTCTGAATTTTAGAATCAAAGATGTACTTTAACCTGAGCGTTCCAGGGTTTAGCATATACAAGAATGCATCAAGAGAAAGCCAACACAGAGGCGGAGTAGTGATGCTTGTGAAGAGCAAAATAATGGACAGTTTGATACAAGTGGACACAGAAGATGAAGGTCAGATTTGGGTGGTATTATTGTGTTTGCCGACGTTGAAGTTAGGCGGAATATATATACCCCCAAGTGACTCACCCTATTACAGCCCAGCACAATATGGGGCCCTAGTCAGACATATGACTGATCGAGATAGAGTCATCGCCCTGGGTGACTTCAATGCACGTGTGGCAACACCGCAACTCTCAGACAGAGATGGCAACTACTACCAATACAGAGGCGTGCAGGATAACGTGGTCAACGAGCACGGCAGAACTTTGTTGAATATCTGTAACAATAACGGGCTGGCCGTGGCAAACCACCTTCACCGCAACGGGAAATTATTAGGAGGCGACTTATCATTCAGAAGACGCGAACGTTGGTTATCTGAAATTGACTTATGTGTGATTAAGAATGAATGTGTAGATATGATCACAAACCTCCACATGGATCAAACAGTACCGAGATCTGACCACGCCCCTCTCTGTGTCACCGTGACCATCGCTGCAAGACAGGCTGCGTCTTCTACCGAGCTGCTGCGCAGGGCATCAGCACTGGGGAAGCCACGGTGTGCAGAAAAGATACAGCCATCACTACCTAAGAGCATACAGTACAAGGATGTGGACCTAGGCGCACTGACAAGGGAATTACAAGTGACCCCAACTCCAGTACTGACAGAAAACAGCGAGGTACATGAGGTGGAGGCAGCGGTAACCGAAGGTTGCCGCATCATCAGGGCGGCTGCTGCTGCTGCTGCTGTTCCCACCACCAGAGTGACGAACCGACAACGACAAGTTGCTGCGAACAACAACTGGGTCTCGATGGAGCCAAGATGGAAGAGAATATTGGAGACCAACGACACAAAAATGATATGGAAATCTATCAACTGGAAAGGAAACGTTGATCAAAATAAAGGTGACAGACCCAACGATGCTCAATTTAAAGAACATTTTGAAAAACTATTGAATACTGAAAATGCACGAACAAGTTTCAGTTGTGATATTAGTACAGCACCTTATATACCCATATTAGATGATCCTTTCACGTATGAGGAACTGAGTCAGGTAAATTGTGATATAAATGTGAATAAGAGTTACTGTGGAATGTGTCCTGGTGTGTTCAGAATGTTACCAGCATCTTGGTTAATGTTCTTCTTGACAATATTTAATATTATATTAATGAAAGTGTTGTACCCCCAAGTATGGTGTTATAGCAAACTAACAGTACTGTTTAAGTCAGGTAACAAGATGTTATGTGGAAATTATAGAGGTATATGTATCATGGACACACTAGCTAAGATTTTTGACACATTAATATTGAACAGACTTAAACTTTGGTTTAACATTGATAAATGTCAGGCAGGCGCTCAAAAAGGCAGAGGGTGCTTGGAACATGTGATATCCTTAAGATTACTATGTGATTATGCCAATTATAAGAAAAATAAATTGTATGTACTTTTCATTGACTTTAGTAAAGCTTATGACAGATTGCCCAGAAATAAATTGGTTAAGAGATTAAAAGAATTAGGATGTGGTAAAGTAATGTTGTATATCATAAAAGCAATGTACACTTGCACGAAGAACATATTAAAATCTGCAATAATAGACACAACTGTAGGTGTCCGCCAAGGTGCACCAACAAGTAGTTTATTATTTGTAATATATATAGATAAAATGGTACAAATGCTAAAAAGAGCTGTAGAAAGAGATGGCTTTCTCGGTAGTTTACATGTATTATTACTAATGGATGATGCTGTAGTACTTGCGACTTCCCGAAAAATGTGCTTAAAAAAACTAGCCTCTGTTTCGGAATTCTGTAAAGAAAGTGGAATGCTAATCAATGAGAAGAAAACCAAGTTCTTTGTGATCAACGGTGATGAGAATGATAGACAGAGTTTGAACAGTGGCGGGGTGCAGGTGCAATACTGTAACCAGTACCTGTACCTGGGCGCATGGTTCACCGACGCGGCCCACACGAACACTGTTACAGCACTGCACCACACCGCGAGTGAGGCCATAGTGAATAAGTTTGCCATATTTTGTGCCAGTAACACTCTAATGCCTTTTGTTTATAAAAAGAAAGTATTTGATGCTGCAGTAACAAGTGCCTTATTATATAGCTGTGAGTCATGGTTCAGTAATAATTTAAAAAGTGTAGAAAAACAGTATAATAAGCTGATAAAATGTTTAATGGGAGTGAGAAAAAATACTAGTGTAAATCTCTGCATGATAGAAGCTGGAATCAACCCGTTAAATAAGCTAGTGGCTGACAGAAGATACAAATTTATAACACTAGCTGATCAGATGGACAGAGACATTCCTTTTCACTACATATACAACTTATGTAGGGAAGAAAACACTCCAGGTTATCGGTTTTTGGAACAAGTAAGATCAAGAAACAGGAACCCTGATGAACTCGATCATGTTAAGCAAACTGTAAGAGAAAAAGCTCCAGGCGCCACAAAGCTAACAACTTATATAACATTTATGAATCCGTCATTAACGGTTCACCCGATCTACAGCACCACACAATATGTACCAGATTACAAACGTGAGGCCTTCACCAGACTACGTCTCATGTCACACAGTCTCCGAATTGAAGTGGGGCGGTGGAGTCGAACCCCGCGTGACCAGCGTGTGTGTCCCTGTGATGGCACACACATACAAACAGAGGAACATGCATTGTTACACTGTCCACTCAGTGCACAACACAGGAATGACCACCCACACATCACATATGACACCCTACAAGCAATGTTTACTGATAACACCCATCTGGAGGAAGTTTGTGACTATGTATATGCAGTTCTGAAATTTTATAAAAATTACTCTTAAAAGATAGGGCAGACATCTGTTTAAGGTAAATACTGTTAATGTATTTTACTTATATTCTCTAAGCTCTGGTAATTTTTGCATTTAAATGTACGTGTCATGTTTTATTTCGGTGAATTTCTTTTTTGTATTTTCTTTGTACTCAGTAGGAAAGTTCTTAAACTTAAGATAATTTGTTTAGTTATTAATACCTAGTAAGCGGCTCTCTACATAATGTGACTTATCAATTCAATTTGGACGAAGTAGAGATCAGAATAATATGTATCTTATCAATTTGTAATGGTACTTTGTCAATAAACTACTACTACTACTACTACTACTGTGTGTGTGTGTGTGTGTGTGTACACTGACATAAACCGTACAGCAAAAATGTTAGTTCACGTTATGTTCCTGTCATCAGAGGCCTTGTGTGTTGTTAAATATTATGTAGTTTTCATTGTGTACATGTTGGTGACACTAACAGACTAGGTATGCATATCGTTATGCATGAAGTTCGCATTTTATTCAGAAATCGCATGTAATGCATCCGTCTTTTACATGAGTTAAGAGGGATTCTCACTGCCATTCGGTTTTAGTTAGAAAGGATAACCTATATTAGTACTGGGAATACTTTAGTATTAGTATTGGGAAAGGACGCTGCATTCAGTCATTCTTCATACAAAGGGTAATGAAAATGGAATAAAGTTAAAAACCTGCCAAATCTTACATACAACATCTCCATTAGGGTGTTGTTGTAAAGTTTACCATCCCCACGAAGTTACTTGCGCACTTGGTATCTTTTCGTGAAGGACTCCGTTTCCCAGTCTCGATAAATACTTCATTTACTCGCAGCCGTGATAGGGCGGCCGGGAGATAGGAGTAAGTGGTTTACTCGTTATCAGCAATGAATCAGTGATAACATGAGCGAGAGAAACGTGAGAGACAAAAACATTTCGGCAGTAAATGAAATGTGTCGAGGGGAAGTTGCAGTGAACGTAATATTGTATTCAGTGAAATGAAATTAGTCTTAATGAATTTCCTTCTTTCTTGATGATTGAGCGAGTTACAAAAATATGACGAGACTTATACATATGCCATCACTCCAACATTCGTGCACCACCACCCTACCACTCCACCACCCCTCACTGCACACATCAGCAGCGATACTGACACTTGAAACAAAACCAGATGATACAACATCGTCAAAAATAACCACATCAGCATCATCGATAACAGATATCACCACCACCACCACCACCACCACCACAGCCGCCACCGCCGCTATCACCTCACCACAACCACAGACCGAGGCGGCAGCTACGCACGGTCCCACAGGAAGTCAACCAATTTCCTGGCGGGGGGCCGAGGCAAAGTTTGATCATTACAGAGGTGTTGGCTGCAGGTAATTAAAAAAAGGTATTTGCATGATAATGAACTGGGTGTTAGAGGGAGTGGGAGGTTACGACTAATTACCGCAGGTGCGAGGGATTTTTTTTTTTTTTTTACACACTTTTAATTCATTTGAGCATTTTTCTCTTCTCGCCCTTCGCTGTTTCCTCGCGGCGGTGTGGAGTGTGCACTGCGTTCGTTGTACCATCCTGCTGTGATCCTTCAAAAATGTTTTCTTATTTGTTCTCTCTCTCTCTCTCTCTCTCTCTCTCTCTCTCTCTCTCTCTCTCTCTCTCTCTCTCTCTCTCTCTCTCTCTCTCTCTCTCTCTCTCTCTCTCTCTCTCTCTCTCTCTCACGTTTATCAGCCGAGGAGAACCTCTTATCCCTTCTGAAGCTGTAAATCCCACTTACTCATTCCGCGCCGGGACTCCTTGGGCGCCCCTTTAATCCTGGTCACGCGGGACATCCCTGCCGGGCTGAGGTGTGATCCCTGGGTCGTGGGCACGCATGAGGACACCCGGCTAAGGTGTTGTGAGGCAGGCTCTTGATCACCAGGGACTGGGAACTCCAGCTCGTGCAGGGTAATGCAGACATCGTCGAGCTGCGTTGCTTAGATGTTTACTCGACCAGCTGAAACAACACTGAACTCCTCTCCCCTCCTCCTCCCTGCCCCCCCACCCCCCTGCCCTCGCAGCCCTTGCTCTAGTGTGCCAGGTCGCAGTTACAAGGCCCGACGAGGGTGCTTCAGGATGACAATAGGCTGGTGTGGGCGCTGCACCATCTTGGTTGGCAAGGTTGGTTGCTATGGTTGTCAAGAAAGATGATGACCCAGGAAGCGCCCTTTGTGTTCAGATCAGTGATAACTTGAGAGAGGCAGTTGCTAAGATAAATTGTAATTAATTAAATTCAATAGTTACGACATAACATAATATACGCGAAACGTGGATTCACTCTTGTTCCCAAAATGAGGAGAGTTTGTTTAATGCTCTCATCATTACTGCAGACGCCTCCACTCAGGCCTCGGCAGTCAACAATTTGAGAGCAGCAACCAGAGCATCATCAAATTGCGAGGTAAATTTACTCGCTAATCCTCAGCAACGCGTCATTACTGCCAGTTTTGTCGTCCGGGAACTGAGGCGCCGCGGGGTGTTGACGGCAGCCCGTCTCTAGCAGAGTCTCCATGTCGTGACACTTCTACGTCAGCACCTCAGCGCTGCAGAATGATGCACCCACTATCTTAATCTCTCTGTAACCAGATTGACATTCCTTGGCAGTTTTCTCGACAAGAATCGCCCCTAAGCTGTCTTTTCCTCATTTTCTTGTACTCAGCCTCTGTTTACAAGCGTATGATATCCTCAGCTTCATTCCTTTTTAAAATGATTCCTTCTGATATACTGGTGTGTTAGAATTTAAAGGCGTTATAATTCGTTTTATCAGTATCCGCCACACGGTAAGCTTTTTTACCTTTGATAACAAAGTAGCAGGTATTAGGCAAGCTGGATTGGCGTCCCCACCGACACGGGGGATTGCTAGCGCGGACACGCCATGTCGCAAGGAATTAGTCAGGTCTTGGGGGGCTTCGCGACACCACCTGGAGCCTTCCTTCGCTATGTTCTTTGTTTTCTTTTGTCGCTGTTGTCGAGTAAAGTTCAACATTCCCACTTTTCTCATGCATACCAAGTGTTATGTTTAGAGATGTATTTAAAAGGTTAACTGTGGTGATTTCAGTGAATTGTACAAAACAAAACAAAAAAAAATTGATGTACAATACATTACACGAATATGTAAATGAAGAGTAGGTTTAGATACATTGCAGCTGGCGGTCACTGCAGGAGGCGTGGTGGTGCTCCTTCGAATAGCCAGCTTGAGGCGGGGGAGAGCCACTGACTAACGATCAGATATTAAAGTCATTATTCAGCACTGGCGCCTGACACGTGACACCGACTGAGCCAATCACTGACACCAGCAGGAGTCCTCCGGCACGTTATTGGCAATCAGGCTCCCAGAGGGCCTGCACTCTGCTCTGATCTGCCACTGGGTCGCCAAGTCAGACAACGGTGCCTCGCCACGCCTCACAGTGGAGGGGATTGGTGTCCTTGCCCTCACTTTTCCGTGTCGTTTCATGAGGGTGTGTATCTTGCCTTTCTCTAGAGCCTGACACCCATAATTACACCACGAGTGACCACACATTCATATAACCTTCAATGAATTATGCTTGTTGTTTATTCTCTCTCTCTCTCTCTCTCTCTCTCTCTCTCTCTCTCTCTCTCTCTCTCTCTCGAGTTTGGTCCGCTGGGCGAGGGTGGGAGCCGCGTCGAGGGAAAGGGAACCTGCAGCTCGTGCCATGGTGGATATGTTGCTGGGATTTGATCAACGGTCCAACAAAAAAGTTAGCGAGTGTACACTGTTTAGCTGTGTAGGTGACCGTTTGTTGACAGCGAATGTTTTGTGATGTAGGAAAACGTTTTGTTTGTTGTGCTGCCACCACCCATTCCAGCACCACCACCACCACTACAGCTATCGCTATGCCTCATTTCAGAACATTTAATTTGTGATTTGATGTCATGTGATAATGAAGACGTCCGAGATAACAGTGGTGAGGCAATGGTTATCGTTAAAAGAGGTAGTATTCGGCCGCCCCTCAACCCACCTGCTGTTGCTGCTGCCGCCGCTGTGACCAACTTTATCCGCTGCTGTTTGTTCTGTAGGGGTGGGTTTTCTACCATTACTTTACTCAGCTAGGGATACAAACTGGGTACTTTAATTACCTATTGCATTAAAATTAATTAAGTAGCATGGTGTTCAGTGAGAAATTAGGAGGAAAGAAAAGTGATGCGTCATGAACCATTGATTAGGATCGTGTAGCGCCATTCTTATTTTGAAGTGAATGCAACTGTTTTGCTTTACCATTTCCTGCCTTAAAGGTGAATGTAAGTGATGCGTCGAACGATCTAAGCACATTTTCCGTGTAGAGTTCTATTTAGTGTAATGGTCAGCGTAATAACCCTCACATACAGAGAACTTCATATTCATCTACACACACACACACACACACACACACACACACACACACACACACACACACACACACACACACACACACACACACACACACACACTTCAGTAATCACGTAAAGCAAATGAAGTGAAGAGTCAATACACTCTCTCCTTATACTGGCTCCTTCAGAATGACGCATGCACCTCCCTTAATTAATGTTTTGATCCGCAACATTGTATTTTCTGCTGTATTGGCTGTTTTACGTATATATGATTGTCTTCCATTGAATTAGGAACTCTGTCACTATCCTTCACCCTCCATTTTTTTTTTTTTCTTATTTTCCATTTCAATCGATTTGCCCTCAGGATGCATGTGTTGCCGTCTTTGTTGCTTGTTAGGTATTTCTCGGTAAAGTACTGAACCTGTGTCGGAGCAGAAGAATGTTGCGTGTGTTCTTGCGTACGTGTGTGCGCGCGCGCCGCCAGATATCTGTGTTTAAGAATATAGTAATCTAGAATAACGAGACCATGAGACAGTATGACCGTAATTGATCCTGCATGGTGTGAGTGGATTGAAGCAGCCCATTTCTTTTTACTACAATATCTTGAGAGGGTCCAGTGAGGGAGAAGGTGAGGCTGTTGGTACAAAGCACAGATAACCTTGCGGGGAGATGATTGGCACTCTTCCCAGCACACTGTGACTTATTATCTTGTTTGTTAAAGGAAAATCTGAGCATTGTTGACGATAATCATCTAATTATCATGTCCAGTTTATATAATCATCATCATTATGTTCCTTTGTCCAACTCATCACCACACTACACCACCACCACCATCTCCACCACCACCACCTGCAGACCGTGTTCCCCCCGTCAAGGATCTCGCGCAGCAACGGTCGGGTTCCGCCGCGCCGAGGTGAGGCCTCAGCTGAGTAACGGGACGCCTTGTTCCACGCAGACCTTCGTACCCTTTCTTACTTTACCAGCGATGTTAAGGCGATGCTCAGAGATAGCCTCCTCCCTGTCCCTTTCTTCACCCCCTTCCCACTCTCTCTCTCTCTCTCTCTCTCTCTCTCTCTCTCTCTCTCTCTCTCTCTCTCTCTCTCTCTCTCTCTCTCTCTCTCTCTCTCTCTCTCTCTCTCTCTCTCTCTCTCTCTCTCTCTCTCTCTCTTATACACACACACACACACACACACACACACACACACACACACACACACACAAACACACACACTTCCCGTTACTTGAGTATTAGTAGTTTCGTGTCACGATCGACCTGCATAGAGGCACAGACCACGATAATCTATTTGCCACCCGCCTCGGGTGTTGTACTGCTGGGAATCCTTCCCGGAATCTTTTTCTTAAGTGCCGCTTTCCATCGTCTCCATTGACGTCAATACTGAATTAATAAAGTTAATAAAATTCTTGGTTCATCATCATCATAATTTTTATGAACCAAAGGGTGTGTTAAGGTAGTGTTGTACAGTAGCTCTTATGCTGTAAGACATTCTAAATATCAGAAACTGACAACGTATGCCGCAGTTTGATGTATTATTATTGTTACGTATAGCCTTTAGATGGTAGGTAAAGTATATATATATATATATATATATATATATATATAGAGAGAGAGAGAGAGAGAGAGAGAGAGAGAGAGAGAGAGAGAGAGAGAGAGAGATATTGATAAGTAACTACTAAGCAAATGGTTTCCATCAGAATATCTTCACCAGCTCTTATCAGATGTTAAGACAATGGGAACTATATTACTTACGTCCCGCAGTGGGAATCACGTGAAAGGAGAGAAAAAATAGTGTAGCACAGTGGTGGGTGGAATGGCACAGCTGCGTTATTCATGGAAGTGAACCAAACGAACACTGTCAGGGTAGGCTTTTGTAACTGTCAGCTACTGGTAATTTTCATTCCACTGTTGCATTCTCGTCAAGGTTTGGTGGTGATACAGATAAGACCACATGATTCTCCACCTCACATAACATCCTGTACAACTGTATAATGCTTCTTACTGTATTAATCCATGTAATCCTTCAGATGTGTGTCTTACAGATAAAAAGTGTAGCAGTAGAACGATAAAGAATCAGCTAGTAACTCCTCTCACCAAGTCAGCACTGAGACTCTGCGGCTTTGTGTAGACGTCAGCAACCCAATCTGGAAATAAGTGTCAGAAGCGAGCATTCTTTCTGCCTCATTGGGTGTGCGTTGGTGCCGGCGACTTCCACGGCGGAAAGGCGAGGCCAAGCCAGACAGCGGGAAGCCAGGCGTGAACTGTCTTTGGAATTACGAAGAATAATATGAAAATTAGGCTGATTAAGCGTTGTTCGTTTTGCACCTCTATACCTCCCGCCGTATTTCATCAATTCATTTATAATTCTTTCACGCTTTAAAAAATAGCAGTATGTTTTTTTTTTGTGTTTTTTTTTTTTTTTAATGAGTTAACATTACTGTATCGAGTTATTTCCAGTTAATTGTGATTGTAGCTACCAAAAATTACACATAAATACCTTGAAGAAAACACGTTGGTGATGCAGTGTCATTACCATGACCAACTTGTAAAATTTCACGGTCACGTCTCTGCATATGATTCCAAATTCAAAATTGTGTTGTGATTTTAGGCGCAACATGCTCAGAAAAAAAAAAAAAAAAATATTGTGTAGGATTCTTTACAGTTCCAAATAGCCTGGTGTTGGATATCAGAGCGGGATGGAAAATTGCCTGCATTCGGCCTGAGTAATTGCTTCATCGATGGCAAGTCCTCCGCGGCTGGTGCTCGCGTCGCCTGAAACGTCGCCTGCTGCTTAGTGACGCCATCTCCCGGATACTCGTCGGGAATGAGTTGTGAAAATAATGTTCAGTGTGTTACCGGTTACTATAAGGAGAGGATTATGTATCAGCGGCACCAGTAGGTCAGCCTGCAGTTCTCTCTATGTGTTTAAAAGACAGTAAGTTGGATTGCTTCGCTTGACCTCTAGTGACGCAGTGTGGAGTGACTACTGATAACACACGAGTCTGCCAGTGTCCATAATGCTGTACAGCTGCTTATGATATTCAAAGAAATTTTGTGTCTAGATTTTCCGGCAATTGAGTTCTAATCACGCTGTACAGGAGCCGCATAGTTCATAAATAAGAAAAAATTGAGTTCATATTGGAGCATTGCGTTAGCCGCCAGGAGTTTCCCGCAACCTGGCAGGAGTGTAACCTTGGCCGCTCCCTAAGCCGCGGTGAAGCAATCTTGTGTGAGTGTGTGTCTGTAGGTGTTGTGTTGATGTAAGAGTCACGCTCGCCTCGCCTCGCCTCGCCGCAGTCACTTCTTGGTTGATGTTACAGTTGTCAATAACGAAACAAAAGTAAGAAAAATCATTCAATGGTGTTAATTATGACTGGTATGGCGGAGTGTTGCCGCATCATTATCTCCGTGTTTGTGCTTGGGTTAAACTCATTCATTAAGATAAATTGCTTGAAAATGAAACAAAGTCTCCCTAATGTTGAACAAATTAGCTCGTAGTAATTGGCTCAGCCTGTGAATTTTACATTCCGTTGTAGCAACTCTGGTGTGGTTTATAGAAATAATGTGCGTCAAGGTCTGGACTGGCTGGGCCCCTGCCTGGCTGTACACTACCCTCTCATATCTCAAGATGCTCTTGTGATTACGGATTGTTTTTTTTTTTTTTTTTTATGATCTCCCCTTCCTGTATGTGTACTTCTGTCAACCATGAGACGTTCGTTGTCAATGAAATTGAATTCCTGATTCTCAATCGGACATCTGTATTTCTCCTTCACAAGAGCAGCCGTCGTGAACTATGCTTGAATTCTCACATACGTTCCTAGGTGTTCATGCTGAGGCTTTAAAATAAAAATTTGGCAAGCATATTCTAGACGTATAATTTTTATTTTAGAGAGGAGACCTACGAGGGTTGAAGTTGTGATGTTAACGGCGGCCAGGACAGTGGCGGCAGTGGTGCTGGTGCTCGCCGGCCACCCTCGCACCGCTGAGGCCAGAATCGGTGAGTGTCGCCGCTACACCCTTGATTGAAAGGATTAGTATCGCTACAAAAATGTTAATGAGTCATTTCCATGTGGTTTTATTCCCAAACATACATATTCTAGGAACCGTTTTTACTGCCACATTTTGCTTCCCTTTTAGTTTCATCATATATTTAAATTTGTTTTATAATTTTGCCAAATTATTATTTTATCTATGTATAGTAGTGGTATTAGTGAGGTTTCCTTCATCTAGGGACGTTCTGGCACGTAACGGACTTCCACTATGATCTTAACTACACCACGAGCGGCGACCCGAAGAAGATGTGCTGGGACACCAGGTGAGTAGCTGCCCTCCACCCCGCGCTGACCTTAGCTGGTCCTTCCCGTCACCCAACACACCTTGCCATGACAGATCAATAGTGACTGTTGGATCGGCTGCTCACATACATACATACACACATATATACTATGAGTTACATGCGTACTATGCGCACACCTGTTGGCCTGCGCCTGTGTCATGTCTGTTTGCCTCCCTTCAGTCATGAGCCACGCAAGTCTTGATTTATCGGTTATCCCGCTGATATATTTATTGATGTATTTCCACATGAGGCTGTTATCCTTCCCCGTCTCTCTCATGTGTTCCTCGTGTCCCGGCAGAGATGTTTCCCGTAGCGTGGGTGAATTTGGCGACTACTCTTGCGATGCGCCTTTTTCCCTTCTGACCTCCGCGGTGAACGCCATGAAGAGATTTAAGAGTAACCCGGACTTTATTTTATGGACGGGGTGAGTCTTCCTTTCTTTTACTTTTGTGTTTTATGTCCATCTCTTTGTTTGTCCGTCTCTTAGTTTATCTGTCTATCTGTCTGTCTGTCTGTCTGTCTGTCTGTCTGTCTGTCTGCTTGTCGGCCTGTGTGTACGTCAGGCAGCTGTGCCAACAGTAATACTCCAGGGAAATCAGTGGCTCAGTCCCAGTCCTGCTGACGAGGGACTGATTGTTTTGCTGTGAACCTGCGGCGCCGCTCGCCTGTCACTCGTTGTTTTCAGTATGCACACAACACTGCCACGTGTGAGGGGTGCATACGCAAAAATAGAATAAGTGTTGACAAACTTTTCAAGATTAGATGGGATATACTTTGCTTCATTAACGCATAACTTTCGTTTGTGTGAGTGAGTGGAGGGCATCGCCAATTATCTTCACGCTTGTAAGAGTGAATAGTTCCTGAAGCGAGTTATTGAAGCCACTGACAACAGTGTTACCATCGCCACTGTCCTCCACCAGGGATGACACCGCGCACGTCCCCAATGATTACTTCAGCACCGAGGTTGTTGTCAACATCGTGGCCAACCTCACCGACCTCATCGCCAGCCACTTCCCGAACACCCCGGTCTTCCCTGTTCTGGGCAACCACGACTACTACCCAAAGAACCAGGTGAGGCACCGGTCTTGATGTTCATTCCTTACACCCACTTCAAAGAACTACATAGGAAAATATAAAATAAATATAGAATTTTATTAAACCGCAAAGCAAAGGCCCAAGAATGAGTGCTGTTGAGTTCCATTTCTCAGTCATCCTCTGAAAATATTGTAACATGAGTGTACTATACTCTGTTTAATAATTGTCAAGACAGTTTTGTCCCTTGAGCTTACGCGAACATGGTAGCACTGCCAGTGACTGGTGCTTTCATTGACTGATTCCCCTGCGTCTTGTTTTGAAACCTGCAGTAAGCACCGGTATATTTCTACTAAAACACTTAATCATAAGATACAAGATCATTAAAATTAAAATAATATTCTATGTTACAGTTAAATGATGACAGTAATTTTGGTGACAGTAATCTAAATTTTGCTGCAAGGTTTAAAGCAAAACGAAAATACGTTGACCAATTCACCGAGAGAATCAGTAAGCGACAGTGTTGCGTGCCCTCAGGTGGCAAAATTACTGGTGACTTTTGGTGAGACAAGATAGTTACTCTTCATCACCTGTTTATAATTGTGGGAAAAGCTAATTAACAATCACGAAAGGTATATTTAAAATTCTTAAAGTGTTGTCATTTATACTAATTTATGTATATACGTAACGGATTTTCTTAATATCCATCAATGTCAGTTAGCATGGCTCAGCCTCTGTACATCAGTGGTCCTTTACTCTTTCAGATGCCGGTGGGCCCAAATCGTCTACAGTCAGAAGTGGCCGATCTGTGGAAGAAATGGTTTCAACAGCTCGAGGGACACGAAGAAAACGTGTACGACAGCTTCAATTCCAGTAAGTGCTCGTGCGTCACCTTTGTCTCTATAGGCAAAAAGAATGGTAGGGATGCCTTACTGGTCCTGTGTACCAGTATCGCTCAGCATACTGCGTCACCTTCTTCCTTCTTGTGAGTGAGGGGGAGGGGGTCGCGCGGTCCGTGCGCACACATGCAAGAGTAAACGAGGCGTCAGACTTTTATTCTTCATTATTACGACAAGTAGTTTTCCTTTTTTACATTGTGCATGTGTGTGTGTGTGTGTGTGTGTGTGTGTGTGTGTGTGTGTGTGTGTGTGTGTACATCAAAACATCCGTATAGATTCAAATTACAGAGAGAGAGAGAGAGAGAGAGAGAGAGAGAGAGAGAGAGAGAGGCCATGTGTCTTGTTTATAACTTATTAAAATGCTTGTCCTTAAAGTTTCTTGATAATGCATGACAACGACCAATATCGTTCATAGTTAAAGGTAGCAGTGTTGGTAAAGCTTCATGTTGCGTCACACTAATAAGGGAATCCCGTCGGTGCAGGTGGCCGGTACGTGGCGGACGTGGCAGGAAGCAAGGTGACGGTGGTGGCGCTCAATACGCTCATCTGGTACAAGAGTAACAATGAGACTGCCTTGCTACCCAACACGAGCTCTGACGGCCTGGACCCCGATGAACAGTTCTCTTGGGCCAATAAACTCCTGACAGAGCTGGCGAAGAAAGGCCGCAAGGTGAGTGGTGGTTCATCGCCCCTCGTGAGTGGTGTGTAAGCAGCGGCCGCCCATTACACGCATCGGCGGCGTGAGAAGTCTATCATATTAAATTTGATAAGGGATGAAGAGTATCCGAACAAACTTTTTTTTTTTTAGGGTAGGGAGAATCCGTGATATTAAATTGTTTTGTAAAGTTACAAAAATATTGATGGATGTGTTTGACGTTCTAAGTGAAAACCACCGAAGAGTGTATCGCGTAAAGTTGTTCTGTAGGGAGTCATCAGCTGTCTTTTATGAACAATAAGATGTCGCTTGTCCCTCTGGCGACTTTACCACCCCGCGGAGAGGCATACGCACCATTAACCACATGGAGGAGGCCAAGTTACCTCAGGCACAGCCCAGCGTGGCTATACATGTGCATTTCTCACCGATTTCTCTGAATACCGCATTTCACTGGTGGTGTGACCCAAGATAGGAAACACCATTAGCACAGAGGAACTCATAAAGAAAAGTTATTTTGTTACCTTTTTTTTCCTGTGCTCGTTACAGTGCTTCTTTTGACAGCTGTTTGTAGGTTTACTTCATACAGTCCAGATTTGAGTGACAGAGTGCATTAACATGGAAGTAGTTAATGTCTGGGGATTAATAGTAATGATTGACTTTGGTGTTTCAGGTGTACTTGGTGGGACATATTCCCCCCGGAACCTTCGAGCGGTACCAGCAGGAGAGGAAGGGTTTCCACTGGTACCAGCCACGGTACAACGAGCGTTTCATTCAGGTAGAGTGGCGCCCTTGTCTGCGTAGACACGTGACCTCAATACTCTGCCACGAAGTTTTATGAGCTTTGGGAAAGGAGTTTTAACTTTGTTTCCATGCTGTAAGGGCAGTCCAATTTACGTAGTGAGAACAACATACTCATGTCGTAAATGTGCAGGCCATCCGCGCTGCTTGTTTGACAGTTAAAGCAGAACATGGAAATAGGGATTATTATATATTTCCGTTAATTTATAACTGTTCATCTTGTGCTTTGTCTTTACAATCCTACCATTCCCCGCAGCTGGTGCAGCAACACGCCCACGTGATAGAGGCTCAGTTTTTCGCCCACCACCACACGGACTCTTTCAGGTGAATTTCTTCAGGGACTAAGCAAATAGATGAATACATATATGGGGCGAATTTCAGATTAGATAATTACTTGTAACATTCCTGGTATGATGTTATGATATCACAGTTTACGTCTTGCCACGAAAGTGATTTTATTTATTTTTTTTTTTCACGGTAAAACTTTTCACTCATATAAATGCATAACGTATTATGTCGAACAATGTAAAGTATTTTACCAGACTGTTCTTTGAGGAAAAGAAGAACCAAGAACAACGAATACCCATATCCTACCAGCTGTTGAGTCCAGGAGTCACACCATGGCGCTCCACTCTCTCCGAGGAGACTGGCGCCAACAATCCAGGCATCAGATTGGTCTATTACAATACCACAACTGGCAAGGTGAGTGACACTAGTCCGCGGGCTCACACACCACTGATTTACTCCCTGATGGTGTATCAGAGTTCAGACGTCCTTTCACTTTCCCTTTGAAGTCCCGAAAGCTGCGCCTTGACCGCCACTTTGACGAACACCTCCTTAGTCAGTCAAAATCATGCCATCAGGACTCCCTTACATGTGCCGCAGGTGGTGGACGTGTCGACCTATTACCTCGATCTGTCTGCAGCGAATCTGGAGGGCCGCGCTGAGTGGCAGCTCGAGTACAACTTCTCGTCCACGTACAACTTGATGTCACTCAATCCTGTCGCCTTGTACGAGGTCGCAAAGAACATGAAGGTGCCTGTATTCCCACACTTTATTGGGGGCATTTCACATTAATACCTTCCTATTGCAATACTGCACATGCACTGTATTAACTTGTATATTCAGATGCATCAGAGCATGCCTTACATCAACACATAGCATGGCCCGAACACCAACAAGACCATCGTGTGGATTATGATTTACTTACCTCAGAATACAACATGTCATCTGACTGACATGCAGACACACTGACATTTTGAGTCAAGTAGGATGAGCTAGGAAAGTTGGCCGAGACATTTTGTTTGTTTATCAATACATAAATATTTTTTTCCGCATTTTGCAATATGAGTACAATATGTGAAAAATGTAGAGTAAAAATTTATTTTCATATAAGCAGATTTCTGCTAAAGGATGCAAGTTTGTTTAACACGCTCCTCTCTTCACCCATGCAGGCCAACAGGACTGTGTTCGATCTCTACTACCGAGCTAACACCGTGGGACTTGAGGACCCTGAGAAGTGCACCGAGAAGTGTCGTCTGCTGCACTACTGTGCCATTACCGAAATGAACTACTCTCGCTTTTATGACTGCAACAACGGCGTCAGGCCCTCCTGGCGGGTTGCGCTCGCTGTGGTGCCCTTTCTCCTAGTGCTGGTGGCCCGCTAGTCACCCAGGCCGTGATGTCGTGTTTCGAGACGCTGCGATCAATATTTATGGTGAGATTAGTGTACATTTTAGCATTTTGTCACTGATATCCATATACATACACATACGAACATGTGTGTGTGTGTGTGTGTGTGTGTGTGTGTGTGTGTGTGTGTGTGTGTGTGTGTATATATATATATATATATATATATATATATATATATATATATATATATATATATATATATATATATATATATATATATATATATATATATATATATATATATATATATATATATATATATATATATATATACGTTATAATTATTATTATTATTATTATCATTATTGTTACGTCATATTAAAATTAAAGCTATTTTAACGGAATTAGTGTTCGTCCTTGATAAGCCTTGGCTCGCTGGTGTGTTACCATCATGTGACATCTGTAAGATCAACAGAAAACTTTTCAACATAGTGATCCATCGATTTGCAGTTGAAGTTGCCTTCCAAGCAAGTAAATAATCACATTCATTCTCTCTCTCTCTCTCTCTCTCTCTCTCTCTCTCTCTCTCTCTCTCTCTCTCTCTCTCTCTCTCTCTCTCTCTCTCTCTCTCTCTCTCTCTCTCACCACCGAAGACATATTTTCATGTTAAAGTAGTTACAAAAGGTGCCCGGGACGGAGAGAACCATGCAATCAAGCCACAGTTTCTGTTTGCATGAAGATCTTTGTAGCATCATGTTTTGATTCGCATGTGCATGTCTTTGAAGAATCTGTGGTGAAGTGGTAAAGCTGTGACCTGGTATTTCCACCTTTGATTACAGATCCGATCTCGATTTCTAACGTTCTTCATCACAACTGGTCAACACCACCACCACCACCACCACCACCACCACCACCACCACTACTACTACTACTACTACTACTACTACTACTACTACTACTACTACTACTACTACTACCACCAACACTACCACCACCACCACTACTCTCTCCATCAATAAACCCTTCGACGTGCAATGGCTCGAGATGTTAAGGTGCCGTAACACACAAGGCAAAACACGTAACCCACACCATCCCTCCCTAGCCAGCCTACCTGCCGCCCTTCCACCTTCGCCTTGCCATAGCCCCAACCCACATGGCAGCCCCTTCCCTTACCCCTTCACCATCCCTGCCACATCACTCACGCTACTCGCCGCTGCCTTGCCGCTAAGAAACCGCTGGAGTGGTTGTCAGGACCTTCCAATATCTTAGGCTCAACGAACGACTTAACAGCCTTTTGATGTCCCTTGTCCCGCGTCTCTAATGGCCATTAACTCCTCGTTTACACATCCAGCCCTTAGTAATAGCATGCCACGTACCACCAAGGCCGTGTCCAGCCGCAAACTTGGGGAAGTACACGCACCAAATTTTTCTGCGTCTAACGAAATCTCTTCTCCTTTTGATATTCATTACAGTAAGTGTCAAAGGATGATGCCCTTAAATTTCAGACAGACAAATCATGGAAAAGCAGTGAGTGAGAAGGTGGCTGATGAAGTACATAAACTTTTTCTCTCTCTCGAAATGATATGCTCATGAAAAAATACTGTTTGTGCTTGCTGAGAGCATCCTCACCGCCTTCCGTGATTAATGATTAATCCTTTTCATGAACCATACAGCTTGGTTAAATAGAAAGTTTGGGAAAAGGCTTGGTGTTGGAACAGACTTGGCTCAGGAAGAGGATGATAAGGGTGGACACAAGAAGGTGAAGAACTAACGCAGTGTAAGGTAACTAATGAGATTTGTGGTGTATCTTCAAGCAGCAATGTCACACATGTATGTTGTTTTCCTTTCACCGTCCAGAAATTCATAAAATGCACAGTTGTAATTCGACTGTATTTGATTTTGTTCGTTATGCACTTTACTGTCAAGAAACAACGGAAATCTAAAGCCCTGTACACCAAGGAATATTGCAACGTCCCGATCATTCATCAAGAGAGACAGACTCGGAATGCTGCCGTCACAAGGTTACTTGTGTGCATTGGAAATAGGAGTGACCTGCCACACTGTCTGTACGTCCTAGCAATCGGATGAACATATAAGATGAATCTGTTAGTTGGTAACAGTGCCCCTAACAAGGTGTGCTTCGTGTGGAGGTGCAGCGTACGGAAGGTGACTTGGGCGACGGAGGTTGTCGTCTTCATTAATTAATTCTGGAGCACAAGTGTGCACAGTGTATGTGTGTGTGTATGTGTGTGTGTGTGTGTGTGTGTGTGTGTGTGTGTGTATTATGTTATGTTTACAAACATTTAACTTGTATATTTCGGCTTCTATGTATGTGTTAGTATGTTCATTCAACTTCAATGGCATGATGACTGATTATATTCTCACAGTTAATCGAGCGTATAACCTCCTTAGTATGGTCGGAGAAATGAAATAGCCAGCATTGCAAGTCACTAATTTATATGCCAAGGGAAACAAAGAAAGACGAAAAAAAATTTCATTTATGTGCCAGTCCCAAAAGAGATGTCAGGAGAATCATCGAAAATTGAAGGATAATTGTCTTGAAACCTCCCTCTTGAAGGAGTTCAAGTCATAGGAAGCTGGAAATACAGAAACAGGTAAGGAGTTCCAGAGTTTAGTAGAGAAAGGAATTAATGATTGAGGATACTGGTTAACTCTTGTATTAGAGAGGTGGACAGAACAGGTGGGAGAGTAAGAAGAAAGTCTTGTGCAACGAGGCCGCGGGAGGAGGGAAGGCATGTAGTTAGCAAGATCAGAAGAGCAGTTGGCATTAAAATAGCCATAGATGGCAAGAGATGCAACATTGCGGCAATGATAAAAGAGACTGAAGACAGTCAGTTAGGGGAGAGGAGTTGATAAAACGAAAAGCTTTTGATTCCATCCTCTCTAAAATAGCGTAGTGGAACCCCACCAGACATGTAAAGCATACTGCATACATAGATGGATAAGGTCCCTGTACAGACTTAGCAGCTGGAGGGAGGAGGGGGAGATGAAAAAAAAAAAATTGGTGGAGACGACTCAGGACACCTAACTTCATAGAAGCTGTTTTAGCTAAAGATGAGATGTGAAGTTTCTAGCTTACATTATAAGTAAAGGACAGACCGAGGATGTTCAGTGTAGAAGAGGGGATCGTTGTCTGGAAGGTTGTGTCGAATTGATAGATGGAGTAATTCAGTTTTTGAGGCATTGAACGATGCTAAGTTTACTCTGCCCAAATCAGAAATTTTAGAGAGATTAGAAATCAGGCGTTCTGTGGCCTCCCTGCGCAAACTGTTAACTTCCTGAAGGGTTGGACGTCTACGAAAAGACGTGGAAAAGTGCAGGGTGGTATCATCAGCGTAAGAGTGGAAAGGACAAGAAGTTTGGTTTAAAAAAATCATTCATGAATAATAGGAAAAGAGTGGGTGATAGGACAGAACCCTGAGGAACCCCGCTGTTAATAGATTTGCAAGGACAGTGACCGTCTACCACAGCAGTAATAGAACGGTCAGAAAGGAAAATTCAGATGAAGTTAAAGAGAGAAGGAGGGTAGTTTGGAAATCAAAGCTTTGTGCCAGACTCTGTTAAAAGCTTTTGATTATTCTAAGGCAACACCAAAAGTTTCACCAAAATCCCTAAAAGACAAAGAATCAGTAAGGAAAGCCAGATCACCAGTAGAGCGACCTTGACGGAACCCATACTGGCGATCAGATAGAAGGTTGTGAAGTGATAGATGTTTGAGAATCTTTCTGTTGAGGATAAATTCAAAAACTTTAGATAGGCAGGAAATTAAAGCAATAGGATGGTAGTTTGAGGGAATAGAACGGCCACCCTTTTTAGAAACAGGCTGAATGTTGGCAAACTTCCAGCAAGAAGGAAAGGTAGATGTTGACAGACAGAATTGAAAGAGTTTGACAAGGTAAGGTGCATGCAAGAAGGCACAATTTCAGAGAACAATAGGAGGGACCCCATCAGGTTCATAAGCCTTCCGAGGGTTTAGGCCAGCGAGGGCATGGAAAACATTACTACGAAGGATTGTAATGGGTAACATGAAGTAGTCAGAGGGTGGAGGAGAGGGAAAAACAAGTCCTGAATCATCCAAGGTAGAGTTTCTAGCAAAGGTTTGGGCGAAGAGTTCTGCTTTGAAAATAGATGAGATGGCAGTGGTGCCATCAGGTTGAAATAAAGGAGGGAAAGAAGAAGGAAAGTTATTGGAGGTGTTTTTGCTAGATGCTAGAAGTCACGAGGGGAGTTAGATCTTGAAAGATTTTGACACTTTCTATTAATGAAGGAATTTTTGGCTAGTTGGAGAACAGACTTGGCATGATTCCGATCAGAAATATGAAGCGCATGAGGTAAAGGTGATGGAAGGCTTAAGCATTCTTTGTGGGCCACCTCTCTATCATGTACAGCACGAGAACAGACTGTGTTAAACCAAGGTTTAGAAGGTTTAGTTCGAGAAAAAGAGTGAGGACTGTACGCCTCCATGCAAGACACTATCACCTCTGTTATGCGCTCAGCACACAAAGACGGGTCTCTGACACGGAAGCAGTAGTCATTCCAAGGAAAATCAGCAAAATACCTCCTCAGGTCCCCACAACTAGCAGAGGTAAAACACCAGAGGTGCCTCCGCTTTCGTGCATCCTTTGGAGGGATTGGAGCGATAGGAAAAGATACATATATGAGATTGTGATCGGAGGAGCCCAACGGAGAAGAGAGAATAACAGAATAAGCAGAACGACTAGATGTTAGGAAAAGGTCAAGAATGTTGGATGTATCTCCAAGACGGTCAGGAATACGAGAAGGGTGTTGCACCCGTTGCTCTAGGTCGTGGAGGATAGCAAAATTAAAGGCTAGTTCACCAGGATGGTCAGTGAAGGGAGAGGAAAGTCAAAGCTGGTGGTGAACACTGAAGTCTCCAAGAATGGAGATCTCTGCAAAAGGGAAGAGAGTCAAAATGTGCTCCACTTTGGAAGTTAAGTAATCAAAGAATTTCTTATAGTCAGAGGAGTTAAGTCAGAGGTATACAGCACAGATAAATTTAGTTTGAGAATGACTCTGCAGTCGTAGCCAGATAGTGGAAAACTCGGAAGATTTAAGAGCGTGGGCACGAGAGCAGGTTAAGTCGTTGCGCACATAGACGCAACATCCAGGATAGAGAAAGTAGGAGGGAACAGAAAAGGGGCTACTGTCAGTTGCCTCAGACACCTGTGTTTCAGTGAGGAAAAGAAGATGAGGTTTAGTAGAGGAGAGGTGGTGTTCTCCAGATTGAAAATTAGATCTTAGACCGCGAATGTTGCAGAAGTTAATGAAAAGTTGAGGGGAGTGTCAAAACACTTAGGGTCGATGCCAGAAAAGCAGTCCGACTTGGGGACATTTGTGGTCCCCTCCCCAGATGGGAAGTCCGAGGCTGGTGTAGGAGTCGCTGTATTGATTTTGAATTTTAAGTGAATGGTGTGTGTGTGTGAAATTAGGTGGTTGTAGTTTTGTGTGAAGGAAGAGAGCTGCCTTTAGAGGGCAGGTTGTGACTGCCTCCTTGTGTTGCGAGACACTCTCAAACAAGGAAATTGATAGTATCAACTTGTTTGTAGGTCATTCATTTCTAATGTATGTCACGCAATAAACCCTTAAGGTAACGTATAAGAGAGGTAGTAGGTAATTTCATGGATTCAGCAGCTGTGTATCCTAGGATGATTGAGAAACAACTCATTCAGAATCTAAGCATCAAGGAAAGAAAAAAATGCATCGTTGATACGTGCTCCATGACGTTCATCTTTCCCTGTTTATTATTTTAATATCGTATGTACATGTCAGTTTGTAAAAAAAAGAAAAAAAAATCACCTGACGCTCCGTCCGGGAAGCACATTAAGTCAGCGGCTGCAGTTGTGATCGAAGGCAGATGGATCGAGGTCGTGGATAGCCGTGCCATTAGCACACGTGGCGCCGCGGGCCAGGTGGCTCAGAAAGGACGACGAGGTCACCAGCCAGGCCAGGCTACACCCACAGTCCAACGGGTTGCCTGAGAGGGAATAGAAGATTTGGGACTGGAAAAAGACCCTGAGGAGCCTTGCAATGCTGGATACTGTAAATCAAATTTGGATGAGAAACATGTAAGACTGAATACTCGTATATTCACACACACACACACACACACACACACACACACACACACACACACACACACAGTGATCACTTTTTTCATCATTTGTTTTCTTTTTATTTATTTATTTTTTTCAAGAGACTTTTAGGAGACAAGTATCAGAATTCATTGGGAAACAGAAGGAACTACGTATTGGGAACTCTCTCGTCCATCAGACACCTGCCCATTTATAGATTAGCGTGTGCAGCTCGAATTCACGCTGAGTGTGTGTGTGTGTGTGTGTGTGACAGAGATGCAGCGCTGCACACTGTCTAAGACTGAGATCATAAGAATGAAAGCAGAGGCTGGTGATAACAAAGTGGAGATAAACAAGATAATGCGGAAATGAAGTTGAATAATGATCGTTTCTAGGTCGCGTAGTTTTGTTGGCAGTGACAAATAATGGCAAGTAAATCCGTGTTATTTGTGAGAGGAGATAGCAAAAGTTAGTGTAGACTAATATGATGTCATATATATATATATATATATATATATATATATATATATATATATATATATATATATATATATATATATATATATATATATATATATATATATATATATACGAGTATATATATATATATATATATATATATATATATATATATATATATACGAGGTGTGTCATTAAAGTTCCAGGACTGGTGCCACACAAGTTTTATTTCACATCCAGGCTACAAACTATAGGTTATCTCCTTCGAAGTAATCCCCCTGGCACCGCATGCACTTGTCCATCCTTCTCTGCCAGGCTTGCATGCACTGCTGGAAGGATTCTTGCGGGATGCTCCTCAGCTCCGTCGTCACGGCCTTTTTGATGTCGTCCGCATCATCAAAACGGGTCCCCTTCATGACCTCCTTGAGCTTGGGGAAGAGGAAGAAGTCGCACGGAGCGAGGTCAGGTGAGTAGGGCGGTTGCTCCAGCACGGCGATGTTCTTCTTGGCCAAGAACTCTCTGATGCTCAGGGCATTGTGAGCAGGCGCATTGTCGTGGTGAAGCAGCCACGAGTTGCCCTGCCACAACTCCCGCCTCTTCTCGCGCACTGCACGAAGCAGACGCCGCAGTACTTCTTTGTACACATGTTGGTTGACTGTCTGGCCCTGTGGCAAGAACTCGCAGTGGACGATGCCCCTCACATCGAAGAAAGCGATCAACATGACCTTGAAGCTGGACCTGGACTGCCTTGCTTTCTTCGGCCGTGGCGACGCCGGACTCTTCCATTGAAGGCTCTGGCGTTTGGTCTCCGGGTCGTACTCAAATACCCAGGACTCATCGCCGGTGATGACTCTCCTGAGCAAGTCTGGTTCAGTTTCCAGACGCTCGAGGATGTCCTGACACACCTGCATGCGTCGTCCCTTCTGGTCATCGTTCAGGAGTCTCGGCACCATCTTCGCACAGACTTTCCGCATGCCCAGATCTTCAGTGATAATCTTCCACACGCTGTTGTGGTTCATGCCAAGCTCATCTGCGATCTTTCGAACAGTCAACCGACGATCGTCACGCACCATCTGCTTGACACGCTCAACATTGGCCTCATTCCTGCTCGTTGAGGGTCTTCCACTCCTGGGGTCATCTTCCACGTCCTCCCGGCCCTCTTTGAACCTCTTGCACCACTCAAAAACACGTGAGCGTGACATTGTCTCATCCCCGTACACTTTTTGCAGCATACCCAGTGCTTCTGACGGCGTTTTCCCCAACTGCACCAAAAACTTCAAGTTTGTTCGCTGTTCAGCGCTCATTGTTAAACGACCTGCAACAGAGGACATGATTTTAAAAGCACGTAAGAAAAAGATTAGTGACTGTAGAGGGTTGGGAGCGCAGTTGTATACTCCAGAAGGATTACTTTGAAGGGGAAATATGGTGGTTTGTGGCTTGGGTTTGAAATTCATCTTTTAGGACACCAGTCCTGGAACTTTAATGACACACCTCGTATATATATATATATATATATATATATATATATATATATATATATACGAGTATATATATATATATATATATATATATATATATATATATATATATATATATATATATATATATATATATATATATATATATATATATATATATATATATATATATATATATATATATATATATATATATATATATATATATATATATATATATATATGTATATATATATATATATATATATATATATATATATATATATATATATATATATATATATATATATATATATATATATATATATATATATATATATATATATATAAAGAATACATCAGGAAACCCCAAAATCATTATATCCGTATGGTATTAGCTTGAATGAGTGCCTTTTGAGATCATCCGACAGAGGTGTTCAAGTAACATAAGGGACAAGGATGACAACCAAAAGCCCCAGTCATTAATAAAGATAGGACAAGAAATAGTAAATTCAAGCTTGACAAAGTTAGATTTAGATTGAGAGAGAGAGAGAGAGAGAGAGAGAGAGAGAGAGAGAGAGAGAGAGAGAGAGAGAGAGAGAGAGAGAGAGATTGGTTCTCATATATATATATATATATATATATATATATATATATATATATATATATATATATATATATATATATATATATATATATATATATATATATATATATACATATTCGTTTATTTATTTATTTCAACGTTATATATTATATGAAATGTGAAACTTCTTGAATAATGGTATAACATTGCCGGATTCATAGAGAATACTTGTCGTTATTACAAGTCACTTCCCTGACATCATGCCTTCTGAGCCACATTAAGGCATGTTGGTAACATTGCCTCCTCCTATTTCTTACGGGATACGTGCAAGTTTGTTTCTGAAGAACATTGGAGAAAGATAGAACCCGGTGACTTGCATCGTATTCTCAGGCATCAAAACGTGAGAATATTTCTTTAAGTATTGTCGACAATGCAGAATAGGAATAAAAAGAACAGACCGAAAAAGAAAAAAAAAAAAACACCACTCTGGCATGAGTGTGCAAGCAACGAACAAGCACACCTCCGACCACTTCGTTGGCAGTAATGATAATGGTGATTGCGTTAGAGCTGATTGTGGTGGGAACAACCGTGTTGGCGATGATTGCTGGAGGAGGGGATCTTTGAAGGGAATGCTGGCCACAATTTGAGGCGGGTGAAGTGGTTATAGGGAAGATTCTCATATACTATCTCGCTACTGAAGGAGTGGCTGCCAGAGAGAATTTTCTGCATATCCTTGAAGTGTGTGTGTGTGTGTGTGTGTGTGTGTGTGTAAGGAAATATATAGACCAGTAGATCTTACGAAATAAATATCAGGTCATTGGTAAGGAAAGAGAAAGGGGTTCTTATAGCATAATGGAGCAGCACATCCAATGTACTGTACATTACTATTTTTTTTTCATTACACACTTTCGGCTTTTTCGTCTGACTTGATCAATGCCACCAGTGTACACCATGAACACAATATATCACCAGATTAAAAGTAGAAGCATTTTTATTTTTCATGTATTTACTCTTATTAATTTATTTATTTATCTTTTTTATTTTTTTATTATTATTTATTTCATTTTATTATTATTATTATTATTGTTATTATTATTATTATTAGTAGTAGTAGTAGTAGTAGTAGTAGTAGTATTAGTATTATTATTTATTTTATCATTATCATTATTATTATTATTATTATTATTATTATTATTATTATTATTATTATTATTATCATTATTATTGCTATTTACTTTTAATGCAAAATGTCGACGGTTCATCGCAGTTATCAGCAATACGCTATGAGAAGGACGATGGATGAAGCTGTACTGGTGATGCTAATGAGAAAGGGGAGCGGATGGAGGCCTCAGGGATATGTGAGCAGTGAGGGAGAGTGAATGCGTGGCGGAGTGACTTACCGTCCAACATGACCAGGCCGTCACCGGGGTCACTAATGGCCTGGAACACTGGCCGCCACGCCTCTTCTGCCAGGGTCGTGATCTGGTTGTTGAGCAGCTCCAGGTACGTCTGCTTGCCTGTCCCTGAAGCAGTAGTGTTATTGAAGGGTGAGAAGAGCAAGCCCACAGTGAGTTGCAGGGCGGTACAGTTGCCCAAGAAAGCGGTGTCATATTCTACAAAATGATTCTGATAAAAAAATAAATAAATAAATAAATAAATAAAAATGCTGTATTTTGCAGCTACCTCCACTACCACATCCCCAGTTCTTCTTGACTTTGTGATGCTTTTATTATATTCAATCCACTTTAATAATGTGGTCCACGTATTAATTTATACTTGATTTGCCGATATGAAATTCACTTGACTTTACGACTTCACTTCCTGGGTCAACTGTATGTCTAGAGGGAGAGACGGGTGTCGTGTGCCTTACATAGGTAATTACGAATTACGGTTGTTAGGCACATTTTAGTTGTTTTAATCCGAATGAATGCAAGTGACACTTATTTGTAAAAACGAATGAAGATTATTAGTTTTAGTGTGGATGAAGGTGATGTAAGCTGATGCACTCAAAATTATTGATTGTGTGTGTGTGTGTGTGTGTGTGTGTGTGTGTGTGTTTGTGTGTGTGTGTGTGTGTGTGTGTGTGTGTGTGTGTGTGTGTGTGTGTGTGTACTGTATAATAGAGAGAGAGAGAGAGAGAGAGAGAGAGAGAGAGAGAAAGAGAAAGAGAGTGAGTCCCACGAGTAAAGTCACATATCCTCAGCAATGAAAGATCAAGTCATTCTATGTCAGAAATATTCTGTGGCCCAATGTTTTTAATGCCATAGTGTAGAAGTTACAAGTTAGGAGGAGGGGACACTAATGGTGGGAGTTGCCATCATTAGGATTGCACATCAAGGTTTTGATAAATAAAGATATAAGTGAATTGAAGAACCCAGTGTATTTTTGTAGAAAATGATAACTAAAACATAAGGAACTCTAGCAACATCACTCAGCTGAACGGTAAGGGACGGCCTGTGTCCAACCGCTTGCCATTGATGCGCGTTTATTATTTAAAAAATGGAGTTAAAAACACTTCACCATAGAATGTTTCCAACTTTGTATATATATATATATATATATATATATATATATATATATATATATATATATATATATATATATATATATATATATATATATATATATATATATATATTTATTTATTTATTTATTTATTTATTTATTTATTTATTTATTTAAGGCGCCTAGAGCTAGAGTGACGTAAGCGCCAAAAATAAAAAACGGAAAGAAACGCTGTCAAGAGTTTTGCTAGTTTCAAAATGCGATATCTCTTGAATGGACTGAGATAGAAAGTAATGATTGATATCAAAATATTCAGTAATTTATACCCTTTGCAACTATTTAGTTGAATTACGCTGTGAAGTTGCAATTAAATTACATTATCAAAAAAATAGGTGACTATTTTTTTTCGATACGATTTTGTTAAGGATATCACACAGCTACATTAAAATTGTGTCTAGCACCCAAATTGTATCTAGCGCGCACACATCAAGTTGTTTTGTTTTCTCTGTACTAATAGGGGAATCACAACCATTAAAAGTCTTCCTTTAGTGAACTTATCAATTTTATGAAGCAAAAACGTAAGCGACATACAAGTACTTCCTAAGATGAACACAAATGAAGAGAATGATATAAGCTTAAAAAAATGAAACTGGAAAAGAACTAAAACAAAGGAACAAATAAACTTTATGAATATATACCGGTATAAAGGATAATAGAATATAAAGAAATAATAAAATCATCCGATGCTTCCGAAGCCCACGAAGGCTTCCCCAATGCTTCTTCGCCTTTTAGCGATATTTTTCTTCCTCTGAAGACTCCTGGCTCCTCAAGGGGTACGCTGTTGTCCGCCATAATAATGAAAAGCTTACGTGTTGTGTAAAAGTAAAATTAAGACAGCAGCCTGTCATTTAAGGGTAGCAAGCAGGCTGGAGGGAAGAAGAGTGTGAAGTATGTGGGTGTGGTAGTGAGGAGGTGCTCCGGCGTGACAAGTGACTCGCAGCACGAGCCGTCATTGGCTGGCTCTTCCTGCGCTGCTCTGGCGAGGGAGTTACTTCTCTCTGGCCCCAGCAACTGATAGCTATCACTCAAGTGTGACAGGAAGGTTCCGTGGATAATTTCACTTGGATTTTTTTTTTTTCCCTATTGCGGGGTCCATTCTGACCTCCGCGCTCTCTCCCGTCACGGTAGGAAAGTTGGGGAAGACTATATATATATATATATATATATATATATATATATATATATATATATATATATATATATATATATATATATATATATATAATTTCTCTCTATCATTGTGATTTGCATTGTATTTATTCGTATACGTACTATTTTATTGAATGTAGGAAAAGGGTGAAATAAAGCCAGTGGTTGCATCATAACGACATAGGATTCCTCATGTAAAAAAAAAAAGTCTTACCAGAGAAAAAATTTGGCTCAACGGCAGAAATCTGATTCCCGGAAAGAACAATTTCTTCTATAACTTCGCTCGTGAAGTGGAGAGTTGCGGCATCCAAGTGTGTGAGCTTGTTGTATTCCAGATAAACAGTCGACAAGTTCATCATATTTAGGAACATCCCAGTCGGTATTGTCTCCATGTTACAGTGTCCTATGTTTAGATCGACTATTTGATCGAGTTTTGTGAAGACCTGATCACTGAAGCAGAGTTGGGTGTTGTGGGCCAGCGTAAGGGAGCGAAGGGAGGACGAGCGCAGGTCAGGGATGAACACGAGATGGTTGTATGACAAGTCCAGCTCCCGTAAGTCAGACAGCAGCGGCAAGATCGTGGTTGGGAAGCTTGTCAGTACACTGTGACTTAATGTTAGCATTGTAAGTGTGTCTTTTGACCCGAGGAAGGCATAATCATCCACACGGTAGATCTGTGTGTGTTGCATTACAATTTCTTGAAAAGTGATGCTACCGAACACTCCGTCAGGGAGGAAGCTTAAAGGAATAGGCTCGTCAGGAGTGCCAGTCATGGTCAGTCTCCGGTAATTCGTGGAAGGAAAATCCGCTTGGAATACTCTCGTGAGCTGATCGATGTCCACCACATGCGAGCAGTCCAAATCCAACTCAGGGCTCGGTCCGATTTCAGTACACAAACAGGGTGCGATGTCCATGTGGAATGGGCAGCGCTGAGCTGAGGTCAGCATAAACCCCAGTACAGCCATCATCGCCATGTAGATACACTTGGTATTCATGATCACTGTTACTTATCAAACTGTTGCCACTGGCTCCCTATCGCCGCCCTGTCCTCGATGCCAGGCGGCTTTAAACTGGCTCATTTCGCTACATATAGCACACACTTGATACTCACTCGATATGGGTAGTCGTCACAGAAGACGCTTTTTTCTAAATAGAGAGAGAATTACGCTAACGTAGAAAATCATGACTCAAGTCGTAGGCTGTGGGTGGATCAGTCGTGCCTTCTGCCATGTGTGAAGAACAGAAGACATCATCAATGTTGTGTCTGGGATTATAGCAGCAATGCTCCTGGATCTATTTCCGCCAACGAAGATTTCATGAGTTATGGTGAAACCCATCGTTCATTAGCAGCAGCAGCAGCAGCAGCAGCATTTGTTGTTGTTGTAACAGTAATAATGGTGATGATGATGATGATGATGATGATGATGATAATGATAATGATGATAATAGTGATAATAGCAATTTTATTAGCCATTATTATTATTATTATTATTATTATTATTATTTTCATTACTATCATCATCATCATCATCATCATTCCTATTACCATAATTATTACTTTTCTGTTTGCTTGGCTCCTAAAAGCACGGTGGCATAGTTGATAAAATTATGTAAAATTTAACAAAATTCATGTTCCATTGCTTCATTCTTGTGTTGTGCGTAAATAACTATTTCAGAGCAAATTTCCCATCTCTCGTCTCTTCGCAACCTTTTGCGATGTGGAGGGAATACTCACGTGTGTCCTGTGTCTTCGTGGTCCGTGATTATGGCGATGGTGATGTTGGTAATGATGATGGTGGTTGTGGTGATGATAATGATAATAAAAAGAAGAAACATTATTAGCATTATTATTACTATCATCATTGTTTATGATAACATTATTGACGTTGTTGTCATTATTGTTTTTTTTTTTTTCACAAAGCAGAAAATGGACTCTCTCTTGACATTCTTCCTCAAGAAACAAAGACACACAAGAGGAGCGAATAGGAAGTTGGTTTACAAGTACTGGCGTTGTCTGCAGCGTCTGTCATTACGCGACCTTCATTCTGCCTCCCAGTTCTGAGAAATCCTTCCCGTCCATAACTTGGTAGTTCAGGTGATTTTGTTCTTGGAAATATTATAGTCTTTTCAAAGGTAACGGCAGCCACGTCACGTTTTGCGGCAGCCCTGGTTGCCGCCGCCAGGAGCGCAGTTCTCACGGATCCTGGTTATCTGCCCTAGCGTCTTACATCAGAGTATGGCGCCTCGCAGACGTGATGAGCACCTGCACTCCTTGAGAATTTTCACCTGCGCGTAGATGATATCTGCTATTAATCATTATTTGTTACTTTGCGAAAAATTCGACATTGTTTTTCATGTGTGGCTTTTCTGCATGTAGATAGGCACTGTCCCCGTACTGTAAAGCCCATTTCATATATGAATACACCTGCTTCGCACCGTGCACCACTAACGGCGCGGCGCCTTGCATGAATGTTTGTGCAGGCTTTTATACACTTTGATCACATGTTGCCGTATAAGGCTGCTTTATTCTCCACGGCGTTCGCTTCAGAACGGCAGGGCGTAATGCTGCGTATGCTGTAGTAAATATGACTGGTATTTTGAATACAAGTGAAGATTTGTCTTGCATATCGTGTTGTATCAATGCCAGGTTTGAGAATTTGTGACGTGCAGTAGAAATTCGGTCGCCTAATATATAATTTTAAGAAAGCACATTTTGACAATGAAACACAAGTCCAATTGCAACCTATTAAATAGGAGTTACTTGGCACTTGGGAAGAAGGAACTCCCAACATAATCCCATGCCATACTGTATGTGTTTTTGGGGTTTCTTAGGGTCAGAAAAATTATTACTTGGACACATGCAGCCAGTTTCTTCCAGGCAAGACTGTGAAGCAATTGAAACAAATAAAATATTTTATTTTATTATACATACAAATCTGTCTTCTTGTACCACTGTGAAAAATATATGACAGAATACAGATAATACTGTACAGAGCCTCATTTTGCCATCACTTACCCATTGCGGCACACCACTGTCAGTGTCTATGTCTGTATCTAATTATATCTATCTATCTATCTATCTGTCTATCTATATATCTATCCAACTTCTCTCTCTCTCTCTCTCTCTCGAGAGAGAGAGAGAGAGAGAGAGAGAGAGAGAGAGAGAGAGAGAGAGAGAGAGAGAGAGAGAGAGAGAGAGAGAGAGAGATCAATTGTCATTTTTACAGTGTTCATTTCTAGCCTAAGAAAAAGTATGTTTAATAGGTTCATATGTAAATCATCATAAAAAATGAGACACATTTTTGCTTACACGTTTGGGGCTTCTTGTTATCACACACACACACACACACACACACACACACACACACACACACACACACACACACACACAAAGCCGGACTCTGCTCCTCCGTTGCTTCATACTGCCGCCTCCTCGTATCTGTGTATCCAAGGCTGCGAAGAAGAGTGCGCGGCCCCCGTCGCTATCATTTGTTTGGCTGCAGCTTGAACATCTGTGGAACCTTTCAGTGTTCCCAGCCTTTTCTTGGACTGTGTAAGTGGTCGGGAGTGTGTCTCATGACTATATACAGGGTGTCTCAGTAACGAGTATAATACGCAAAAAATTCAGGTGATTTTTTTGGCGTTTCTTTGCATTTTTTTTTTCTTTATGGAAAAAAAATCCCTGTCATCAACTATTAAGGAGTTATTAGATCCATTCTCGTCCTCCTCCCTCCGCTGCGATGGAAAGTGGACGCACCCTCAGCTCCCAGTGGTGGATGGTAAGGAATCAGCTGACTTTCCCATGCCAGTCGTCGGCGATGAAGTGAGAATAAGGGGAGACTAAGGCCATCTAGAGTATTTCATATAACTATGGGATGAAGAAAAATAAGTGTCGATCTAATAACTCCTTAATGGTTGATTATTTTTTTGCTTCTTTCATTAAAAAGAACTGCTTAGGAATTCTTAAATATTCACCTTGTCTTCCATGTCATAATTAGGGCACCCTGTATGTATAGGTAAGCCAATACCGACCATAGTGAAGGAAATAAGACGTTGAATTCATCGTTGATAAGTCTCACTAAGCATCATGCCGTCACACCTAGACCTAGCTGTAACTAGACAGTCTTCAATAGGTCCGGGAGATCCGGGTCCGGGTGGGCAGTAGTTCCTGAACTCCTGATATATATATATATATATATATATATATATATATATATATATATATATATATATATATATATATATATATATATATATATATATATATATATATATATATATATATATATATATATATATATATATATATATTTATTTATTTATTTATTTATTTATTTATTTATTTATTTATTTATTTATTTATTTATTTATATTTATTTATTTATTTATTTTTTTTTCCTCCATGGCTCTTATCAAGCTTTCCATATCTCAGGATGGCAAGAGTCCCATGGATGGAGCGGGTATCAAGCAGACTGTGGGGATGAGCAGATGGCAGGCGAGGCTCCCTTTAATCGAGAACATCAGATAAAAAGCTAAATAGAAATAAATAAAAAGATAAGAACTCGGGAGCCTCTTTGATTTTGCAAAAAAGACATCTGCAAATAAATTATCTCAGACAAACTACCGATGGTCACCACGACACACCGTCCTTTCTGACGCATGACTGACCTGCCAGGCGATTTATGACCTTTCATTGATGCAAAAGAAAAAAGAAACGTCTGCTGCCGTCATCACATTCAGACAAAGGCAACGCTCAAGAAAGTCCATGCACAAACTGCTTTAGCCCAAGACTTCTCGGTCTCGGAATGCAAATAAACTTGGCTCTTGCACTTAGCTATTATAATGTAATGTGCAATTACTTTTTAAGTGACCTAATGCTCCGTTTTGGAAGTGGTTGAAGGTGCAAGACGAAAACAAAAGTAGTGGACGCTGGAAATGCTGCTGTGGAACAATAAAGCCAGAGAAATGGATAAAATGAGAAATTAAAGTTTTTGGGGCTGCATTGTCTGTCACAGAAGCGATAGCCAATGTATGCTGCCACGGGAAGTGATGTCTTGCGGGTCTGATTTCTTTTCTTTATTCTGTAGACCATTTCACAGTGATAGCCACCGTCCCTTGCTATTTCAGTTGACTCTCCCATTCACGGCATTATCTTGGCGGGGGAAAAGTCACCACTGCCGCCGCCACCAAGATGGAAGGAGCGGCTGCGTGGCTCAACCACACCTGAGATAAAGCTGAATTAATAATAGAGACGAGGGGAAATTATCATAATGCGTGATTAACTCTGCGCAGCGACCACCACTGAGTACTCTATCTGCATGCCATTATGGAGGCGAACTCTTGAATGGCATTAATGACAGGAGTGTGGAGGCGCCTGGGAACCATGGATGAGCCAGTCTGATACACCTGTCTGTCTGTTAGAGGTCATTGATGCACACCATCACTTTTCATTACCTTCTCTTTTTATTGGTGAATATATATATATATATATATATATATATATATATATATATATATATATATATATATATATATATATATATATATATATATATATATATATATATATATATATATATATATTCCATGAGTGAGAAAGCTTATTTAAAACATGGTCTGTGTCTGTTAGAGGTCATTGATGCACACCATCACTTTTCATTACCTTCTCTTTTTATTGGTGAATATATATATATATATATATATATATATATATATATATATATATATATATATATATATATATATATATATATATATATATATATATATATTCCATGAGTGAGAAAGCTTATTTAAAACATAGTCTTGCGCTAAGAAATGCAAAGAGTAATACCACTTGGTGGGAATGTAAAATTAACACTGTGACATAATGTATCTTGCAAGTTTTAGAAGCATCGGATTTGCTGTACGTGAACTCTTCAGTAAAAAGTGACATTAAATGCTGGTGTTTGATATACTAAGGTGTTTGATGTATGACAATTAATACCTAGTACAGAGTGACACACGACGGTACACGTGGGGGAGCTGTAGTAACCCGGTCAAGTGCGCTTATGTCAGTACCTTTTCCCCAACGTCCAGTATAATGATAGGAAAAAAAAAAATAGGATTGATAACAATGGTAAGATAAAAAAAAAGTTCATTGGTGGATACTTGATTTTAGGGAGTGTGACCTTGAGAGCAGCAAGCAATAATAGGTTACGACAGCCTGACCAGCAGTGCCCCTGGCGGTGACACCATATAACCTGGTTAATGAATCGTGTACAAGACTCCTTAAATCGCAAATCATGAACCGCTTCCCTGACAGGAGCTATTTTCTGGGGTAAAATGACGGCCACCCTCCCTAAAGGTCGTTATCCGTAATGCATGCATAATGAGACTTCCAGAGGGCAGTATCGTCGTGATCTTAATTGAAGTGTGGTTTATGATCTTTCTGTGGGTGTTGTGTGCGGCGCTTGTCACGCTCGTGTTCATACACAAACAGGATGTATCCATTTTATTATTATTATTATTATTATTATTATTATTATTATTATTATTATTATTATTATTATTATTATTGTTATCATTGTTACTAACTGCATGTGCTACGTGTCTTCTCTTCTTCAAACCTAAGCAGTAATCAAGATGTGTGTGTGTGTGTGTGTGTGTGTGTGTGTGTGAGAGAGAGAGAGAGAGAGAAGGGGGAGGGCTTGAACGACTGTATGCAGTAACTATTACAATATCGCTTTCATCATCATCACTATTATATTTTTATTGTTATTACTACCATTGCTGCCATTTATTATTATTAGTGTTGTTATTCTTCTTGTTATTATTATTATTATTACTGTTGTTATTGTTGTTAATGTTTGTTATTGCAGTTTTTATTATTATTATTATTATTATTATTATTATTATTATTATTATTATTATTATTACTATTATTATTATTATTATTATTATTATTGTTATTATTATTATTATTATACTATTATTGTTGTTGTTGTCATCATTATCATCACTGTCATTATTATTATTATTATTATTATTATTATTATTATTATTATTATTATTATTATTTTCACCATCATCATCATCATTATCATCAGTCATTATTATTATTATTTTTATTATTATTATTATTATTATTATTATTATTATTATTATTATTATTACTATTATTATTATTTTCATCATCATCATCATCATCATCATCATCATCATCGTTAGCAGCCGCAGCATTATCGTCATCTTGATTATGATGAGGATAATCGTCATCCAGCAGTGAACATCTCGCTTCGCCGGTACAATATTGGGACTGGTTGTGGTCATCGTGGTAATGCTGGTGTTCATGCGAAGATGGCACGGGAATAGCTCGTAAATTTCAATACATACAGCGATACAAGAGAGGTGGTTGTAGTGGTTTTGTCGTGGGCGTTTTGATGCTATGGTGGTGGGCTGTGATGGTGATGTGGCGCTGGCGATGCGTTGTGGTTGTCATACTATTTTGAACTTTTTTTTTTCACGTTCCGCTACTTGCACAAGGTTCAGAAGCATCTCCCTTGCTGTCACGTATAGTGCAGTTCACAAAGCAAAGCGTTGACTTCACAGAATCTTAATACATAGAGAAAGTTCGTGGAGATGCTGAACTTTGTGAAAATAACTTTCTCATATCACACACACACACACACACACACACACACACACACACACACACACACACACACACACACACAATCTAGTGAACATGTCAAAAGTATCATCACTGTAATGGAACTTGTATTTCAGTAAAAAAAAAAAAAAAAAAAAGCAGAGTAAAAACAAGGTGACAAAACAATCAATCTTCTCCAGAATAACAACACAAAGTATATAATAAAGGGAACTCAGGAAATAGAGTTAGCATGAAGACTTCACGCCGCCATTGCTGATCACCAGTTGTCAGAGTAATTTTGAGAGAGAGAGAGAGAGAGAGAGAGAGAGAGAGAGAGAGAGAGAGAGAGAGAGAGAGAGAGAGAGAGAGAGAGAGAGAGAGAACATGATTTAAGGAAACGAAGTCTTTTTTTTTCTTTCTTTTTTAAGTCCGTGATACAATAAAGGAGTAACGGCAACACGGTCACTGTTATCAGCCACACGGAGATGAGCAAGGGACGCGCCCAGGACTCAGTGGCTCAGTGTTCGTCAGGCACGATGGCTATCAAGACGCTGCTGCTTCTGTTCGCTGCCACGCTGATCCAAGCGGCCCTTGGGTTCAGACTTGAAGAGTCTGATCCATCCCAGGCTCACTTAGAGAAAGGATGGCCATGTCCTAATATAACGGAAATAGACCCGTGTGTGTGCATCAGAAATGGTTATATTCTGAGCCTTGATTGTTCTAAAGTAACAAATGAAGCCCAGCTACAGACTGTGTTCAAGGCGTATTTTCCATTTGAAAATTTTACCCTTCTAACCATTGTTGCAAAACCATCAGAACCGCGAATTGATATCAAATCTTTATCCGCCGATATCTTCCAGAACGTGACATTCGCCAACATCAGGATCAGTCACACCAATCTAGGTTTTATTCACCCAACTGTGTTCGATAAGTGTGCTCCACACCTCGAAACACTCGCTGTAACTGACAGCTTTATCACCATTTTCCCATTTGAAGTGGTGGACATAGCACCATTACTGACCGACCTTCGTGTCTTTAGAAATAACATCATACATGTACCAGAAATGACTTCTGATTCCTTGAATTACCTGCATATCGCTTACAATCCTGGCATACAGTTCGGTGACCACGCCTTTGAGGCTCTGCCAAACTTGGAGTATTTGGTTGCTAATGACATTGATCTTACACATGTAGCTGCGAATGCATTTTACAAAAACAAAAATCTCAAGTACCTGGACCTGAGTCACAATTCAATAGAAACGCTCTACAAAGATTCCCTCAAGTTCCAGAGTCCCATTGAAGAAATCAAACTGAACTCAAATGACATCCATACTGTTGAAGTGGGCGCCATTTCAGGTGTGTATCCCTCAGGCCGTGTATATAGCACAACTTTATCTAGCATTTTTTTTTTTTTTTTTTCTCCCTCCAAGCAGGAGCTGGTAGACTGGCTCCACCAGCCGGAACTTGAAACTTCAGACCCAGGAGGACAACTCGTAAGTCTGTGACAGAGCCGAGTTGCTCAGTTAATGTTTAACAGTTGAATATTATGATATAAAGGTAGAATTTTTAAAAAATTAGTAGAAAGTGTCCGGAATCTTCTGAAACCAGAAGATCTGGATCATCAAAAATAAGTTAAAAGATAATCAAAGTGGTTCTATGGAAAGTAATCTTACATTATCGCCAAAGAGAAAAGGCCTATAGTGGGTGCATTCTGCAAGTTTTGATATGGAGTGGAACACTGGGGTAAACTCTGATCAACAATATCCGAGTGAACACAAGGAAATAGAGGAAATAATGTTTAGCGTAATATAAACATGTTAGAAAAGATCCCAGACTTAAAGACGTCTTACGTTATAAGAGAAATATGGACATGGACGAAATAAGTCACGCGCCGAACATTTAACACACAGCAATCAGGCAATTAGAGTAACGGAAAGGCGGACGAGTGATGTATGGAAAGCTGGCAAGTGGAAAACTAGGATGACAAGTTTAGCTACGTTGGCGTGGAATAGACGGGCAACCGACAGAGATATATGGAAAAAAAAAGGTTGTCCTCCACTGGACACTAGACTCTACAGCAGCTGCTGCTGCAGCTGATGATGATGAGGAAAAGGATGATAATGATGATGATGATGATAGTAGATGATGATGATAATAATAATAATAATAGTAATAATAATAATAATAATAATAATAATAATAATAATAGTAATAATAATAATAAATGCAATTATTGATGAATGGAGATATGGAGAGGAATTTCAACCTTTCAGTCTTCATCTTTACTGGCATTCAGTTTTTAAGAGTGTTTATTGTGTGTTTATCTTCGTGTTTATGGACATTGATAGCAGCGCAAGTACATGTTTAAAGGGGCTTGGTTTTGCAGGACTAGGAAACGGCCAGTTCACCTTCCTAGGGATGCATAACAACTTTGTGGCGGACTTCCATAAGCCGGTGTGGGAGACAGTCTTCAAGAGCGTGGTTGGCAAAGTTCGCACTTTTGTATTTGATGGTGAGTCATGTGTGTGTGTGTGTGTGTGTGTGTGTGTGTGTGTGTGTGTGTGTGTGTGTGTGTGTGTGTGGTGATGACGGTGATGGTAATAGTTATAATAATAAGAAGAATGCGTAATAATGAAAATTGTGAAGATTATAGTAGTAGTAGTAGTAGTAGTAGTAGTAGTAGTAGTAGTGGTAGTAGTAGTAGTAGTAGTAGTAGTAGTAGTAGCAGCAGCAGCAGCAGCAGCAGCAGCAGCAGTAGTAGTAGTAGTAGTAGTAGTAGTAGTAGTAGTAGTAGTAGTAGTAGTAGTAACAGCAGCAGTAACAGCAACAGCAGCAGCAGCAGCAGCAGCAGCAGTAGTAGTACGAGTAGCAGCAGCATCATCATCATCATCATCATCATCAGCAGCAGCAGCAGCAGCAGCAGCAGCAGCAGCAGCAGCAGTAGTAGTAGTAGTAGTAGTAGTAGTAGTAGTAGTAGTAGTAGTAGTAGTAGCAGTATAGTCGCGGTCAGAGAGGGGAGGGGGAGAGGGAACTGAAGGTAATATTATCGTACTCTGATATCCAACTTGTCAAACCTGCATTCGAAACCCTGCATGCTTTACCCTTTAGGAATTAAGAGATATCTCTTTTAAAAATACATACTGGCAACAGTGGCTACCTGTAGCAGCGTTTATTATGTGAATATATTCTCATAATTTATTGCTATGATGACTATTTTTAGTGGTATTTACTATTGTTGACCTTATTATATTATTAAAAGTGATAGGTATTCCTGTAGTGTACCGTATGCACGGTTTCAGACACAGTGTTCGGAAAGATTGCCAGTGTACGATAATGCAGCCTTCAATTACCATGGCCACCATTTTTTTTTCCCCTTTTTATCTTTTTTTTTTTTTTGTGTGTGTAATATGCTAATCACTAACAGTTAGGTAGCAAATGTAACTTAAGACTAATCAAAGTTAACATTGATGCCAGTGCTCAGTTCTCCAAGCAGTTAAAGCGTTCCACGTATTCTGACGTGCTTTAACACGCACACACACACACACACACACACACACACACACACACACAGAATAGAATAAAAGAGAACAAAAATGGTGGCCATGGTAACAGGGCCACATTATCGTACACTGGCAATCTTTCCGAACACAGTCTGAAGTCGTGCATACGGTACGCTACAGAAATACCTATCACTCTTACTAATATAATAAGAGATCAAAAGTAAGTGTGTGTGTGTGTGTGTGTGTGTGTGTGTGTGTGTGTGTGTGTGTGTGTGTGTGTGTGTGTGTGTGTGCGCGCGCGTCATCCGGCATATTGAAGTACTTCAACACCTGACATGCCATACGTGGTTCATTATTTATTTGTTTTTACGCCAAAGCCACTAAACTGTCTAATGTGCTTCTCGTTTTCTTTTCTCCCCTCTTTCTTAGCATTTATAATGTGGTCGCCAACAATTATGTTATGATCTTCGTGATAAAAAAAAAATAAATAAAGACCACGTATATTTTTAATGGACGTTCTCTCGACAGATAATCCGTTAGTGTGCAGCTGTGACATGCTGTGGTTGTTGAATAACTCCGACCACTTGGACACCATTAGCTACGGCGCTAATTGCGTTGACACTGGCACTGAGATACATAATGTTAATGTTGATTTCTTAAACCATACCTGCCTCAAATAGACCTCTGTATCCCAACCATAGTCTCTGATATCTACGTTGCCATGTAATTGTGTAATATATATATACTTGTAAGAGAAACAAAATATGTCAACATCCCAACTATTTGACTCCACTGCTTCATATGTGTGGTAGGAGGAGGCACTGGTGTAGCTTGGCAGCATTACAGTATAATTTTACCTATTCATTGATTAGGCCCGCTAGCAAATGTTGCTCCTGGATTCGTTAGCTTCTGTTTCAATCTTCTCGTGAGATACATTACTTGTATGATTAAAAGTATTTCTAAAAGATAATTTTGATCTGGTTTCATATCCTGATTAAAAGATTTCACATTCGAGTGAAGAACATGGAGAAAAGTGTAATTAAAGTACAGTAATCTTGTTGTAAATAAAGATTGCCTTTATTAATATTTTGTTCATCCCATCACGAACTCCCTTTCCACCCCCTCTCTTTAAAAAAAAATCAGTTGTACCAAAAGATGAACCACTGCAGCGCTATTCCTTCTCCCTCACCACTCCAATCAGTATGGGTCACTGTGCCTCCATAAAGGTTAGGTGCATGTATCATATACTTATGCGTCTTAATAAATTTTCACCGTACGCTTTCACATTCCGTAACTAAT
>NC_087156.1:22541996-22564496 GCF_035594125.1 Scylla paramamosain | reverse complement strand
ATATTATAAATATCTGGAATCAAGGAGTGTTTTTGTGGGCACCCTGCGTGTGTGTGTGTGTGTGTTTATATATATATATATATATATATATATATATATATATATATATATATATATATATATATATATATATATATATATATATATATATATGCACACGTTCATCACCTCTAGAGGGAGAAGACCATAGTATTCATCTTGCTTTCATTCATTTGAATCACAAGTGTCGTAAGTTTAAGCAAACTGCTAATTAATGAAATCTGGGATAATAAGACTTTGACGCGCGCGCACACACACACACACACACACACACACACACACACACACACACACACACACACACACACACACACACACACACACACACACACACACACACACACACGATGTTCCATCACTTCCGTTTTTTTTTTTTTTTTTTTTTTTTTTTTTTTCCCTGCATAGTGAATGGCACGTCACATCTCATCATTTCCTGGCCACGCATGTCACTGCCTTAGCTTGAACGAACTTGACAGACTTCCACGCGTTTAGAATAATACAGGTCACAGAGTCCACATTTCACAGCCAACCCATATTTGTCCTGCGTTTGATCAGCGTGTTTTATTGGTTCTTCCTGTGTGACTATAGATCCACACTACTATTTCCGGCGGTATGGCTAGCAAGGCACATCAATAACAAACGCCGTAATTCATGTCCTTATTTTGTTTAGCACATTTTACAAAATTATATTCAATCCAAATTGCTTTACGGTACGGACCTGTGGAATGTATGCAGCTGACTCTAAAATCATGATATCTCTCTCTCTCTCTCTCTCTCTCTCTCTCTCTCTCTCTCTCTCTCTCTCTCTCTCTCTCTCTCTCTCTCTCTCTCTCTCTCTCTCTCCTGCGTAGTAGGCATGAAGGTCGTCTTAACACACATCAAAGGCGGTGGTAACATTTTACACTTCACCGTGCTGTTATAGCACTAACCACGTATGTGCGTCATCAGCTTCACAGTATTGCCTTATCTTTGTTTTTTTTTTTTAGATTTACCCGCCAGTGATGATTACGCCCAAACTTTTACGTAACGTATCATAATCTGTACCTCCTGTAACAATGGTTTAATTGTTATTCGCCTCTTTACACACACACACACACACATACACACACACACACACACACACACACACACACACACACACACACACACACACACACACACACACACACACACACACACACTTCAAAATGACTGTGTTTTAAAGTAATACGTATATACACGCATCTTCCACACATAGTAAATGATAAATTCGTAAAGTTGCAGGAAAAGTAATGAAGCAAAATAATCACTTAAAAAAAAGTCTTTAATTTTGCTGTAAACCGGAAAGACAAAAGCTGAAGCACAAGATAGAACGTAGCAGACTTAGACTCACATTCTGTATACAGCTATATGGTGTCGCATATCTGGGGATATATATATAGAAATCTGATTCGATCATGTCAGGCAATTGAACGTATAAGTTAATGTATCAATATTACAGTTAAAAGCTTAAATTAGTCAGAAATGGTTTAAGTTACACAGAACCAGTGTAGTGATGCTTAAGTATTCTCCAGAGTCCTAGCGCTCCTGAGGCTCTTACGAGAAACACGAAATGTCAGTATTAAAGATGTCACACCTATTTGTAGCTGAATGGCTTATTCATAGCCAAGTTTTGCTGCAGCTTTGTGTGACGAAACTAGATATAAATGATGAATAAAGATAAAAATCGTTATATATATATATATATATATATATATATATATATATATATATATATATATATATATATATATATATATATATATATATATATATATATATAGCATTCCGAAAATAGAAACAATATTGAAGAAAAAAACTGCATGCATTGAAAACTATTGAACAACAGCTCAAGTATACAAAAAATTATATATACGGAGGTAAACAGACGAAAGCAGAAATGATACAACCGACCAGATTGATAAAGATTAGTACAATACCAGAGTGCTGAAAACAGAGAGTAACAGACCATTTCGATCATTTTGATAAGTTTTCTGATCTTGAAGAACTTCTTGGTGTGGCTTAAAGACTATAAGAGATACTCTCAGCTGTCTGTTGTTGTCTGAGTGATGCCTCACGGGTCTGTCAGTGGTTCTTTCTCCTCCTCTTCGGAACCAAACAACATGTGAAACACATATTGACCATTATAGAGGCCACCGTGGCCACCAGGAGCAAAATATATTTTCTGGCGCCAGAGAGCCGGTCTCGTATATCATCGCGGCAAGCTGGCGGAGCATCTCTTACGTCAGAACATTTTTTCCAGGGTCTAAATATTCAATAGTTCCAGACGGGTAGTCTTTGTCTGATCGGTTAAGTCATTAGCCCAGCTTGAACTGTGTAAACTACCACTGTCGTCAGTGCTGAACTCCTGGAGGCAATCCTTTAGGTCAGTGACTTCGTATTTCTGGACACTGGTCTTCAACACAAGTATCGATAATTTTATCCTTTCTCCTAGTGCCACCAATAAGAGACGTGTCGTCATATTTCATATGAGATTGAGCCTCACCTGCAAAGACGATGTCACTAACAAGCTCGCCGCCGTCCCCTAACGGTCCTACCTAATTGTGCAGCATCCCGAAGCTTGCTACTGGATAAAACCTCCCCCACGCACTGGCCTTGAAAATGGTTGCGATACGCGAGACATTCATCAGCCTCACCTTGACATGGCGACATTCCTAAGGGAGCTGCACACAGATGAGCTTGGGAAGGTTGAACTACCATTGGATCTTGTAAGGAGTGGGCCACTCCAGGCAAAAACATGCGGGAGCCGGGATTAAACCATCATGTGCTGATTGAGCTCTTTCAGCAGCAGCATGAACTTGAAAATAAGCAATTTTTTTTTCCTGTTCGTAATAATTGATGATTCACGCTTGAAATCCCCAAACTTAAGATAATAAGTTTGAATAGGTGACACTCTACTAAATGCAGCATGTCAATAAAGGGTTGCTACGCTATGGATATAATTACGAGGTTACAACTTTATCCAGCTTTCTAATTCCAGTTCACGGGACCTCCTGTCACCTCATAATCTCGCTTGAAGCATTGATTTTCACATTCATTTTTATTAATTTATTTATTTCTACACACACACACACACACACACACACACACACACACACACACACACACACACACACACACACACACACACACACACACACACACACACACGCACACACACACACACACACACACACACACACACACACATACACACACACACACACACACACACACACACACACACACACACACACACACACACACACACACACACACATCGCATACTTATTCACGAGAACTAGTCACGATAATCTCCCCCCAAAAGCAGTAAGTGAGAGATAACACCAACCCACCTCCCTGGCCCCTCCCCTACCTCACCAGTCCACGTATCGCGTTCCTTCACTGAATCACGCGACTTCTTAACGCCTAATTGGACCTCACCAATCATGTGCTAAGCTGCCTCAGACGTGGGTCTTTTTTTTTTTTTTCTGCGTCAAAATATTTTTCTTATACGTGATGAAATGCTTGTGAATGTGATAATAATATGAATGTAGTATGTATGTATATGCTCTGCCTTGTCTACCCTCTCTTCATGGGAATGTTGGGTTGGCATACAGATGAATCTTTCTTATGGTGAATGAAAAATTAATTTTTACTGTTCGCGATAAGCCCCCGAACTGCACCTTCAGGCAACACTCTGAAATAGATGCTGTTTGATTGAAAATAAATAAAATCAGATGTTTTATTTTGATAAGGACACGAATGTACTACTACTACTACTACTACTACTATTACTACTACTACTACTATTACTACTACTACTACTACTACTACTACTACTCTTTAAGTGGTGTAAGTGTTATAACAAGGGAGACGTAAGCAAAATTCTTAGGATCAGTAACCAGGATAGAACAAGAAATAACGGGTTCAAGCTTGAAAAATTTAGATTAAAAAAAGAGATAGGAAAGAATTCGTTCTCAAAAAGAGTAGAAGATGAATGGAACGGACTCATTAATCAAGTTGTTAGTGCTGAGTCATCAGGGAGCTTTAAGAGAAGATTAGACAGATATGTGGATAGGGATGATAGGTGGAAATAGATGGGTATATTTCATACAGGGACTGCCACGTGTAGGCCTGATGGATTCTTGCAGCTTCCCTTATTTTTTTATGTTCTCATGTTCTTATGTACTATAAATAAAAGGTAAACCTTGTTAATCTTAACGTAACACGATGTGAATTTAAGTTGATAGCAAGTAAAACGCCTTAAACGAGCGTCGCTACACAGCCAGCGCAGAATGTCTGTCAAAAACATCATACAGCGCCTTGCCATGATAACTCGAAAGCTTTCTAGAATTGACGGCCTGTTATGCATACCAATCGATGGTGTATATTCTCCATTCAGCCTCTATTAATATGTGATCTCAGTTTCACTGAGATCACATTTACTGAATAAAAATTTCTGAATACGAGCACTGACCATCTTTCTTATTGCATCACTCGTAGCAGACTTTACTATTGATCCCAGAACTTTTTTTTTTGTGATCTCGTATTGAAACTTGAGTTTGTACTACATGATGATATGCTTTAAAAATAAATAAACAGATAAACTCATAATTAAATACAGAAAAAAGACGTTTGTTAAAAAAGTGACGTTTAGGGACACCCTGCATAACGCTGAAGTTCAACTCGCTATTGTTCACAACTCTGCGAGAGATGAAGCTCTCTTTATACAACATTTCACAGAGATCTCAATTTCACGTCTAATGATGCATCTCCGCCCTCAGTCAGACGAAATTTACTTGGCTGATGAAGAAAAATGAGCACATCTTTTTGTAGTTTTATCATGCGGTTTGCGCATACACGGCAGATATTTGAATTTCATATGCTTATCCATGGAAGCATTATTTGCCCATATTACTTACAAGATTTAAACTTGATCGGTTTATTAGTTCACGAGTTGCTATGAGACACATCGTGACTTTCTATATGAGATGCCCGTAGTATATGTGCGAGTGGTGCCTGAAGTCTATGCGGCATATGACAGCCATTATTTTGTATGTAGGTACTACATACAATTCTTGTTATGCACTCTACTAATAAAGATCAAAATCAAATTAAAAGAAAAAAATGAAACTATGTTGGGCATCTGTCAAATCATACGTCACCTGTGAGTCCACACCGAGCAACAGCCTCCAGCGTGCTCCACATCCGGCAAACGCACGGCGATACAATACAGTGAGAGGGTAACATGACTGAATGAGGGTGTTCGTATCAGAAAATGTCGAACCCATAGTCTTTTTAGCCTTAATACAATTTTCGACTCTCTCTGTCTCTCTCTCTCTCTCTCTCTCTCTCTCTCTCTCTCTCTCTCTCTCTCTCTCTCTCTCTCTCTCTCTCTCTCTCTCTCTCTCTCTCTCTCTCTCTCTCTCTCTCTCTCTCTCTTACATACAGAACACACACAGAGTTAGGATTAATAAATTATCAGAAGACTTTTCTCTTCTTCTTCCAGTATTTTTTTTTTTTTCTCTCTCTCAAAAGTACAGTTATGCCTCACCAGTTTACTTTTTTTTTTCAAACTTGTGGTCTAGAGTAATTTTTCATTTGCTGTTTGGGATATCGCGTGCCTTTACAATGCTTTCTTTATGAGTGACTACAGACAGTAAAAATTTTATTGATAAGCAAACCACATTTTTAGAAGCCTTAGTGAAGGCGACCTTGATATGAAGCAGTGGTTAAGATGACTTTGCTGGTAATGTTGCACAATACACGTGGCAGGATTAAATTATCTAAATATATATAAGAAATTATGAATTTATTTATTTACCTTATATATATATATATATATATATATATATATATATATATATATATATATATATATATATATATATATATATATATATATATATATATATATATATATGTATGTATATAATATGTATATATTATTTTATTTATTTATTTATTTTTATGGAGCCTTTTCCCTTCTGAGGAAATGAAAACAGGACAAGCAAGAATTTTAAAACAAGTAAAGAAGTTTATTATCAAGAAACACCGAACCACACGGTTATCAGGTAGCAGTATAATATATATATATATATATATATATATATATATATATATATATATATATATATATATATATATATATATATATATATATATATATATATATATATATACACACCGTATTTATTTATTTATTTATTTATATAAGAACATTAGAAATAAAGGGAGCTGCAAGAAGCCATCAATCCTACACATGGCGGTCCCTGTATGAAATATATCTACCTGTTTCCACCTATCATCCCGATCCATAAATCTGTCTAATCTTCTCTTAAAGCTCCCTAATGACTCAGCACTAACAACTTGATTACTGATCCCGTTCCATTCATCTACCACTCTATTTGAGAACCAATTCTTTCCTATCTCTTTTTTAAACCTAAATTTTTCAAGCTTGAACCCGTTATTTCTTGTTCTATCCTGGTTACTGATCCTAAGAATTTTGCTTACGCACCCTCACCCTCTCCTGTTATAACCCTTATACCACTTAAAGACTTCTATCAGGTCCCTCTTAACCTATGTCTCTAAAGAATGTAAATTTAACAACTTCAATCTCACTTCGTAAGGAATACTCCTCATCCCGTGTATCCTTTTAGTCATTCTCCTTTGTACTTATTCTAATAGATTTACATCCTTCTTTTAATATGGGGACCAGAACTGCACAGCGTAGTCCAGATGAGGTCTGACCAGCGCCAAATATAACTTTAGTATTACTTCGGGACTTGTACTTTTAACACTCCTAAAAATTAATCCTAATACCCTATTTGCCCTGTTTCTGGCATTGCTTTCTTAGATGGAGATCAGAGCTAACTGTAACTCCTAAATATTTTTCATATCCTGAACCTACCACAGCTTCGTTGTTTACTGTGTACCTACTGTGTGGGTTTCCTTTACCTACGCTAGGTACTTTGCATTTATTGATATTAAACTGCATTTGCCATCTGTCTGCCCATTCATTCATCCTATCCAAATCTGGCTGCAGGGCGATGGCATCCGAATCTGACCTAATCAATCTACCTATCTTCGTATCATCCGCAAATTTACTAACATCACTACTAATTCCACTATCTAAGTCATTGATATATATTAAAAACAACAATGGCTCTAATACTGATCCCTGTGGCACCCCACTAATTACTTGACCCGACTCGGATTTAGAGCATTACAACTCTCTGTCGCCTGTCACTTACCCACGACCTTATCTAATCTAGCACCTTCCCATCTATCCCGTGTGCCCTAACCTTTCTCAGGAGCCTCTGATCGGATACCTTGTCAAACGCTTTATTAAAGTCCAGATATAGGATGTCATAACTATCACTATTATCTGCCGCCTCGTAAACATTACTGTAAAAACTTAACAAGTTCGTCAGGCAAGATTTCCTCTTCGTGAAGCCATGCTGTGACAGATTTATCAAGTTATGTTTGTCTAAATGCTCCCTAATGCTCCTCGCTATTATTGACTCCAATATTTTACCTACAACTGAAGTTAAGCTGACAGGTCTATAGTTAGACGCTAAAGTTTTATCTCCTTTCTTAAAGATAGGTACTACATTAGCCTGCCTCCACATTACTGGTACCTCCCCTGACTCAAGTGATTTCCTAAAGACAGAAACTAACGGCTCACTAATAATCTCTATGCATTCCTTAAGTACTCTGGGATATATTTCATCTGGCCCTGGTGTCTTGAACTTTTTTAGCCTATCTATCTCCTGTTCCACTATCTCCTTAGCTATGTTAATATCTGTCAGCTTCTCATTCTCTTCTGCTCTAAACATCTGTTCACTATTCGGCATTTTCTGCATGTTTTCCTGGGTGAAGACAGTTAGAAAATACTCGTTCACAATTTTTCTAATCTCCTCCCCAGAACTAATCAGCTCCCCATTTGCTGCCTTTAATGGACCTATTGTTTCTCTGTTATTCGTCCTGTATACCTGATAAAATCCCTTGGGGTCCGTCTTTGCTTGGCTGACTACTTTTAATTCATAATTGTTTTTAGCTTTCCTCATTAAGATCCTGTCTGCTCTAACTTATTCATTATATTGTGGCCTTAAAACCTCTTCCCCTCCCTTTAATCTCTTATATATACTTCTCTTCCGCCCTATGTGGTATTGTAAGCTAACAGTCATCCATTTAGGGTCATTCTTCCGTGATCTTATTGCTTTATAAGGGATGTTTGCTATATATAATTTATCAACGAAATATTTGTACAACTCATCTACATTTACTTCCCCTAATCTTCTCATCTCGGCCCCCTCCATCCTCTCCGCTCCATCTTCTACTCGCCTCAACCTCACCTCTCCCATCTCAGAATGACCTGACCCTCCAACATACCGGCCAAGGGCAAAAAAAAAAAAAAAAAAAACCCTGAGGTGCCGTCCGTCCCCAAACAAGGTCCGAAGCGGGAGTCAAAAACTGAAGGATAAGTGTCTTGAAACCTACCTCTTGAAGGAGTTCAAGTCATAGGAAGATGGAAATACAAAAGTAGGCAGGGAGTTCCAGACTTCAGCAGAGAAGGGGATGAATGAGAATACTTGTTAACTCTTGCATTAGAAAGGTGGACAGAATAAGAGTGAGAGAAAGAAGAAAGTCTTGTGCAATGAGCCTGTGAGAGGAGGGGAGGCTTGCAGTTAGCAAGATCAGAAGAGCAGTTAGCATGAAAATAGCGGTAGAAGAAAGCTAGAGATGCAACATTGCGTCAGTGAGAAAGAGGCTGAAGAAAGTTAGTTAGAGGGGAGGAGTTAATGAGATGAAAAGCTTTTGATTCCACCTTGTCTAAAAGAGCGGTATGAGTGGAACCCCCAAGAAATGTGAAGCATACTTCATACATGGACGGATAAGGCCCTTTCCTTATACAGAGTTAGCGCTGGGGGGTTGAGAAAAACTCGCGGAGACGTCTCAGAACGCGTTACTTCATAGAAGCTGTTTTGGCTAAGGATGAGATGTGAAGTTTCCTGTTTAGATTATAAGAAAAGGACAGACCGAGGATGTTCAGTGTAGAAGAGGGACAGTTGAGTGTCATTGAAGAAGAGGGGATAGTTGTCTGGAAGGCTGTGTTGTGTTGATGGATGGGGGGAATTGAGTTTTTGAGACATTGAACAATACCAAGTTTGTTCTGGCCCAATCAGAAATTTTAAAGAGATCAGAAATCAGGCGTTCTGTGGTTTCCCTGTGTGAAATGTTTACTTCCTGAAGGGTTGGACGTCTATGAAAAGACGTAGAAAAGTGCAGGGTGGTATCATCAGCGTAGGAGTGGATAGGACAAGAAGTTTGGTTTAGATCATTAATGAATAATAGGAAGAGAATGGGTGACAGGACATTACCCAGAGGAACACCGCTGTTAATAGATTTAGGAGAACAGTGACCATCTACCACAACAGCAATTGAACAGTCAGAAAGGAAACTTGAGATGAAGTTACAGAGAGAGAAGGATAGAATCCGTAGTTTGGAAGTAAAAGCTTTGTGACAGATTCTATCAAAAGCTTTTGATATGTCTAAGGCAACAGCAAAAGTTTTACCGAAATCTCTAAAAAAGGATGACCAAGACCCAGTAAGGAAAGCCAGAAGATCACCAGTAGAGCGGCCTTGACGGAACCCATACTGGTAATCAGATAGAAGGTTGTGAAGTGAAAGATGTTCAAGAATCTTCCTGTTGCGGATAGATTAAAAAACTTTAGATAAGCAGGAAATTAAAGCAGTAGGACGGTAGTTTGAGGGATTAGAATGGTCACCCTTTTTAGGAACAGGCTGAATGTAGGCAAACTTCCAGCAAGAAGAAAAGGCAGACGTTGACAGACAGAGTTGAAAGAGTTTGACTAGGCAAGGTGCAAGCACGGAGGCGCAGTTTCGGAGAACAATAGGAGGGATCCCATCAGGTTCATAAGCTTTCCGCACTTTCTATTAATGAGAGTTTTTGGTTAGTTGGAGAACAGACTTGGCATGTTTCCAGACAGAAATATAAAGTGCATGAGATTATATCATGTATAGCATGAGAACAGGCTGTGTTAAACCAAGGTTGGGAAGGTTTAGGTCGAGAAAAAGAGTGAAGAATGTACGCCTCCATGCCAGATACTATCACCTTTGTTATGCGCTCGGCACACTGAGACGGGTCTCTGACACGGATACAGTATTCATTCCAAGGAAAATCAGCAAAATACCTACTCAGGCCCTGCCAACTAGCAGAGGCAAAATGCCAAAGCCACCTCCACTTACGGGGATCCTGAGGTGAGATTGGAGCGATAGGACAAGATACAGATATAAGATTGTGATCGGGCGAGCCCAATGGAGAAGAGATGGTAACAGCATAAGCAGAAGGATTAAAGTTTAGGAAAAGGTAAATAATGTTGGGGGTATTATCAAGACGGTCAGGAATACGAGTAGGGTGTTGCACCAGTTGCTCTAGGTCGTGAAGGATGGCATAGCAAAGTTGAAGTCTAGTTCACCAGGATGGTCAGTGAGGGGAGTAGAAAGCCAAAGCTGGTGGTGAACATTGAAGTCTCCAAAAATGGAGATCTCTTCAAAAGGAAAGAGAGTCAGAATGTGCTCCACTTTGGAAGTTAAGTAATCAAAGAATTTCTTATAGTCAGAGGAGTTAGGTATACAGCACAAATAAATTTAGTTTGAGAGTGACTCTGTAGTCGTAGCCAGATGGTGGAAAACTCGAAAGAATCAAGAGCGTGTTCACGAGAGCAGGTTAAGTCGTTGCGCACATAAACGGAACATCCAGCTTTGGATTGAAAATGAGGATCTGAGATCCTTTCACGAAACTCAGCCTGCACCTCCGAGATCCTTCGATGGAACTCAGCCTCCACCTCTGAGACCTTCGCAACGAAGGCCTCAAGAACACAACTAACACAACCAGACAACTCGGCAACACAAAGCGCCATGTTTACACTAGCCAGCTATAGCGTCAGGTCACTGCTCACTAAACACGTCCGTTCGCTAGGAATTATATATATATATATATATATATATATATATATATATATATATATATATATATATATATATATATATATATATATATATATATATATATATATATATATATATATATATATATATGAAATTAATACGATGTAATTAAATTGAAATATCAATTAACACACATTGCTCTGTAGATACGGAAATTATTTTTGGTCCATTTGTTGGGTGCCGATTTTGTTGTATGCAGCGAGTGAACATGAATCCTGGAATTGATTTTTTTTTTTTTTGGGGGGGGAATTGATACGACATTCTATATATATATATATATATATATATATATATATATATATATATATATATATATATATATATATATATATATATATATATATATATATATATATATATATATATATATATATATATATATATATATATATATATATATATATATATCCAGGATATGAATCCTGAAATTGATTTTTTTTTTTAATTGATACGACAACAAAACTTATATAACAACATAAGGAAAAAATCATGTTAAGTATGAAATTCTATTAAACTTATATATTATTATCTTAAACATATGTCTAATTCCTTCCCATGTGAGAAATATTAGTAGAAATCTGAATACACACGAAACGAGTAAAAATATTGTGTTGTTAGTGATGGCTTAATTTCCAAAACTTCTGAGAATTATGAACAGGTGTCATGTCGACCGTTATGGAGCTCTCATAGATTTTTATTGATTTGACAATGCACTTTTGGTGTCCTAAGCAAAATCCGTTATCTAAAGACAGATTCTGTTTTTTTTTTTTTTTTTTTTTTTTTTTTTTTTTTTTTTTTTAAGAGCCTACTGAGGTAATTTATGTTTAAAAGATTGGCGGCTGAAATACTGATAAGAGAATGGCCATATGTAGTACACTGAACATGCTAGTTAAAGAAAAAAATATATACACAAAGTGAAGAGGAATTACGTGATCAAAGTAGCAAAAAAATTCGAAGGGTAATGTAGAGGGTTTCTTTTAGAATATACAAAAATAAGTCTATGGACCGTATCGCTCTCTAAACAGAAATGGGAAATAGATTGTAATAAAGTCATGAGTGAGCCGTTAAACGATCACTTACCGTTAGTTCCAAGCCAGGAGAGTAGAGCAAATGTTTACACGAAAGAGGCGAAAAAAAAAAAAAAAAAATATATATATATATATATATATATATATATATATATATATATATATATATATATATATATATATATATATATATATATATATATATATATATATATATATATATATATATATATATATAAAGTCAGTAGACTAGACTTGACCTGTTTCAAGAGAGGAATATCAAGGAAATTAAAAAACTATATTGACCTTCCTTTTGGATCTTTTTTTTTTTCTGGGAGGGGACAGGGTGGAGGTTAGGAACGGGAACAGCAATACCAATATAATTTTTTACTTGATTTTTTTATAGTCCTTGGTCGGTTTCCTCAATACTTATAAAAGGTAATAAGCTGTACAAAATTATGTTGTAGGAAATAAAAATAGGTTCGACTGTTAGTGAGTGAAACAAACATGGAAGGAATGTGGGAAGTGCACAGATTACTCATGTATTTTCAAGAGGTTGGGTTACAGATGATGACGATAGATGGTGCGTTTCAAGTCCTCAGCAGTTGCATGGTGTAAGTAGGTCAACTGTCTTATTTAATGCTCATAACAAAATCTCAGATTTACTTTATCACTAACTTTTGGAAATATTTCATGAAGAAAACAGTATTAAAGTAACTGCTGATTAGCCGAGTATGTAAATGGAAATCAGAATGCGATGTGTGCGAGAGTATTTGAAAATCAATAGGCCATAAAATAACATGAACCCTTGTGTGTGACGCAGATACTTTACAGACGTTTGACACTTTTAGGTTTGTTGCTGACGCACTGATTAGAGGTTTTAGACAACAGAATTTTACGGCAAAACTCAAAGCTTATCTACAATGAAGAAAGATTAACACGTCTGGAGAGGCAAGGTCCTTCCTTAGAACACCTGACGACATCTGTATCCCTTCAGGTATATAAGGGGCAGGCCGGAGAGACCAACGCAGTCTTGGACTGCCTCAGAGCAACAGGACCAAGGATGGCCCAAAAGTTTCTTCTCAACTGGGTGCTTCCGGCACTCTGCCTCCTCCTGTTAGCTGTCTACGCCCAAGGTATTACTATGTTCTTCCGTTGTCATCTAGTGACGCCTTATAGGACAGTTCTTTAAGTAGTCACATTTAAGGTACATATGAAAAAAACGTTGTTTCATGTTTCTGTGTATGTCACTTCCTTTAAAATACGGTGTGAAGGATGTATGGTATGAACGAGGCACTCTTCCTCACGTACAGGTCTACAGGTGTGCCCAAGTCTCTCCTGCCCGACTCCCGCCGGCTTTTTTGCCCACCCAACGAACTGCGACAGCTTCGTGAAGTGTTCGCAAGGAGTCGTTACCATCAAGCAGTGTCCGGAAGGCCTTGACTTCAACCCGGAAATGAGGCGCTGCGACTATCCCCGACTCGCGCAGGTGAGTGGAGTACCTGTGACTTACTCATCACGTGAAGGCATATGAGATTATCAGTCGCTGAATTGGCTTATAGGACGCTTGTCGTACATATTCAGCTAAATGTTCTTGTAACCCTCAGGGACTTTTATCGGTGACCGATTCTCTGCCCGTCCTGACATGGCGACTCGTTCACGTTAACATATTTAGCGGGTAGGATGTGTTTATGGGGTATTGTGAGAGAAATTTGAAAGGGTTACTATTATATAATGATCCTCTCATTATTTGTGTGTGGGAGGGGGGTGCGTACGCGCATGTGTTTACTCGTATGTTAAAATCATTTTCCATTCCTGAATAAATTATCTTTTTTTTTTCCACAGTGCAACATCACAGCGCGGCTTATGGAGTCTGGATGTTCTCTCAAGACCAGCATCAAGCTGGACCTGTTCGACTCTTCAGAGTCGTCAGAGTCCTCAGGGTCCTCAGGGTCCTCAGGGTCCTCGGGGTCGTCAGTGGAGTGTGACTGTGACTGTTGCCTCAAACCCCACGAAGTGTGCACCAAATACTACGAATGTCTCCAGGTATTTTGTCGCTTTGTTCCACATTCGACATTAAAACTGAACAATGTTGATAGGACCAGTAGTAATCATAAACATTATCATTACCATCATTCTATTCATTGCATCATTCATTTCATTGCACTCATTTCCGTAAAGCATTTCTAATAAATTAGTATAGAAGCAAAAAATTAACAATATCGTGAAAATTTCATGCACGATGTTCCAGTAACTACTGCATGGGAAGGTGTGAAATATATGCCAGTCTAGATTTGACAAGGCATACCAATCTATACATTGCTACTGATCACATACTAAGGTAGAATTCGTGGCAATGTTCATTAATAAAGACTTGCTTTTCCGCTTCAGGACGGCGAAGCTGTTGTGAGGGAGTGTTCAGATGGGCTGGTATTCAATCCCGACATTGAGAACTGCGACTTCCCGAGCAACTACCAGTGTCCTACGACCCCGCCCGTGTGTGAGTGTGACTGTCGCTACCCCGTGGAGGGAGAATGCAACGCTTTCTACGATTGTAAGTCAACATTCATTCTCCTTGTGCCTTCTGAGAGAGAGAGAGAGAGAGAGAGAGAGAGAGAGAGAGAGAGAGAGAGAGAGAGAGAGAGAGAGAGAGAGAGAGAGAGAGAGAGAGAGAGAGAGAGAGAGAGAGAGAGAGAGAGAGAGAGAGAGAGAGAGAGAGAGAGAGAGAGAGAGAGAGAGAGAGAGAGAGAGAGAGAGAGAGAGAGAGAGAGAGAGAGAGAGAGAGAGAGAGAGAGAGAGAGAGAGAGAGAGAATTACTACCACTGAAATACAAAACGTGACAAGCAAGTTACATTCACTACCATTTCTTAAGCTGCGCCATTTCGACAGGCAAGGACGGAGAGCCAGAGAAGAAATACTGCCCTGACGGTCTCTTCTTCAACCCTGAAACCAATGTCTGCGGCCTGCACTGCCATCAAACCACGCCGCGCCCTCCAACAACCACCACCACCACCACCACCACCACCACACCTGAACCAACCACCACTACCACAACCACTCCTGAACCAACCACCACCACTACCACCACAACCACTCCTGAACCAACCACCACCACCACCACCACCACCACGACCACTCCTGAACCAACCACCACCACTACCACCACAACCACTCCTGAACCAACCACCACCACCACCACAACCACTCCTGAACCAACCACCACCACCACAACCACTCCTGAACCAACCACCACCACCACTACCACGACCACTCCTGAACCAACCACCACCACCACCACGACCACTCCTGAACCAACCACTACCACCACCACCACCACCACTCCTGAACCAACCACCACCACAACTACTCCTGAGCCTACTACCACCACCACCACCACAACCACTCCTGAACCAACCACCACCACCACGACCACTCCTGAACCAACCACCACCACCACCACCACGACCACTCCTGAGCCTACTACCACCACCACCACCACAACCACTCCTGAACCAACCACCACCACTACGACCACTCCTGAGCCTACCACCACCACCACGACCACTCCTGAGCCTACTACCACCACCACCACGACCACTCCTGAACCTACCACCACCACAACAACAACAACCACACCTCCACCTCCTCCTCCTACAACACCCACCACTACCACTACTACAACCACACCACCTCCTCCTCCTCCTACCACCACAACCACTCCTAAAACAACAACCACTACTACAACACCTCCTCCTCCGCCTCCAACCACCACCAAGGCCCAGTCACAACACCAGGTGGCTCTGAGTGTGACATTACTTGCCCCACTCCGCAAGGACTTTTCCCACACCCTCAGAATTGCAACAAATGGGTTCACTGTGACCATAACATCCCTTACGTGAAGGACTGCCCCGCTGACTTACACTTCAACCCACAACTGAAGGTATTTTTATCACTTCCATCACATACTTACGCAACACTATATTCTAACCAATATCATATTTTGCTAGTAAAAATCTATCCAGTCACTTTTACTTCATGTCAGTTAGCGTAACGCATCCATGTACTTGTGTTTGATTAGTAATCTAATTCCTTAATGATACTAGATATGTGTTCTATATAATGAAGTCTTCTGTCACTACAAGGTATGCGACTGGCCAGAATCAGCGGGTTGCACCTCTAGGCCGAACGACAACTGTGTGATACCCACCCCCGTCCCGACCACGCCGGCCCCCAATGCCACGGAACCTACCCCCAATCCCCTCTGTGACTGCGCGTGTTGCCACAAACCTGCTGAAGACTGCACCGCCTACTACTACTGTGACGTATGTATTGGTTTACATAATGATGTGTTTGTGTTTCTTGTAAGAAATAATACTCAACATAATGTAATTATTCATTTACTTATTATTTATTTATCTACTTATTTTTCTATTTATATTTATTTATTTACTTTATTTTTTATTTATCTTTTTATTCATATATTTCTTAATTATTTTCCTAAACAGTGCCTGGTTTTTCTACACGTCTTCAATAAGAGAGTATGTTTGACATATATATATATATATATATATATATATATATATATATATATATATATATATATATATATATATATATATATATATATATATATATATATATATATATATATATATATATATATATGAGTCTGACAGAAGATTCATCTTTTTACTTCAGGAGAATCACTCAATGAGCTACCACAAATGTTCAGAAGGACTCGTGTTTCACCCTGACCTCGACACGTGTGTTTTTGCTGGCATGTACCCAGAATGTGTCATCACCGAGCCACCGGTCTGCCACTGCGACTGCTTCTATCCCGCTGAAGTCTGCTCCTCTTATTACTACTGTAAGAATTTCTCCAAGTGTTCCCCTCCCATATTTACTTCTCCTATATTTTCTATCTGTATAACAGGCCAGCAATACCACACGGGATGGCCCAGACAAAGTACCACACAATTATTCACACCCTTAACTCTGGTGGAAAGTGATAGTCTCGTGATCCAGTGTGCTACACCACAACAGCTTAGGCATAGCACATCTGGCCAAATCCATCCATAGCAAGACATAAATAACAACCTGTACTTGTTTATCCCTGCCTTTTCATAGTGAGACTGTCCTGAACTCTAACTCTGAGACCACAGTAGACTCAGTACTTGCTACGGAGTGCCCCTCACTCTCACTGGATCCACACGCCAATGGGACCAGCCAGGTGCACACATACTCGTACATCCTCAGTGTTGCCGAGATTGCCATTTTCGTGCATTCACAACTGTCTCTCTCTCTCCATTCACTTTTGTTACGCAGAATCGATTTTGCTTGTTGCACAAACATTCCTTTCTCATTTAATCCTCTCCTCTTACAGGTTTTTCTCAAAACATTCCACCGTGCACTTTTTTTTTTCTTCATCGATTTTGCTTGTTGCACAAACATTCCTTCCTCATTTAATCCTCTCCTCTTACAGGTTTTTCTCAAAACATTCCACCGTGCACTTTTTTTTTTCTTATATGTAGAAGGGACAAAGGCCAAGGGCAACAAAAATCCAGTAAAAAAGAAAAAAAGCCCACTGAGATACCGGTCCCCGAATAGGGTTCGAAGCGGTAGTCAAAAATTGAAGAATAAGTGTCTTGAAACGTCCCTCTTGAAGGAGTTCAAGTCATAGGAAGGTGGAAATACAGAAGCAGGCAGGGAATTCCAGAGTTTAGCAGAGAAAGGAATGAATGATTGAAGATACTGGTTAGTTCTTGCATTACAGAAGTGGACAGAACAGATATGAGAAGAAGAAGAAAGTCTTGTGCAGCGAGGCCACGGGAGGAGGGGAGGCATGCAGTTAGCCAGATTAGAAGAGCAGTTAGCATGAAAATAACGGTAGAAGACAGCTAGAGATGCAACATTGCGACGATGTGAAAGAGTCTGAAGACAGTTAGAGGAGAAGAGCTGATGAGACGAAAAGCTTTTGATTCCACCCTGTCTAAAAGAACGATATGAGTGGAACCCCCCAGACATGTGAAGCATACTCCATAAATGGACGGATAAGGCCCTTGTACAGAGTAAGCAGCGGGGGGGGGGGGGGACTGGCGGAGACGTCTCAGAACACCTAACTTCATAGAAGCTGTTTTAGCTAGAGATGAGATGTGAAGTTTCCAGTTTACATTATAAGAAAAGGACGGACTGAGGATGTTCATTGTAGGAGAAGGGGACAGTTGAGTGTCATTGAAGAAGAGGGGATAGTTGTCTGGAAGGTTGTGTCGAGTTGATAGATGAAGGACTGAGGCATTTAAGAATACCAAGTTTGCTCTGCCTCAGTCAGAAATTTTAGAGAAATCAGAAGTCAGGCTTTCTGTGGGTTCCCTACGTGAATTGTTTACTCCATGAAGGGTTAGACGTCTATGAAAAGACGTGGAAAAGTCCAGGGTGGTATCATGACCGTAGTAGTGGATAGGATCAGAAGTCTGGTTTAAAAGATCATTGATGAATAATAGGAAGAGAGTGGGTGACAGCACAGAACATTGAGGAACACCACTGTTAATAGATTTAGGAGAAGAACAATGACCGTCAACCACAGCAGCAGTAGAACGGTCAGAAATTTCATCTCATAATTTTTTAGACTATTTTTCTGTCTTTCTTTCTGTCTACTTGCCGAAACTATCTTAACGTTGATCTGCCCATCCAGCCAACTCTTTCAAAACACCAGTTCTTCTTACTTCCTTTTTTTCTTATTCTGTCCCTCCATGTTACTTCACACATACTTCACAAACACCTCATTTCCATTACATTTAACGGTTTCTTCTCCACTACTCTCATGTTCCATTTTCAGCATCATACACCACAGTGGGCAACACTACTCCCTCATGTAACCTTCTATGTTTGATCTTTTTCAGTCCAGCAGGTATTTTTCCTGTACCTTCACCTCTGTCTTAGCTCTCCCGACCACTGTAACTGTTGATCCCAAATACTTGCAACGGTTCACCTATTCCAGCTGTTCTCCATTCAATTTTCCATCCACCCCGCATTTTCATTGTTATGTGCAGCGAGATAGGGAACAGAGAAGCAAAAATACTTTAAAATAGCGAGAAGAAGAAAGAGAAAACAAAAGGGAGAGAGAGAGAGAGAGAGAGAGAGAGAGAGAGAGAGAGAGAGAGAGAGAGAGAGAGAGAGAGAGAGAGAGAGAGAGAGAGAGAGAGAGAGAGAGAGAGAGCAGATGAGTGGAGGTTCGCTGTTTTACCATAAGCTTCATATAAATCTGAAGTTGTTCTTTCTCATTTAATTTTTCCCATTTGTCTTCCTTTCTGAAAGTTGTAATTAATAGACAATATAGTTCAAGAGTTGCTCTCTGTCATAGAATGATTGATTTATATAATTATATATATATATATATATATATATATATATATATATATATATATATATATATATATATATATATATATATATATATATATATATATATATATATATATACATATATATATATATATATATATATATATATATATATATATATATATATATATATATATATATATATATATATATATATATATATATATATACATATATATATATTATATATATATATATATATATATATATATATATATATATATATATATATATATATATATATATATATATTATATATATTATATATATATATATATATATATGTATATATATATATATATATATATATATATATATATATATATATATATATATATATATATATATATATATATATATATATATATATATATATATATATATATACCTAGTGAGAGTGAGGCACGGTTGGGCCTCTCAATCCCTAGTTCTCCACTTCCCCCTCCCTTCCTTCCCTCCCCATCTACCGTTCTGTGTCTGGCGTCATCAGGGCGAGTTTAACGGTCTTTCTCACAGCTCGCTCCTTCAGTAGCAGGCGAAATATCGGAGAGGCCAAATGCATAGTTTAGAAAGGCGTTTTAATGCATGAATAGGGAGGGAATATTAAATTTATACCTATGAGAAAAGAATCGTGTGACGCCTTATCATAGTGGGTATTGTTTGGGTCCTGCAAAAAGCCTGAATCTGGGAGAATCCACTTACTGTGCTAAAGAACATATGTGGCTCTATATTTCCTGCCGCTGCTGTGGTGGATTATGTCTCTACCGGCAGTCTTGTATTGTCCAGCTGTCCATTATATTTGTGTCTAGATTTTGATGGGAGCAGACGCCTGTTCTCTCCCCATTTCTGCTGGAGTACAGTGTGTTTTTGTGGTTTTGTGTGTCTGTCTGGGCATCGTGTGTGTTGTGTCCTCGTTAAAATCTATTGGTCTTGGGATCCACAGTCGTGAGTGTGGCAGACCAAAGGATTGCATAATATTCTGCTAGATTACAGCTGTCTACCCACTCCCCAGGCTCCACCAGCTGTATCGGAAGTATGGGCCTGTCTTTTGGGAGACTGTAAATAGGCTCTTCTCTTGCCAGAGTGTATAATATTTTTGTTGGACGTGGGTTAATGTGGGTTAATGTCCAGCGGACTATTGTACCGTATTCTGTGTGTTGTCTATACTGTCTGTACTCCCTAGCACGTGGCTAATTAGTTCTTTCCCATCTTGGAAGATTAAGTTTGCTTTTGTTATACTCCCTTCCCTGTTAATGGGTTAAACAGGGTGATGACCTCTTGAGGCGTGATAATTGTTGGCGACCAGTAGGTGCCTCGATTTGCTTTGTACCCCGCACTAGACTAGAAAGAGCTAGTCCAGGGGAAGCTGACATGACTGTAGTGACAGCTGTGAGGAGGGCTGTATCTGGTAATAACATCATAAACTATATAAATTATGTGAATAAGTACATTCATATCATGAAGATTCATGTCTTGCTTTTCTTATTAACAAAGTTACTTCTTTTCCTTTCGCACTGATCATCGCATTTTCTCATAACGCACAATTTTTTATGTTTATGGTATTAATACAGTTCAATTGCATCTTTACTACAGGTAATGAAGGAGTCCCAGTCAAGCTAGACTGTCCCAGTGGTTTGTACTGGAACCAAGACAAGAAATCGTGCGATTTGCCTGAATACGTCAATGACAACTGTGTTCCTCCATCAACACATGCACCTATTACAACAACCACCACAACTAAAAAACCAGCGCCGAGCACAACTCCCGTTACTTCTCGCCCCACAACGTCCTCGCCGTTCACCTGTGTGGACTGTTCTACAGGCCAGCAGTTCTTCGAGCACCCTACTGACTGCAGGAAGTATATCCAGTGCACACCTTTTGGACCACAGGAGATGCCTTGCCCAGAACACAAGGTCTGGGATCAGAGTATCCTCACCTGTAACTATGAAACGACCACACCCTGTGTCACTGGAAACCACGTGGATTCCAATGGCAACTGCGTTCATCCGACAACTAGAACTTCCACTACCACGACCACCACCACCACAACCACCACCAAGGCCCCAGTCACAACACCAGGTGGCTCTGAGTGTGACATTACTTGCCCCACTCCGCAAGGACTTTTCCCACACCCTCAGAATTGCAACAAATGGGTACACTGTGACCATAACATCCCTTACGTGAAGGACTGCCCCGCTGACTTACACTTCAACCCAACACTGAAGGTATTTTTATCACTTCCATCACATACTTACGCAACACTATATTCTAACCAATATCATATTTTGCTAGTAAAAATCTATCCAGTCACTTTTACTTCATGTCAGTTAGCGTAACGCATCCATGTACTTGTGTTTGATTAGTAATCTAATTCCTTAATGATACTAGATATGTGTTCTATATAATGAAGTTTTCTGTCACTACAAGGTATGCGACTGGCAACAATCAGCGGGTTGCACCTCTAGGCCGAACGACAACTGTGTGATACCCACCCCCGTCCCGACCACGCCGGCCCCCAATGCCACGGAACCTACCCCCAATCCCCTCTGTGACTGCGCGTGTTGCCACAAACCTGCTGAAGACTGCACCGCCTACTACTACTGTGACGTATGTATTGATTTACATAATGATGTGTTTATGTTTCTTGTAAGAGTCAGTAATCCACATTCATTTATTTATTTATCATTTATTCGTTTATATATTAGTAAACCTTAAACTGTCGAGGTCTAAGAGGGGGACTTTCCTACCATGCGGAGAAAAAGACATTACTTTGAAGAGTGAAAATCTAAATCTGAACGTGTTTCATGAATGAAAAAAATTGGAAAGTAAATCACCACACGAGATAAAGTGGTACATAATGTTAGAGCAAATACCAGCTATTTAAATTCTGAGGGGTTTGAGCCAGAGGCAAGGTTCGAAAAAAATCATGATATATATATATATATATATATATATATATATATATATATATATATAT
>NC_087156.1:22529496-22539496 GCF_035594125.1 Scylla paramamosain | reverse complement strand
TGCAGTTAGCCAGATCAGAAGAGCAGTTAGCATGAAAATAACGGTAGAAGACAGTTAGAGATGCAACATTGCGTCGATGAGAAAGAGGTTGAACATAGTTAGTTAGAGGAGAGGAGCTGATGAGACGAAAAGCTTTTGATTCCACCCTGTCTAGAAGAGCAGTATGAGTGGAACCCCTCCCCCAGACATGTGAAGTATACTCCATACACGGACGGATAAGGCCCTTGTACAGAGTTAGCAGCTGGGGGGTGAGAAAAACTGGCAGAGACGTCTCAGAGCACCTAACTTCATAGAAGCTGTTTTAGCTAGAGACGATATGTGAAGTTTCCAGTTCAGATTATAAGTAAAGGACAGACCGAGGATGTTCAGTGTAGAAGAAGGGGACAGTTGAGTGTCATTGAAGAAGAGGGGATAGTTGTCTGGAAGGTTGTGTCGAGTTGATAGATGGAGGAATTGAGTTTTTGAGGCATAGAACAATACCAAGTTTGCTCTGCCTCAATTAGAAATTTTAGAAAGATTATAAGTCAGGCGTTCTGTAGCTTCCCTGGGTGAAATGTGTGTGTGTTTATGTGTGTGTGTGTGTGTGTGTGTGTGTGTGTGTGTGTGTGTGTGTGTGTGTGTGTGTGTGTGTGTGTGTGTGTGTGTGTGTGTGTTTATATATATATATATATATATATATATATATATATATATATATATATATATATATATATATATATATATATATATATATATATATATATATATATATATATTATAAAATATGAGATGTATGAATACAGAAATAGTAATTTAGCTAATATTAGTAACGATGGATAATAATTTTTTTTTTTTTTTTTTTGTAAATTTTTACTACAAACATATTCAAGGTTTATCAATGTTCATAGTAACGAAATAAAATAAGATTTTTAACGCCTTGCGTAAACAATAATGAAATACAGTGGCAGTTCCGCCACTACTTGTGTTATTTCAAGATTTCTCGTCAAAAGTCAAAACAATTGTGTAATCGCATGATTACAGCACTAGATCGCTCCGAAGCTTCCTAAAAAGAAATCACAGCTTTTTCTTTGCTGTTGTGGAGTGCATAGAGGAAACGCGTCAGTGAGACTTTTGATTCGCTTGTGCCTGAAACGCTCGCCACCAATCAGCGGCCGCTTCGCTGTTATTCAAAGGGAGGGCATCGACCTGAAATGGGAGGGCACGGGGATGGTCACGTCCTTGATATGTGGGGGGCCACGCTCAGCTCCGCCACTGAAGGTTTCTAAAAGCACGCGAAAATTTGATTTGATGCGTAGAATGATTCCTCCGGGCGTGCGCCAGCTGCACGTGCACCTTATCTCCGTGGGTGTGAAAAATATGTGGCCATTGTTTGTTGTTTTGCTTTCTCTCTCTCTCTCTCTCTCTCTCTCTCTCTCTCTCTCTCTCTCTCTCTCTCTCTCTCTCTCTCTCTATCCTCTCCTCTCCTCTCTCTCCTGTTTATGTCCGTTCCATACCAATATACTCCCTCCCGTCCATCTCCCCTCCCATGTACGTAGATACTGTGAGGAGTGAAGATGGACAGGTAGGTAAGAAGAGCAACAAGGGATAGGCTTTCACGTAGACACACACACACACACACACACACACACACACACACACACACACACACACACACACACACACACACACACACACACACAGAGTGATGGAGGGTCTTGTCATCGCCTATCTGGCGAAAGGAGAAAATGACCAGCGATGACTTGAACACATGTGAAAGGAGGCGCTCCACAAAAAAATCAAAATACTCGTATACGCTGTGAAAATTCATGAATATTTGAGTGGTCATGGCGTCACGGGATCAGAGACGCTTGATTATATAGTGATCACAACCGTTTGAGGACTAATTAGGAGCAGTTTTCTACTGGCCTGCAATAAGAGTGTGTGTGTGATAATATGTATAGGAGTCTGATAGAAGATTCATCTTCTTACTTCAGGAGAATCATTCATTGAGCTACCACAAATGTTCAGAAGGACTCGTGTTTCACCCTGACCTCGACACGTGTGTTTTTGCTGGCATGTACCCAGAATGTGTCATCACCGAGCCACCGGTCTGCCACTGCGACTGCTTCTATCCCGCTGAAGTCTGCTCCTCTTATTACTACTGTAAGAATTCCTCTACACGTTATTTGCAATATTTACATTTTTTCTTTTCTTTCATATACTAAAGAAAAAACATGCATGAATACATCCATATTGATAAGAATCATATCTTGTTTTCCATATTTACAATGTTAACTGCATTGACCACCGCAGCTTTCTCATAATATACAGTCTCTTCTCCTTTTCTTCTTAATCCGGTCCAAATGTACTTTATGTCATCTTCAGGTAATGAAGGAGTCCCAGTCAAGCTAGACTGTCCCGATGGTTTGTACTGGAACCAAGACAAGAAATCGTGCGATTTGCCTGAATACGTCAATGGCAACTGTGTTCCTCCATCAACACATGCACCTATTACAACAACCACCACAACTAAAAAACCAGCGCCGAGCACAACTCCCGTTACTTCTCGCCCCACAACGTCCTCGCCGTTCACCTGTGTGGACTGTTCTACAGGCCAGCAGTTCTTCGAGCACCCTACTGACTGCAGGAAGTATATCCAGTGCACACCTTTTGGACCACAGGAGATGCCTTGCCCAGAACACAAGGTCTGGGATCAGAGTATCCTCACCTGTAACTATGAAACGACCACACCCTGTGTCACTGGAAACCACGTGGATTCCAATGGCAACTGCGTTCATCCGACAACTAGAACTTCCACTACCACGACCACCACCACCACAACCACCACCAAGGCCCCAGTCACAACACCAGGTGGCTCTGAGTGTGACATTACTTGCCCCACTCCGCAAGGACTTTTCCCACACCCTCAGAATTGCAACAAATGGGTACACTGTGACCATAACATCCCTTATGTGAAGGATTGTCCTGCTGGTCTACACTTCAATCCACAACTGAAGGTACCTTTTTTTTTTTTATCTTCCAGTGCACAGGGTTTCCTTAAGCCATATTATATTTTACTTGCCTTAGCTTTGCCCTCAGTAGTATTACAGTTGTAAAGTTGTAACTTGACACCTCAGTGATACCGAACTTGTGTGTAACCAGACCATCTTTTCCACTACAAGGTGTGCGACTGGCCACAGTCAGCGGGTTGCACCTCTGGACCAGACCACACCTGTGAGATTCCAACGCCCTTCCCAACCACACCAGCCCCCAATGCCAAAGAGCCCACCTCCAGTCCTATGTGTGACTGCGCGTGCTGCCACAAACCTGCAGACGACTGCACCGCCTACTACTACTGTGATGTATGTATTTGTTTGCACAACAACATCCTTTTGGTTTCTGTGATAGGTTATCCTCCAAAAAGTTGCTTTCCTCAGAGCAGATTTAGCCCAGACTTGCAATAAGAGGGTGTGCCTGTCTGACAGATTTCTTTTCTTCCTCAGGAGGACCAGTCACTGAGCTACCGCAAGTGTTCGGAGGGACTCGTGTTCCATCCTGACTTCGACACGTGTGTGTATGCTGACATGTACCCGCAATGTATCGTCACCGAGCCACCACCAGTCTGTCTCTGCGATTGCTACTATCCTTCTGCAGTCTGCTCCTCCTATTATCACTGTAAGAATTCCTTCAAGTGTTCGTCTCATTGCTTACTTTTCTCTTTTTTTTATGAACCAAAGAAAAAACGTGAATAAGTACATTCATATTATGAAGAATCGTATCTTGTTTTGCACATGTACAAAGTGGATCTCTCTCCTGTTGCATTGAATACCACAGCTCTCTCACAATGAATGACCCTTTATGCATGCAACCTCATACAGTAAAAAATGTATGTCCACTCCAGGTAATGAAGGAGTCCCGCTCAAGCTGGACTGTCCCGAGGGTTTGTACTGGAGCCAAGACGTGAAGTCGTGCGATCTGCCCGAGTTCGTGAACTGCACCATGCCCATCCGGCGTCGTCCCAACCACTAACCAAAGGTGAGAGGCTCTCCAATTAGCAGACACTAATTTCACTGTATAGGAAGGTATGTTCTACATCTTATCCTCCAACACCTTTGTCAACATGGAAATACTGAACTAATGGGCAGCATATCTTACGTGACATGGATCATGATTTTTTGTGTTGTCAGATGAAATTGTGCTTGACTCGTTTAACAGAAAGCCTGTTCAGGAAAAAGGAAACCATTCTTGATTTGATATTAACTGCAAAGCCGTGAATGTAAACAGTTGACCACACCTGTGTGTGTTGGCAACAAGCCATGAATGACATACGTATATGTTACTAACACAGCAACCCCATAGATCTGCGTAAACGCACTAGCAAACATTCATTGTTTACAACTTGTGATTGTGAAACAGAACATGCTAAGGGTCACTTTATTTTCTCCTTTTTCACCCGAACCGAACTCTGGAGCACCTGTAAGGTCTATGTAGCAGGAAGTAAAGTATATTTTCACAAGAAACAATTTTCAGAATTGGTTCTATTGCTATCTAATGCAGATGCCGCATCCTTGCCGCAGCCAGGAAAGCCTGACGGTCCACGATATATGCAGCCAACATCTCTTCTCTCTCTGCACGGACATAAGACTACAGGAATATGTTTTACTTTTGTTCAATTATACTGATATAAACTCTTGTTGTTACTAAGTCTCAAGATATTCTTATTCATTTTTTTCTATATGTTATTATAATTGTAGAAATATATATATCATTAAAACAAATAAAACATATTTTTGGTTGTAAATAGATCCGTATAATATGAATGAATCGTAATAAAATTTATTTCAAATACTAATATCTTGCCCACTCGATCCTATCTTAAATGCTACGTTGAGTTTTTTCTTCATATTAAGAAAATGAATGAATGAATGCATATACTGTAAAAAAATATAACATATAGTATAAAAGATATTCATAGACTGAAAACTAGACCTTGGAGAAAATGACGGAAAGCTGAAATAGTTTAGCTTGTCGAACTTCCCAGTAATTTGATAGTTCTAAATATTTTCAAGGGCTTTGATAAAAAATACAGATTACTTTTCTGTCCATTGATCAAACATAACAAGGTGATGTAACAACTGTAGGATAAATATTGCAAAGCCAAGCATTTTTCCCTCAATTTCCTCAATAGTCTAACACTGACAGTTTTCATGAACAGAGTGCATAAGCAGTTTCATTCTAATCTGTAATAAAGATATTATGCATTATCTAATGTCATTCGAATTCTTCTAAGTTAGGATTTGTTTTTAAGTCACTAGTGATAATCCGACATTATTTGCTTTGCCCGAGTAGTTGCAATTGCAGTAGTTCTTATGAAAATGTCGAGGCTGCATGGTCATTTTTCCTTTCCTGTCAACCATGACCGAAAAGAGCGTTGCTGAGGAGCAAGACTCCCCTTTAGTGTCCTACATGTACAGTGGTACCGCACGCGCTTGGGGGGGCCAAGTGGTCACCAGGCGCACGGGTTCGAATCCTGGATACGGTCCGAGGGTAGGAAGGGCATCCACTCGGGGTAACGGTTCCCAAACGCCAAATCCAAAAATCCTTCATCAGGAGGCACCATCTCAGCCCTAACAGACTAGGAAAAACTAGATGAAAAACACACACACGCGTGCTACTTTATCATTTTATTTATTTGAGTATCTATTTATTCATTTACTTATTAATTTATTCATTCATTCATTCATTCATTCATTTTACAAGAAGGCCATTCAAGAGCATATAAAAAGATAGGAAAAACCGTGTCACATACTCAGCTTCACATAGAGGTTCCAGCAGTTTGGCTGATTTCATTCTTTTGGTGTCTTCAAACTCACCCTCTGAAACAGTTTATGTCATAGGAAGGAGCAAACATTGATATAGTAAAGAACTTCAGAATGGGATGAAAGAATGAAGATCATAGTTAACCCTTGCGTTAGTAAGCTGGATAGAATAAGATTGAGGATAAGTGGATAGTCTTGATTAGTTTTGTTTTCTTTTATATTTTTATGTAAAAGGGACTCTTGTCATGGGCAACAAAAAGTATTAAGAGAGAACATTCAAAAAGGAATATCCAAAATTATTAGAAGCGTCTTAAAACCTTCCTCTTGAAAAAGTAGTCATAGGTTGAAGGAAATGCTGAAGCAGGCAGGAATTTACAGAGTTTACCAGTAAAAGGAATTAAAACTGAGTATACTGGTTAACTCTTGCATTAGGAAAGTGGACAGAAGGAGAGAGGTAAAGTAGAAAGTCTTGTGCAGCGGGGCCGCTGGAAGAGAAGAGGTATATAATTATCAAGATCAGAAGACTAGCAAAAGAGTTCAGAGAGGAGAGGAGAGGAGAGAGAGAGAGAGAGAGAGAGAGAGAGAGAGAGAGAGAGAGAGAGAGAGAGAGAGAGAGAGAGAGAGAGAGAGAGCAGTGATGCTATCAGGTTGAAAAAGGAGGAAGGTTGGGGAAGAAAAGTTGTTGGAATTTTTTGTTTTTTCTTGGCACCAGAAGTCACAAAGAAACTTAGATCTAGAAAAGTCTTTTGACATTTTCTATTCATGAAAGAGTTTTTGGTTGACTGGAGGACAGTGTTTGCATGATTCCGGGCAGAAATGCAAAGCACATGAGTTTTAAGAGATAAAAGGTTCAGATACCATTTGTAGGCGACCTCTATCATATATGTATAGCACGAAAAAAATACTTGAGTTAAACCAGGTTTTGCAAGGATTAGGGAGAGAGAGGGAATGAGGAATGTACACTCCCATGATAGACACAATCATCCCTATTATTTATTCAGTATACAGAGATGGGTTTCTGATGCAGAAACAGTAGTCATTCCATGGAAAATCAGAATAATACCTTCGCAGTTCTCCTCAAGTTAGCAGAGCCAAAACACATCGCTATGGAGGGTTCTGAGGAGAAACTGGAGTGATGGGACACGATACAGATATGAGACTGTGATCGGAGGAACCAGAAGGGAAGATTGAGTGATTTAATAGGCAAAAGGATTAGATGCTAGGAAAAGGTCAAGAATCTCTTGAAGGGCTATCTCCAAGACAGTCAGGAATATATTTAAAAAGCAGCAGTAATTACCCTAGGTCGTGGAAGATAACAGAGTTAAAGGCTTATTTACTAGTTTGACGAATGAAGGACAAAACTGGTGGGGAGTATTCGAGTCTCCAGCAATGGAGATCTGCGAGAAGAGAAACCAAGTCAAAGTGTGCTCCGCTTTGGAAACAAAATAGTCAGAGTTTTCAATAGAGTTAAATGAAAAGTATACAACACAAAGAATTTAGTTTGAGAGTGTGCCTGAAGTCAAAGCTTGATGCTAGGAAATTCAGAATACTCAAGAGCGTGGCTATGTGAGCAAGTAAATTTATTGTGCACTTAGAATCAACCTCCAGCTTTGAGGTGAAAGTAAGGATAAAGAAAGTAAGAGGGAACAGAGAATGAATTAGTGTACAGAAAAATCCCAGCAGAAGGCGACATATCCAGTAGCTGACATGCAAATAGTCATCTCTGGGCGATGCCGACTATTTCAATATCAGTTCTTGATTCACCGTTAAGAGGGACCTAAAATCGCCCCAATGTCGCCTTCACAGACTGGCATAGTTGTAGGAGCTCCTGAACCCTCCAAGCACAGCAGTTACCTTGATAGCGTGTTTAGCAGTCAACTTGGATGTAGGTAGAGGGTTAAGAATGTCGCTACCGGGCTGATAGTGCATACTTCTAACCCTATTATCGGTGACGTAAAAGAGAATTCATCACTCCACGGTACCTCTAGCCATTTGTTAGAATCCCACACACACACACACACACACACACACACACACACACACACTATATATATATATATATATATATATATATATATATATATATATATATATATATATATATATATATATATATATATATATATATATATATATATATATATATATATATACATATATATATATATATATATATATATATATATATATATATATATATATATAATTTTTTTTTTTTTTTTTTTTTTTTTTTGAAGGGCAAAATTTATAAGAAAAAAGGTCCACTGGGATGCTGATCCCCAAACAGAGTCAAGAGCAGTCTCCAAAAATTAAGGGATAAGTGTCTTGAAACCTCCCTCTTGAAAGAGTTTCATAGGAAGGAGGAAAGTCATAGGAAGGAGGAAATACAGAAACAGGCAGGGAGTTCCAGAGTTTACCAGTGAAAGGGATGAATGGCTGAAAATATTGGTTAACTCTTGCACTAGAGAGGTGAACAGAATAGGGATGAGAGAATGAAGAAAGTCTTGTGTAGCGAGACCACGGAAGGAGGGGAGGCATGCAGTTAGCAAGATCTGAAGAGCGGTTAGCATGAAAAATAGCGGTAGAAGATAGTAAGAGATGCAACATTGTGGTGATGAGAGAGAGGCTGAAGACAGTCAGTTAGGAGAGGAGTTGATAAGACGAAAAGCTTTTGATTTCAACTTGTCTAAATGAGCAATATGAGTGGAACCTCCCCAGACATGTGAAGCATATTCCATACACGGACAGATAAGGCCCTTGTACAGAATTAGCAGTTGGGAGGTTGAGAAAAGTTGGTGGAGACGATTCAGAACGCTTAACTTCATAGAAGCTGTTTTAGCTAGAGATGAGATGTGAAGTTTCCAGTTTAGATTATAAGTAAAAGACAGATGGAGGATGTTCATTGTAGAAGAGGGGGACAGTTGAGTGTCATTGAAGAAGAGGGGATAATTATCTAGAGGGCTGTGTCGAGTTGATAGAAGGAGGAATTGAGCTTTTCAGGCATTTAACAATACTAAGTTTGCTTTGCCCAAATCAGAAATTTTAGGGAGATCAGAAGTCAGGCGTTCTGTGGCTTCCCTGCATGAACTGTTTACTTCCTGAAGGGTTGAACGTCTACGAAAAGACGTGGATAAGTGCAGAGTGGTATCATCAGCGTAGGAGTAGATAGCACAGAAAGTTTGGTTTAGAAGATCATTGATGAATAAAAGGAAGAGAGTTGGTGATAAGACAGAACCCTGAGGAACACCACTGTCGATGGACTTAGGAGAAGAATAGTGACCGTCTACCACAGCAGCAATAGAACAGTCAGACAGGAAACTTGAGATGAAGTTACAGAGAGAAGGATAGAAGTTGTAGGATAGTTTGGAAATCGAAATTTTGTGCCAGACTATCAAAAGCTTTTGATATATCTAAAGCAACAGCAAAAGCTTCATCAAAATTAGTAAGAGGATGACCAAGACTCAGTAAGGAAAGCCAAAAGATCACCAGTAGAGCAGTCTCGACGGAACTCGTACTAGAGATCAGATAGAAGGTTGTGAAGTGACAGATGTTTAAGAATCTTCCTGCTGAGAATAAATTTAAAAACTTTTGAGAAGCAGGAAATTAAAGCAGTAGGAGCGTACTTTGAGGGATCAGTCACCCTTTTTAGGAACAGGCTGAATGTAGGTAAATTCCCAGCAAGAAGGAAAGGTTGATGTTGATAGACAGAGTTAAGAGAGTTTGACTAGGCAAGGTGGAAGCACGGAGGTACAGTTTCAGAGAACAATTGGAGGGACCCCATCAGGTCCATAAGCCTTCCGAGGGTTAAATCCAGCGAGAGCATGGAACACATCACTGCGAAGGATCTTAATGGGTAGCATGAAGTAGTCAGAAGATGGAGAAGAGGGAGGAACAAGCCCTGAAGCATCCAAGGTGGAGTTTTTAGTAAAGGTTTGAGCGAAGACTTCGGCTTTAGAAATAGATGAGATGGCAGTGGTGAGGAATGTACGCTTCCATTCCGGACACTGCCACTACTGTTATGTGTTCAGCACGCAGAGACGGGTCTCTTGACACGGAAGGAGTGGTCATTCCAAGGAAAATCAGAGTAATGCCTCCTCAGGTCCCCCCAGTCAGCAGAGGGGAAAACACTAGAGGCACCTCCGCTTTGGGAAATCCTGAGGAGGGATTGGAGCAATAGGACAAGAGTAAGAGTTGAAATTGTG
>NC_087156.1:22514496-22526996 GCF_035594125.1 Scylla paramamosain | reverse complement strand
ATGTCAGGCTGCTGGGAGAGGTGGAGGCGATGTTGGCTTTCTCTAGTCTAGAGTCTAGAGAAACATATGATTTAATGCAAGCCGATAGGCACGTTGTGCAACACGTTAGCCAAATATTTACCCTTACTGAACTGCAAGAGCCATTTCCTCATCTTAAACACGTCGTTTATTCAGCACTATTTTCAAAATATGCGATTAATGTTCATTACGAACTTGTAGGTGTTTGTATGATTTATATTTCACATATGTTTTATGTATGTTTTAGGAAACTGTAATATAAAAACCTTGTCAATAAAATATCTACTATCTATCTATCCATCTATCTGTTTGTCTGTCCACTTGTATGTTTTTTAATCTATCATTCTTTATTCATCTATCTGTGCGTGTGTGTGTGTGTGTGTGTGTGAGAGAGAGAGAGAGAGAGAGAGAGAGAGAGAGAGAGAGAGAGAGAGAGAGAGAGAGAGAGAGAGAGAGAGAGAGAGAGAGAGAGAGAGAGAGAGAGAGAGAGAGAGAGAGAGAGGAGGGGGGCTCTTGCTATGTAATCTGGTTTTACATCGGGTGGGTATTGATAAACGTCCCAGTTGTTCAGTTCTTAATTTTGTTACAAAAAAAAGTAATTGTAGTTTAAAAAAAAAAAAAAAAAAAGTAAGGTCAGGTTTTTCGGCATTTATGTTCTGTGAATTTGGAGATGCACATCTTCGCCGCGCCTTTCTTTCGTGGACTCTACTCTCTCTGAAACCTAGTAATGCCGATTGTCGCGACATCTCAAAGAGGATACCATCACCCTTCACAACCTGCAACAAAGATCCGGGCGAGTGCTATCACCAGTTCTGACGCACGTCCACTCCAACTTACAATTAAACCGATCCTTTTTCACTGCTCACTGAATGTTACAAGTACGTGGACACGTAACTGCAAAAGTATGAAGAGTGTAAGACTCAATGGTTGAGTAACGTGAACAGACATCATATAGTGTTTCGGAACAAATAATTTTTTCTCTAAATTCTCGCAATCTTAAAAACGTTTCAATTTTCTTGTGATTTTCTATTCGGTTAGTATCATTTATCATAATTATCTTGTTTTGTTTTATGTTTTCATGGGTATATTTGCTATTATATGCGGCTGAAAAATCATAGAACATTCTGATGTGTTGATGTACCTGCTATGATGGCATCTGAACTGTTTTTTTCTTCCATTTCAAGTATTCGCATCCTCATATAGAATCTTGATAATTAGAACAATAACCTCTAAAGCTAGCATTCCATGACACAAAATTTAGAGCTATAGGAAACCGATTAATCTAATTAATCGTGTGATTCAGGGGTTTCTAAAGGATTTAATGGCTCTTTTTTTTTTTTTTCTGACGCAGTGATAACGGCTGTACGCATAATTGTGGATTCCACTACAGCCCATGGTTACGTAATGCATTGACGAAAGATCAACACGTCTGGTGCGGATTATTCCTTCCTTAACTTGCCTGATGACACCTGTATCCCTTCAGGTATATAAGGGGCAGGCCGGACTGACCAACGCAGAGTCTTCGACTGCCTCAGAGCAACAGGACAAAGGATGGCACAGAAGTTTAGCCTCAGCGGGGTGCTTCCGGCACTCTGCCTCCTCCTGCTGGCTGTCTACGCCCAAGGTATTACCGTGCCCTTATCCTTTCCAGTGTATTCTCTGCAGTCCCTTGGTCAAATTTATCATATGACGCCATGCAGGACAAAGAACTTCAAGTACTTACATTTGACCTACTTATGAAAGGTGTTGTTTACGGGACCTGTGTGTGTGTGATAAAAACAAGTAATCGATATATTAATCAATTATTTCTCGATGTCCCTTTCTGGCAAACAGTGTCATTTGGCTTGCCTTACAAGTGTGGTAGTGCATCTGTCATGAAGTACTGATGGATAACTTCAAAAATCGGTGTGAAGGATGTATGGTATGAACGAGGCACTCTTCCTCACGTACAGGTCTACAGGTGTGCCCAAGTCTCTCCTGCCCGACTCCAGCCGGCTTTTTTGCCCACCCAACGAACTGCGACAGTTACGTGAAGTGTTCGCATGGAGTCGTTACCATCAAGCAGTGCCCGGAAGGCCTTGACTTCAACCCGGAATTGAGGCGCTGCGACTATCCCCGACTCGCGCAGGTGAGTGGAGTATCTGTGACGTACCCAACATGTCGTAGTGCGTCTCCAGTACCGTTGTTGTGAAGATCATCAGTCAGTCGTGGTAGTTCAGATGTGAGTTAGCTCTCTTTCCTGTAAGATAGGGCATGTGAGGTTGCCGGACATGGAGTGTGTGTGTGTGTGTGTGTGTGTATGTGTGTGTGTGTGTGTGTGTGTGTTTGTCCTGCGTACGTTGGCATTACCAGCGATTCATTTATCCTCAATAATTTAACATTTCAGTGCAACATCACAGCGCGGCTGGTGGAGTCTGGGTGTTCCCTCAAAACCAGTGACCCAAAAACACGCCTCAAGCTCGACTTGTTCGACTCCTCGGAGTCCTCAGACTCCTCAGACTCCTCAGAGTCCTCAGAGTCCTCAGGGTCCTCGGAGTCGTCAGTGGAGTGTGACTGTGACTGTTGCCTCAAACCCCACGACGTGTGCACCAAATACTACGAGTGTGTTCAGGTATTGTGCCGGTCTTCTGCTCTTTACTTGCTTCTGTACCGTTCAGCATTAACTCATCATCAATCATCATTAAGGCTCAGTAATTATAATCACCCACACAACCAGTTTTTCAATACAGTTGTATAACAGACCTGTTGCATTGCCGGAGTGAAACAGTCATCCACGTAAATAAGAACATCCACGGTGAAAGAAATCTTGCGAAGATGAAATAAAGAAAAAACAGAAATGTCCATACCTGCTTTACTTGTTCCTTGCTGGTAATTACTGAAGATTTAATCTCTCACCCACTTCTGCCTTCAGAGCGGCGAAGCTGTTGTGAGGGAGTGTTCAGATGGGCTGGTATTCAATCCTCACATTGAGAACTGCGACTTCCCGAGCAACTACCAGTGTCCTACGACCCCGCCCGTGTGTGAGTGTGACTGTCGCTACCCCGTGGAGGGTGAATGCAACGCTTTCTACGATTGTAAGTCAACATTCATTCTCCTTGTGCCTTCTGAGAGAGAGAGAGAGAGAGAGAGAGAGAGAGAGAGAGAGAGAGAGAGAGAGAGAGAGAGAGAGAGAATTACTACCACTGAAATACAAAACATGACAAGCAAGTTACATTCACTACCATTTCTTAAGCTGCGCCATTTCGACAGGCAAGGACGGAGAGCCAGAGAAGAAATACTGCCCTGACGGTCTCTTCTTCAACCCTGAAACCAATGTCTGCGGCCTGCACTGCCATCAAACCACGCCGCGCCCTCCAACAACCACCACCACCACCACCACCACTCCTGAACCCACCACCACCACCACCACCACCACCACTCCTGAACCTACCACCACCACCACTACTACTACCACACCTGAGCCAACCACCACGACTACCACCACTACCACACCTGAGCCAACCACCACGACTACCACCACTACCACACCTGAACCAACCACTACGACTACCACCACTACCACACCTGAGCCAACCACCACGACTACCACCACTACCACACCTGAGCCAACCACCACGACTACCACCACTACCACACCTGAACCAACCACCACGACTACCACCACTACCACACCTGAGCCAACCACCACGACTACCACTACTACGACACCTGAGCCAACCACCACGACTACCACCACTACCACACCTGAGCCAACCACCACGACTACCACCACTACCACACCTGAACCAACCACCACGACTACCACCACTACCACACCTGAACCAACCACCACGACTACCACCACTACCACACCTGAACCAACCACCACGACTACTACCACCACACCTCCACCTCCTCCTCCTACCACTACTACTACCACCACAACCACACCTAAACCCATCACTACCACTACGGTGTCACCATTCCCATGCGTGGATTGCTCCGGAGGCCAGCAGTACTTCCCTCATCCCACAGACTGCAGGAAGTTTATCCAGTGCGCCCCTTACGGGCCACAGGAAATGCCATGTGCCGAGGGCACCATTTGGAACCAGTGGCTCCTCACCTGTGACCACGAAGACATTACACCTTGTGTCACCGGCAGCTACGTGGGTCCCGATGGCAACTGTGTTCATCCCGTCATCACCACACCTAAAACCACCACTACCACCACCACCACCATCACCACCAAGGCCCCAGTCACAACACCTGATGGCTCTGTGTGTGACGTTGCTTGCCCCGCTGCGCAAGGACTCTTCCCACACCCTCAGAAGTGTGGTAAATGGGTTCACTGTGACCATAACATCCCTTACGTGAAGGACTGCCCCGCTGGTCTACACTTCAACCCACGACTGAAGGTACGTTATAGTCTTCCAGCACATATTGATAAGGGTTGCCAAAGCCATATTACATTTCACTTGGATTCAGGTTTCCCCTCAGTAGTACTTTTGGGGGACTGGAATGCCGCAGGCCTCAGTGATACCGTACTTGTGTGTAACCAGACCATCTTTTCCACTACAAGGTGTGCGACTGGCCACAGTCAGCGGGCTGCACCTCTGGACCAGACCACATCTGTGAGATTCCCACACCCGTCCCAACCACACCAGCCCCCAATGCCACAGAGCCCACCGCCAGCCCTATGTGTGACTGCGCGTGCTGCCACAAACCTGCAGACGACTGCACCGCCTACTACTACTGTGATGTATGTATTTGTTTGCACAACAACATCCTTTTGGTTTCTGTGATAGGTTATCCTTCAAAAAGTTCTTTTCCTTAGAGCAGACTTGCAATAAGAGGGTGTGCCTGTCTGACAGATTTCTTTTCTTCCTCAGGAGGACCAGTCACTGAGCTACCACAAGTGTTCGGAGGGACTCGTGTTCCACCCTGACTTCGACACGTGTGTGTATGCTGACATGTACCCGCAATGTATCGTCACCGAGCCACCACCAGTCTGTCTATGCGACTGCTACTATCCCTCTGAAGTCTGCTCCTCCTATTATCACTGTAAGAATTCTTCCAAGTGTCCATCTTTCATTGCTTACTTTTCTTTTTTTTTATAAACTAAAGAAAAAAAACGTGGATAAGTACGTTCATATTATAAAGAACAGTATCTTGTTTTGCACATGTACAAAGTGGATCTCTCTCCTGTTGTATTAAATACCACAGTTCTCTCACAATGAATGACCCTTTATGCATGCAGCCTCATACAGTGAAAATGTATGTCCTTTCCAGGCGATGAAGGAGTCCCAGTCAAGCTGGACTGTCCCGAGGGCTTGTACTGGAACCAAGACAAGAAGTCGTGCGATCTGCCCCAGTTCGTGAACTGCACCATGCCCATCCGGCGTCGTCCCCACCACTAGCCAAAGGTGAGAGGCTTTCCAAGGAGCAGACACTACACCTTTTTCAACATGGAAATACTGAACTAATTAGTAGCATATCTTTCAGTCCAGTCTTGTGTGACATGAATCGTGATTTTATTGTGCAGTCAGATGAAATTCCGTCTGATTCGTTTAAGAGAAAACCAGTTCAGAACAAAAGCAAACCGTTCTTCATTTGTTATTTGCCGCAAAATTTAAAATGTAAATACTAGACCATATCCACGTATCGGCAATAAACCGTCAACAACGTGGATGTTTCACAAACAAACATTCGCCCTTTAAATTTAACTGTGAATAGCAAAGGAAGGATGAAGAGATGAAATGCTAAGGCTCACTACATATTCAACAGATTCTAACGAACCGAATTCAGGAGCACCAGTAAGACCTACATGACATGAAATGACTCCCTTCATGCAGTAATTTTCACAATTGGTTTCATTGCCATCCAGTGCAGTTTCCGCATACTGGACGTCGCCAGGAAAGCCTGAGGATCCAGGACATTCACTCTCCATGCACCTCTTCTCTCTCCACCTAGCCGTCTGACGTTGTTAAGAAAAGTGATCTTGTAGTTCTTCACTATGATGACATTATGACGAGTTTTCACTGAATATAAGGAGAATATGTATGAACAGGAGTTTATAAGGTTATTTGTATTTTTCATTGTTCAGTTATACTGATATATCATAAAGAATTGTTTCTGAATTGCAAGTTGTCAATTCTTCTTCATAATTTTATTAAATATTATTAAATAAATTTCAGCAATTTATTTATCATGATTTACCTTCTGGTAATATATATATATATATATATATATATATATATATATATATATATATATATATATATATATATATATATATATATATATATACACACACACACACACACACACACTCGCGCGCACGCGCACCTTATGTTATATACTGTATAAGCAATTTCATGGTAGCAGTTTTAAGAAGTCTTCCTTTACGTAACCAGATTTGACTAAAAAAAAAAATGTCTCTATCGGTTCCTTAATCACTGTTTAATATTTTTGTGTTCATTGATGAATCATTTAATTATATATGGCTTTCTCAGGTCTTATCACCTTATCACTGGTTCTGTAGGGAGCTGCAAAGTATAATAGAGTAAAACAGTATCAACGAAAAGTGAAGTCATGGACAGTAAAAAAATGCAGAGGCAAAAAGTAAATGAAGCTTTCTGTGTTAGAGTGATCAAATTCTTAAAAGTCAGAACATTAGTCGGTCGCGATTACTATGATATTGTGTATGAGTTTGCTTCTCGCTGCCTGGCCACGAGACATCTCAACTTCATTTTGAACGTGCTGGTGCTCTAAATAGTTTCGTGACTAGGCAGCGTACATCTCACAGCTTACTGTACAGCAATGTATGCAGCAAAGACACGATCTACTCAATCCTCACCTTGATTTATCTTTTATTATGATGATCATTTTATGAAATATTCACAAGGAACACTTCCCTATCTAATTACATAATAAGTAATATCATTTGCTCAGTTCATGAGATTTCAAATACTTGCACGTTATTGATATTTGTAAACAAATTGTACATTTGTTGTGATGAGCTTTTTTTTCATATATTGTGGAACGGCATAGATATAAGTAGAAAATTAAACATGTAATTAAACACATAAATACGTAATTAAGAAGGTCAGTCTAATTGCCGATCCATAAAATTTATTAAGAGGAAAAATTTTAGCTTCAGGAGTGTTTCGATAAACGATCTGAAGGATTCACGCATTATTAACTCGATTTAAACTTTTTTTTATGTGTGTGTTTAATTCAGCGTTTTCTTACGTGCTCCTTTATAAGAATTTGCTACGCTCTAGATAACGAGTATAGCCTAAAGCCTCTAAGCATCTCCAAGATTTGTTCTTTAACCAGTTTGAAGCAAAGGAGTTTTCGTCGGTCCTCAGGCAAAGAATGGGATGGAGTGCAAGGGATTCATCACGAAACTCACTAGGTAGGAGGCAGCAGCTTGGTACAACTTTGTGGTAGCGTTCCGGCTTTCCTGGATAATCACAATATTGAAAATTTTATATGTATGTATGTATGTATGTATGTATGTATGTATGTATGTATGCATGTGGAACTTCTCGAGATTTTGGTGAAGACTTACAGTAAAGTGAGCTGCAATGAATTTCTCAAAATCCAAATCCTTGACGTTCACCATGATAAATTTAGGAATATAGGAGCATACTTGGAAGAACAAGAAAGGCGTTTCCACCGAAATATGTCAGACTGAACGCTGCTGAGAACTTATAGATAACGAAAAATTATACTCAGTGCTGAATCATAATAGTGATTCACTGTACAACCATAAATTTTAAAATCTACTTTTTCTTTTGTCGTTTTTTTCTCTAAATTGTATTTTTTTTTATGTAGTTATTACTACTATGTATATAAGAATACGCAAATTACTTTTTTTTGTTTTTATTGGAATAGATAAATTAAAAATACGAACTTATCCTTCCTGTGTACTTAATGTCCTGTGAAACAATCCGTGACTGACATGTTAGTAGATAGTGAGATGTAGAGGGTTTGTCTCTTCAGGCAGCAAGGCGCCAAGTTTGACACTTGAGAGACGGCCTCTGGATTATCTTGCGCTCTCTCTCTCTCTCTCTCTCTCTCTCTCTCTCTCTCTCTCTCTCTCTCTCTCTCTCTCTCTCTCTCTCTCTCTCTCTCTCTCTCTCTTTTTAAACAAATATTTACAGAAAGGCTTAAAATTCCACGTTGAGTATGGAATTATTTAAGAAGCCTATGATAGTATTATTTACAGGAATAACACTATACATATTTAACATAAAGATGATAATGCTAATACAATAATACAATAAAATAATAAAAATTTAAATTTAAAGCACCAGTGGGGACAGGTGCGTGCTACGCCAGCTGTGGGCTGCCAGCTTCACCTGGTGCGTGGACATGTCCTGCACTTGGGGCGTGGCCGCCGTGAACATGTTCCACAGCCGCGAAGTCCTGGCTGTGTAGGTACGCTGGTGTTGGCTAGAGCGAGATCGAGGCACCTTCACTAGCTCGTCGCTACTGGCCGCAGCTCTGGTGCACCTCTGCACTGTGTGTGGCAGCAACCTCAGGGGATCAAGGTGAGGGACCCTCTGCACCTGAGTTTTGTGGCACACCACTAGCGCCGACACGTCCCGGCGATGCTCCAGTGACGTTACTGGTGGTGGGTGCTGTTGGTCCTCATCGGTGGCCACCAGACGCAGGGCTCGCCGCTGCACAGCATCCAGTCTCTGCATGTGGGTGGCGGCACTCGACATCTAGGACAGGGCTCCGTACTCCATACATGGGCGTATCTGTGCCCTGTATAGCGTGAGGATACCCCGTGGGTCGAGGGTGTTCGCCATCCTGCGCAGGGCAGAGACTCGGAGAGAGGTTTGGCGGGCGACGACACCGATGTGGTGATCGAAGCGTAGGCCGCGGTCCACAGACACGCCCAGGATCTTGATATAATCCTGAAGTGGCAGGCTCTTGCCTCCAAAACGCAGCTGTCCTGAGACTGCGTGTGAGGCACCTGGGGACCGCGAGATGACCATCGCCTGCGTCTTCTCAGGAGCGAAGTTAACCTGCCACATCTTTCCCCACTGCTCCACCAGTCCGAGCTGCCTGTTCAGCTCAGTGACGGCACGCTGACTGTCGAGGCGGCAGTAGGAGCGGGAGAGTGTGCAGTCGTCGGCGTATGCTGCCACAGATGACAGCTGCCGGAGGAGGTCGTCGATGTATATGTTCCATAGGACTGGGCCCAAGACGGAGACTTGTGGAACTGAGGCCCGGACAGGTGAAGGCCTTGATGACTGCCCGTTGACTACTACCTGAAGGGTCCTACCCTGGAGGTAATCTTCGAGCAGCATTAGCAGGTCACCTTGGACACCCTTGGCGCGAAGCTTTTCAATGAGCCCCGCGTGCCAGACCCTGTCAAAAGCCCCAGCAATGTCCAGGGCCACCACAAGGGTGTCCAGGCCTTCTTCCAGGGCGTCTTGCCAGTCCTTGGAGATGATGAGGAGGAGGTCTGCGGTGGATCTGCCAGGCCTGAAGCCAAACTGCCTGTCTGAGAGGAGGTGGTTCTCGCTCAGGTGTTGGTAGATGGCAGCAGCCACTATTTTCTCCAGCAACTTGCCCATCACTGAGAGCAGGGAGATGGGTCTGCAGTTGTTGGGCTCAGACCTTGATTTTTTCTTATGGACCGGTACCACACGCGCTTCCTTCCATACTGAGGGCCACTTCTTCTCCCTTAGGCAAGATGTGAAGACGGTGGTGAGAGGAGCTGACAGCTCTCTAGCGCAGTGCTTGAGGAGCCGTGGGCTGACGTCATCCGGGCCTGTGGCTTTACCCACATCCACCGCACCGAGTAGCCGCTCAACCTGCTCTGCCGTCACCAAGACAGTGGTGACAGTGCAGTCAGTTTCCGGGGCCAGCTGTGGTACAGGTCGTGCCGAGTCGTCAACCTTCATCTTGTTGGCGAAAAGCTCGGCGAGGAGTGTGGCCTTGTCTGCACTGCTCTCTCTCTCTCTCTCTCTCTCTCTCTCTCTCTCTCTCTCTCTCTCTCTCTCTCTCTCTCTCTCTCTCTCTCTCTCTCTCTCTCTCTCTCTCTCTCTCTCTCTCTCCATGGAAGGTTATACTCCATTTCACTTTATCAGAACTGATAGAGAGGATGGAGAGATTACTATCTACACCAAAAATTTGATAAATGTACAAGTTCTAAATCAATTATCTTTTATAAATAGGAATATTGAAATAAGTACAACAAAACTAATCCTAGGAAGCACCAATTATATTACCTCAGTAATTTACAGGCCCAATAGTAAATATATATCTGTTAATGAATTCACAGACATTATTAATAATTTACTAGTTGCTGAAACTTTTAAAAATAACAAAACAATTCTCATTGGGGACTTTAACATTAATTTACTTGAACATTCCACTCATCTTCCTACCTTATTCCTCAACACAATGTAAACTTTAAATTACTTTTCTCATATATCTCGACCAACAAGATTTCCTGACAGCCCTGCCCTTGGTAAACCATCATTACTAGAACATATCTGGACTAATTTCACACCTCCATCATTATCAGGTATTTTACATTATTGTATGACTGATCATCTCCCTATATTTATAAATATTATACAACAGTCTGTGCCAAATACCAAACATAAGATTGTCTTTAGAGACCAGCACAAATAACCAAAGTTTATTTACCAGTGAACTACAAAGGATAAATTGGGATGAAATACTTAATCTAGGAGACACAAATGATAATTTTAACCTTTTCTTTAATATTGTTTATAAACTCTATAACAAATGCTTTCCAGTAAAAACTAAATATATAACAGAAAAAAGACACCAAAACGCATGGCTAACTACCGGAATGCTTAATTCTATTAAATATAAATATAAGCTTTTTAAGATGTATAAACTTGGTCAAATCTCACACATGATATTCAAACAATATAGGAACAATCTAACTCAAGTTATACGTGCTGCTAAATCCAACTATTATCGTCAAATATTTAGTAATTTCAGAAGCAACACAAAAAAAAAAATCTGGCAAACAATCAATGAAATAAAAGGCAATACACAAAATAGAAACACAATTAAGACATTGCAGTATAATGATTTCATATTCAGTTGCCCATCTGACATCTCTGAAGCGTTTAGTAATTGCTTCTCTAATATTGCCCCAGAACTAGACAGTAATCTCCCACAATCTAATAAAAACCCAATTCATTATATAAGAGGCAATCACCCACACTCCATGGTATTTCCTATCATTACACCGTGTGAAGTCAATGCAGTAATTAAGTCATTAAACAATAAAAATTCTGGTATACAGGACATAACTGCTCCTATTATTAAAAGAAACTCTTGTATATTCTCAGTCCCTCTGTCCATACTATTCAATCAATCTATTGCAAATGGAACTTTTCCAGGTATTTTAAAAACTGCCAAAATCACTCCCATACACAAATCTGGACCTGCCAATGATCCTAAAAACTACCGACCAATTTCTTAACTTACATCATTTTCAAAGGTATTCGAAACCCTTATGAAAAAACATTTAATAACATTTAATTTAATGGAAAGCAAAAACATTCTAAATCCCTCCCAATATGGTTTTAGGCAAAATAAAAACACTTTTACAGCACTAAATAAATTTTCTAATGATGTGTTTTATGCCATAGATAACAAACTATCAGTTCTATCAATCTTCATTGACTTCGCTAAAGCATTTGACACTGTAAACCATAAAATTCTTTTGAACAAAATGCACCAATATGGAATTTGTGGACAAATTATTTTATGGCTCAAAGATTACTTAGCAAACAGAAAACAATATGTTATTTTTGATAATGAAAAATCTTCCACAGCAACAGCTACACTTGGTGTTCCGCAAGGTAGTGTCTTGGGTCCCTTATTGTTTCTAATATACATTGATGACATTTCAAATATTTTTTTTCTGAATCTAGAACAATATTATTTGCAGATGACATGACAATGTACTTGTCAGGCCCAAACCCAGATCAACTCATACATAATGCTAATGATGAACTAAAAACGCTTTATGTATGGTGTTTAAGCAACAGACTCACTATCAATACAACAAAAACTTACTTCATGCTATTTACAGTAAAACAAACTGTAAATCTTCCCCAATTATGTATAAATGACAAAACAATTTTAAGAACTGATAAAATAAAATTTCTTGGTGTTACTTATGATGATTCATTAACTTTTAGGCATCACATAAATAAACTCACTTTAAAAGTATCAAGACACGTCGCTCTACTTTATCAAGCAAAAGAATACATGCCACAAGAAGTACTTAACACCATTTATTATGCCTACATATATCTACTATTAACTTATTGCAATCCAATATGGTGCACAACTTATCCAACTTATTTTAATTCCTCTTAAATTACAACTCAAGAAAATAGTAAGAATAATAACCAATAGTAATTTCTTAGAAAATACAAATCCTCTCTTTAAAGAAACAAAAATATTAAAACTAGATAACATTACTA
>NC_087156.1:22471996-22511996 GCF_035594125.1 Scylla paramamosain | reverse complement strand
CTTACGGTCACCCCCCCTCTCTCTCTCTCTCTCTCTCTCTCTCTCTCTCTCTCTCTCTCTCTCTCTCTCTCTCTCTCTCTCTCTCTCTCTCTCTCTCTCTCTCTCTCTCTCTCTCTCTCTCTCTCTCTCTCTCTCTCTCTCTCTCTCTCTCTCTCTCTCTCTCGTATGTATGCGTGCAAAACTTTCCGGCACCATATGACCTTAGCAGTTGCACCAAGAAAACGCTATATTAACGAAACATCTAGTTTAAAAATCGCATTATGACGTAAAAGCGTGGTTAAGTAGTTATAAGAAGCATTTTACTTGTTATCTGTCATGTCGATAAGAACAGTCCTCTGTGACAATAACGTTAGATAAGACTACAGCTTTTCTGCTCTGGGAAATTAGGAGAGATTTAAGGACTTATACCAAATTCCTTCAGCCAGGAAATAGATCTTTCTGATAAGCACTAGATTTGTAATATAAACGGATTTGGCGCTGAAATACATGACATTTTTATTCTTACATATAGACACTTTATAAAGATATAAATATATGTTTATAAAGTGTGTGTGTGTGTGTGTGTGTGTGTGTGTGTGTGTGTGTGTGTGTGTGTGTGTGAGCTCTTTATGTCTGTTTTGTGTACCAGCTCTAGATCCAAGAGAACATGTAACACCTTATTTCATTTCAGAAGTATGAATATAGACTAGGGAATTCTCAGTCCTTTCACTCTATCCCTTCTATGACATGCAAACAATACGATGGCTTTCCCTGGGCGCCCAGCCATATTGCGCCCCTTACTGCAGAGAGAAAGGAAGGGAAGTGATTAGAAAAATTTCCTGTGTGCCGCCGCAACAACTACGGTCATATGGCACCAAAATAAAAGAAATGAATAAAAATAATGGCAATGTTAAAGTGAAAAGTAAAAAGTAACAAATTTAAAAGTATAAAAAAAAAAAAGTTAAACGGCTTGTGACTTAAATGTACTAAGATAAGTGAGGGAGTACTCTCCCCAGAATAGTACGTCTGGCATTGTTTATTTCGTATCCAAGGCACTGACTCCGCTGATCCAGATACCTGGCGTTGTTCGTTATGTGCTGAAGACACTGACTGGTAAAAATACCAGGCATTGACCACGTCTCGTCATGTCGATGCCAGAGGGAAGTATATTTTTGTTTATATCGTGTGCTGCCTTTTCTTTCCAGAGTGCATGTACTTACTCTTATCTGTGGCATCACAATCATACAAGATTGCCATATATTAATGTCTCTATTACAATGCTAGAACAACAGTTGATTAATTCCATTTGCCCTTTTATTTAGAACTGACAGCTGTAACTGTAACTTCAAGAAACAAGCGGGCCACGGCACCTGAAAAATGAGGACAAGGAATGCGACGATGGTCGGAGAACCACGGGCGGTTCGTTTAATTAATCCAGTGACGCAGGTGTTTTTGAAGCGTTGAATGGCTTTTTTTTTCAGACGCAATGATAACGGCTGTGAGCATAGTTGTGGATTACACTACAGGCTAAGGTTACGTAATGCATTGACGAAAGATCAACACGTCTGGTGCGGATTATTCCTTCCTTAACTTGCCTGACGACACCTATATCCCTTCAGGTATATAAGGGGCAGGCCGGACTGACCAACGCAGAGTCTTCGACTGCCTCAGAACAACAGGACAAAGGATGGCACAGAAGTTTAGCCTCAGCGGGGTGCTTCCGGCACTCTGCCTCCTCCTGCTGGCTGTCTACGCCCAAGGTATTACCGTGCCCTTATCCTTTCCAGTGTATTCTCTGCAGTCCCTTGGTCAAATTTATCATATGACGCCATGCAGGACAAAGAACTTCAAGTACTTACATTTGACCTACTTATGAAAGGTGTTGTTTACGGGACCTGTGTGTGTGTGATAAAAACAAGTAATCGATATATTAATCAATTATTTCTCGATGTCCCTTTCTGGCAAACAGTGTCATTTGGCTTGCCTTACAAGTGTGGTAGTGCATCTGTCATGAATTACTGATGGATAACTTCAAAAATCGGTGTGAAGGATGTATGGTATGAACGAGGCACTCTTCCTCACGTACAGGTCTACAGGTGTGCCCAAGTCTCTCCTGCCCGACTCCAGCCGGCTTTTTTGCTCACCCAACGAACTGCGACAGTTACGTGAAGTGTTCGCATGGAGTCGTTACCATCAAGCAGTGCCCGGAAGGCCTTGACTTCAACCCGGAAATGAGGCGCTGCGATTATCCCCGACTCGCGCAGGTGAGTGGGGTACCTGTGACGTACCCAACATGTCGTAGTGCGTCTCCAGTACCGTTGTTGTGAAGATCATCAGTCAGTCGTGGTAGTTCAGATGTGAGTTAGCTCTCTTTCCTGTAAGATAGGGCATGTGAGGTTGCCGGACATGGAGTGTGTGTGTGTGTGTGTGTGTGTGTGTGTGTGTGTGTGTGTGTGTGTGTTTGTCCTGCGTACGTTGGCATTACCAGCGATTCATTTATCCTCAATAATTTAACATTTCAGTGCAACATCACAGCGCGGCTGGTGGAGTCTGGGTGTTCCCTCAAAACCAGTGACCCAAAAACACGCCTCAAGCTCGACTTGTTCGACTCCTCGGAGTCCTCAGACTCCTCAGACTCCTCAGAGTCCTCAGAGTCCTCAGAGTCCTCAGGGTCCTCGGAGTCGTCAGTGGAGTGTGACTGTGACTGTTGCCTCAAACCCCACGACATGTGCACCAAATACTACGAGTGTGTTCAGGTATTGTGCCGGTCTTCTGCTCTTTACTTGCTTCTGTACCGTTCAGCATTAACTCATCATCAATCATCATTAAGGCTCAGTAATTATAATCACCCACACAACCAGTTTTTCAATACAGTTGTATAACAGACCTGTTGCATTGCCGGAGTGAAACAGTCATCCACGTAAATAAGAACATCCACGGTGAAAGAAATCTTGCGAAGATGAGATAAAGAAAAAACAGAAATGTCCATACCTGCTTTACTTGTTCCTTGCTGGTAATTACTGAAGATTTAATCTCTCACCCACTTCTGCCTTCAGAGCGGCGAAGCTGTTGTGAGGGAGTGTTCAGATGGGCTGGTATTCAATCCTCACATTGAGAACTGCGACTTCCCGAGCAACTACCAGTGTCCTACGACCCCGCCCGTGTGTGAGTGTGACTGTCGCTACCCCGTGGAGGGTGAATGCAACGCTTTCTACGATTGTAAGTCAACATTCATTCTCCTTGTGCCTTCTGATAGAGAGAGAGAGAGACAGAGAGAGAGACAGAGAGAGAGAGAGAGAGAGAGAGAGAGAATTACTACCACTGAAATACAAAACATGACAAGCAAGTTACATTCACTACCATTTCTTAAGCTGCGCCATTTCGACAGGCAAGGACGGAGAGCCAGAGAAGAAATACTGCCCTGACGGTCTCTTCTTCAACCCTGAAACCAATGTCTGCGACCTAAACTGCCATCAAACCACGCCGCGCCCTCCAACAACCACCACCACCACCACCACTACTCCTGAACCCACCACCACCACCACCACTCCTGAACCTACCACCACCACCACTACTACTACCACACCTGAGCCAACCACCACGACTACCAGCACTACCACACCTGAGCCAACCACCACGACTACCACCACTACCACACCTGAACCAACCACCACGACTACCACCACTACCACACCTGAGCCAACCACCACGACTACCACCACTACCACACCTGAACCAACCACTACGACTACCACCACTACCACACCTGAGCCAACCACCACGACTACCACCACTACCACACCTGAGCCAACCACCACGACTACCACCACTACCACACCTGAGCCAACCACCACGACTACCACCACTACCACACCTGAACCAACCACCACGACTACTACCACCACACCTCCACCTCCTCCTCCTACCACTACTACTACCACCACAACCACACCTAAACCCATCACTACCACTACAGTGTCACCATTCCCATGCGTGGATTGCTCCGGAGGCCAGCAGTACTTCCCTCATCCCACAGACTGCAGGAAGTTTATCCAGTGCGCCCCTTACGGGCCACAGGAAATGCCATGTGCCGAGGGCACCATTTGGAACCAGTGGCTCCTCACCTGTGACCACGAAGACATTACACCTTGTGTCACCGGCAGCTACGTGGGTCCCGATGGCAACTGTGTTCATCCCGTCATCACCACACCTAAAACCACCACCACCACCACCACCACCATCACCACCAAGGCCCCAGTCACAACACCTGATGGCTCTGTGTGTGACGTTGCTTGCCCCGCTGCGCAAGGACTCTTCCCACACCCTCAGAAGTGTGGTAAATGGGTTCACTGTGACCATAACATCCCTTACGTGAAGGACTGCCCCGCTGGTCTACACTTCAACCCACGACTGAAGGTACGTTTTAGTCTTCCAGCACATATTGATAAGGGTTGCCAAAGCCATATTACATTTCACTTGGATTCAGGTTTCCCCTCAGTAGTACTTTTGGGGGACTGGAATGCCGCAGGCCTCAGTGATACCGTACTTGTGTGTAACCAGACCATCTTTTCCACTACAAGGTGTGCGACTGGCCACAGTCAGCGGGCTGCACCTCTGGACCAGACCACATCTGTGAGATTCCCACACCCGTCCCAACCACACCAGCCCCCAATGCCACAGAGCCCACCGCCAGCCCTATGTGTGACTGCGCGTGCTGCCACAAACCTGCAGACGACTGCACCGCCTACTACTACTGTGATGTATGTATTTGTTTGCACAACAACATCCTTTTGGTTTCTGTGATAGGTTATCCTTCAAAAAGTTCTTTTCCTTAGAGCAGACTTGCAATAAGAGGGTGTGCCTGTCTGACAGATTTCTTTTCTTCCTCAGGAGGACCAGTCACTGAGCTACCACAAGTGTTCGGAGGGACTCGTGTTCCACCCTGACTTCGACACGTGTGTGTATGCTGACATGTACCCGCAATGTATCGTCACCGAGCCACCACCAGTCTGTCTATGCGACTGCTACTATCCCTCTGAAGTCTGCTCCTCCTATTATCACTGTAAGAATTCTTCCAAGTGTCCATCTTTCATTGCTTACTTTTCTTTTTTTTTATAAACTAAAGAAAAAAAACATGGATAAGTACGTTCATATTATAAAGAACAGTATCTTGTTTTGCACATGTACAAAGTGGATCTCTCTCCTGTTGTATTGAATACCACAGTTCTCTCACAATGAATGACCCTTTATGCATGCAGCCTCATACAGTGAAAATGTATGTCCTTTCCAGGCGATGAAGGAGTCCCAGTCAAGCTGGACTGTCCCGAGGGCTTGTACTGGAACCAAGACAAGAAGTCGTGCGATCTGCCCCAGTTCGTGAACTGCACCATGCCCATCCGGCGTCGTCCCCACCACTAGCCAAAGGTGAGAGGCTTTCCAAGGAGCAGACACTACACCTTTTTCAACATGGAAATACTGAACTAATTAGTAGCATATCTTTCAGTCCAGTCTTGTGTGACATGAATCGTGATTTTATTGTGCAGTCAGATGAAATTCCGTCTGATTCGTTTAAGAGAAAACCAGTTCAGAACAAAAGCAAACCGTTCTTCATTTGTTATTTGCCGCAAAATTTAAAATGTAAATACTAGACCATATCCACGTATCGGCAATAAACCGTCAACAACGTGGATGTTTCACAAACAAACATTCGCCCTTTAAATTTAACTGTGAATAGCAAAGGAAGGATGAAGAGATGAAATGCTAAGGCTCACTACATATTCAACAGATTCTAACGAACCGAATTCAGGAGCACCAGTAAGACCTACATGACATGAAATGACTCCCTTCATGCAGTAATTTTCACAATTGGTTTCATTGCCATCCAGTGCAGTTTCCGCATACTGGACGTCGCCAGGAAAGCCTGAGGATCCAGGACATTCACTCTCCATGCACCTCTTCTCTCTCCACCTAGCCGTCTGACGTTGTTAAGAAAAGTGATCTTGTAGTTCTTCACTATGATGACATTATGACGAGTTTTCACTGAATATAAGGAGAATATGTATGAACAGGAGTTTATAAGGTTATTTGTATTTTTCATTGTTCAGTTATACTGATATATCATAAAGAATTGTTTCTGAATTGCAAGTTGTCAATTCTTCTCCATAATTTTATTAAATATTATTAAATAAATTTCAGCACCTTATTTATCATGATTTACCTTCTGGCAATATATATATATATATATATATATATATATATATATATATATATATATATATATATATATATATATATATATATATATATATATATATATATATATATATATATATATATATATATATATATATATATATATATATATATATGTATATGTATATATATATACACACACACACACACACACACACACACACACACACACACACACACACATACTCGCGCGCACGCGCACCTTATGTTATATACTGTATAAGCAATTTCATGGTAGTAGTTTTAAGAAGTCTTCCTTTACGTAACCAGATTTGACTAAAAAAAAAATGTCTCTATCGGTTCCTTAATCACTGTTTAATATTTTTGTGTTCATTGATGAATCATTTAATTATATATGGCTTTCTCAGGTCTTATCACCTTATCACTGGTTCTGTAGGGAGCTGCAAAGTATGATAGAGTAAAACAGTATCAACGAAAAGTGAAGTCATGGACAGTAAAAAAAATGCAGAGGCAAAAAGTAAATGAAGCTTTCTGTGTTAGAGTGATCAAATTCTTATAAGTCAGAACATTAGTCGGTCGCGATTACTATGATATTGTGTATGAGTTTGCTTCTCGCTGCCTGGCCACGAGACATCTCAACTTCCTTTTGAACGTGCTGGTGCTCTAAATAGTTTCGTGACTAGGCAGCGTACATCTCACAGCTTACTGTACAGCAATGTATGCAGCAAAGACACGATCTACTCAATCCTCACCTTGATTTATCTTTTATTATGATGATCATTTTATGAAATATTCACAAGGAACACTTCCCTATCTAATTACATAATAAGTAATATCATTTACTCAGTTCATGAGATTTCAAATACTTGCACGTTATTGATATTTGTAAACAAATTCTACATTTGTTGTGATGAGTTTTTTTTTCATATATTGTGGAACGGCATAGATATAAGTAGAAAATTAAACATGTAATTAAACACATAAATACGTAATTAAGAAGGTCAGTCTAATTGCTGATCCATAAAATTTATTAAGAGGAAAAATTTTAGCTTCTGGAGTGTTTCGATAAACGATCTGAAGGATTCACGCATTATTAACTCGATTTAAACGTTTTTTTTTTTTATGTGTGTGTTTAATTCAGCGTTTTCTTACGTGCTCCTTTATAAGAATTTGCTACGCTCTAGATAACGAGTATAGCCTAAAGCCTCTAAGCATCTCCAAGATTTGTTCTTTAACCAGTTTGAAGCAAAGGAGTTTTCATCGGTCATCAGGCAAAGAATGGGATGGAGTGCAAGGGATTGATATTGATATTTGTAAACAAATTGTACATTTGTTGTGATGAGGGTTTTTTTTATATATATTGTGGAACGGCATAGATATAAGTAGAAATTTAAACATGTAATTAAACACATAAATACGTAATTAAGAAGGGCAGTCTAACTGACGATCCATAAAATTTATTAAGAGGAAGAATTTTAGCTTCAGGAGTGTTTCGATAAACGATCTGAAGGATTCACACATTAGCTCGATTTAAACTTTTTTTTTTATGTGTGTGTTTAATTCAGCGTTTTCTTACGTGCTCCTTTATAAGAATTTGCTACAGCTCTAGATAACGAGTATAGCCTATAGCAGGGTTGTCAAACTCATTTACCCCCTCGGGCCACATTTCATCAGAGTATATAGTACGCGAGCCAGATATTTATGAGCAGATCGATACTACTTATTTAACGAGTATTATAATAATGAAAAAAAAATAATAATAATGATAATAATAATAATGATAAACATAATAATAATAATAATAATAATGATAATAATAATAATAATAATAATAATAATAATAATAATAAAGATGAATTTAATCTACACTCGTGTTCAGGTGTAACGTAAAAACAAAGGTGCAAAGGAAATTAACCAATTATTTACCTTAATTTACAGTACTGCTGCTCCCAAAAACTTGGCACCTCTTGGTCTGTATAAGTCCATCAATGTTTGGCACTAAGGATTGAGCAGTGGCTACCTTCAGTGTTGAGTAGAGATGTTCATCAGTTAGTAGAGACCTGAGTCGAGACTTATTCAAGTTCACAGAAAAGAATTGTTCGCAGACATAGGTACTGCCGAACACTGACATAATCTTTGAGGCCTAACATTTAATTCGGGGATATGTTGGCCCAGCATACTGATAAAACGTTTCAATATCATCAGTTGAAAACTTATCCTTCAACAAAGAATTACACTGGCACTCAATTAGTTCTAACTGAAACTTCTGGTACCTCATCAGCACTAAAAAAGAAAGGGTTGCAGAAAATAGAAAAATCATGAACAATGTCTTTAAAGTCTGCAAATCTTTCTCCGAACTCGCTCACTAACTTGGAAATCTTGTTGCAGTATTTTTCGTTGTTGATATCACCATGAAACTCAGGTGCGTCTTGCAGGGACTTCAGAGTTGGAAAGTGTGCAGTATTATTTGTAGCCAGTTGGCGTTCAAAAACTTTAAGATTCAGCTCAAAGGCACGAATAGAGTCATGTAAATCTGTCACCAATTTATTCCAACCATCCAGCCTTCTGTTCAGGTAACACAAGTGTTCTGTCATATCAACCAAGAAAGCTAGATCTTGAACCCATTCTTTGTCTCTCAGTTCTTGCACATCCCTTCCTTTCTTATGCATAAACTTCTGTATTTCACTTTATAATTCATAAAAGCGCTTCAGCACGGCTCCTCGGCTTAACCAACGAACATCAGTGTGATATGGCAGAGTTCGCCCGTGACTGTGAATTTCTTCCAATAAGCTGTTGAACTGTCTGTGGTTTAGACCTCATGCACGTATTAAGTTCACTGCTTTAATAGTAACATCCATTATGACATGATCCATCTTTAATGTCTTACTACAAAGCACTTCTCTGTGAATTATGCAATGAACACTGTGAAGCAAGTCTGAGTTCACAGCTAGTAGTTTTTCCTTTAACTTGATTACCACGCCAGCTTTTTTACCAACCATTTGAGGTACTCCATCTGTAGCTAGATTCAGTTTTCATCCTGTCAACACCTATTTTATCTAGTGCACCTACCAAATTAGAAAATATATCATCCCGCTTTGTTGTTCCCTTCACTGGTACCAGTTACACAGATTCTTTAGTTACCTGCATATTTTCATCTACACCACGTACATAAACTGCAAGTTGCGTTGTGTCAGTTACATCTGTACTTTCATCAGTTGGTACAGAAAATGCTACAAATTTAGCAACTTTTTCCTTGAGCTGACTGTTAGGATTTTCTGATAATTCATTGATTCTATCCAAAACTATTTCTTGAGAGGCTTATGTTCGCAAACGCTTGACGTTTTTCAGGGCAAATATCTTCCGTGACTAACAACATATATTTCTTCATAAAGTTGTCCTCCGAAAAAGGTTTCGATGATACATCTATTCCTTGTGAAATCCTATAACTTGCCCGAAATGCAGCATCACTGGCTTGTTGAATACTTTTAAACACTGTCTGCTGCTTTTTTGAGTGACTGTTCTAACTCCCTAACTTTTCCTTTATGCAACTTTCCTCTATATTCATCATACTTCGAAACATGAGTACTTGCATAATGCCTGCGAATGTTATATTCCTTTGCCACAGCTACATTTTGGTTACAAATCAAACAGGTTGGTTTTCCATTCACTGCAGCAAAAAAAAACAATACAAAATTTTCCACTTTTCCTGCACTACACGATGTTCTTCATTAACTGTTATTTTCTTTGAAAGCATGATAAAGGGATTCAAAATAAGTTTGTATATGAGATATTGGATATACGTAACGCTCCAGCAGTCCACCTGACTCGAGGGACATAACAAGATTAATTTTCGTGCTCGAAGCAAGAACCTGCCGCGTCACGTTCACGTTTAATACCTGTACAGTAAGGAGTCGACGGGTCGAAATGGACATTGTTTCAAACATGATAGATATGTCTAATGTACAAAGACAGAGAGCAATCTGATTTATTACTATAAGTGATAACCTTAAGAGATGAAAGACCGGATTAATCAATCATATAAACATAAGGAAGGTCGACTGGAAGACTGGAGCAGCAGACGTGCCACGGGCCGCATTAAGGAGTGTGGCGGGCTGCGTGTTTGACACTTCTGTTATAGATAATCAAATCATAAAATGCAGAAGAAAAATATTGATATAAAAATTATATATCTATAGAGAGAACTGTGAAGGGGGTGATAGTTGCAGCCAGTGCTATCTGTGGTGCTGAACGGAGAGATGGGCTCATCCGAGGGAGGACGCAGCACATCGAGCTGGTACCCAGGATCAAACAGCAAGCAGGACTTCATCAGCATCACGAAGATCACTACGAAGTAGATTGTATGAAGCTACATGGAATCCAATTAAACCTCTGCAACGACTCTGAAGTGCAATCAGATTTCTTGTGACTAGATTTGTGGCAGATTTGTGATTTCTTGTGACCACATCCGAAGACTTCCAATATCCGAATGCAACACACAGTGTTCTATGAAGTGATCCAACAGGTGTTATGCTTCTGCATATCGTTGCATAAATAGCTGTTCTCAGTTTCTTTGTTGTGAAATGGCAATCAGTGGCTTAGCTGGTGTAACGCAGTATGGATATTTTGTAACATAGCTTGTTCTTTGGCTTTCAAATACATTTTTTTTTTTTTTACGTTTTGGATACAATAAAAAAAGATTTTTAAAAACATAAATTTAGTTACCGGAAATGGTCAAACTCAGCGAAAGTGGTCGAAAAGCAAATTCTCAGTTGAAAAAAGGGGTAGGTAAACGAAGATGAAATCTTTATTTTGCTTTTGTTTCTGGTTTAGGACATCCAAATACAACTTGAAACTATAGGGCCATCTCTCATTTATCCTATTTTCACATCTTGACACAACCTATTGTATAGTAACAAGAAATAATGTTAGAAACATAATTTTCAGTATTTCATCATCACCAATTCATATTGTCTTCTGGTATATATTGCACTGTTTAAGATCACATTTAGTGACTATGACTACTGCAATAATATTTATTTATGGCTGCCCTGTCTTATGTGGTACTGTGAATCATAAGATAGTAATTAATTACATCATAATCTGCATTGATCTAAAGCATTTTTATTGAAAATGGCAACAATATGTAATTCAGATGTCAGTAAATTTAAGAGTTATTCCAATGCTTTTCTTCTTATGGAAATGTGCATGGGTACCATGTGTAGAAATTACTGAAAGACAGCAGTGAACTTTCCTTAAGAGGAAAGAACTTACCCTTTATCTCAAAGTAATCTGCAATTTTATAATTTTCCACTATAATAAACTTCATGAGTTGGAAAAGCAAGGTGTGTGTAGATTCATATAACTTCTTTTTTATCTCAGTTTTATGTTGATTGTCCTGGTTAATTTACGTAACACTTGGAGATACTTTAGAATTGTCACAAAAGGTATTCCCTATCATTAAGCTGAACACTGTACAATTTAGAAACAAACTGTGATATGTATCAAATTGTGGTCTGTGCAGATTATTGATGAAAGTCTTTGATATATTACTATCAACATCCAATTGTTTCATTATAAAGTCAAGGAGGAAAAAAATACAAAAAAAATAAACTAATAAGCATCGGCATTATAGATCTTGAAATTATGACAACATTTAGTTTGAAGGTAATTGCATTATGTAAGTTAAAAAAATTTTATATTTTTCCAAGCAGTGAAGTCTACCTGTCTTGTAGTTATCAGGATGTAGTTATAAGGATGCAGTTTGTATAACTAACCAAAATCCTGAAGTGAAAGCAAATCACATTTTTTTTTTTTTTTTTTTTTAGTACCAAGAAATATGCAGAGGTTGTATCAGCTAGAACCAATCATTGGCATTCATAGCATTCAGTGATTGACTGTACTTTTACATACACTAGCAAAAAGCATGGGAAGTTGTTTCTAATTGTGGAATTAAGTTATATCTGTATAAAGCTCCATGTGATATTCTTGAATTTAGAAGCTTAAAGCTTTTATATGAATGGCACATTTATAAGAACAAAAATCCTGATGTACTATTATGAAAAAATAAAAAGGTAATAATAGTTTTAACTTTTAATACCTATATATGAAGAAAAATTATACATAACATGCATGTTTGTGTGTGTGTGTGTGTGTGTGTGTGTGTGTGTGTGTGTTTACCTAGTTGTATTTTACAGGGCATGAAACAAAGCTCATTTTGTCTGGTATCCATAACTATATTTATCCAGTTTCTCTTTAAACATGTGTACACTGTTTGCCTCAACCACCTCTTCCTTCAAATGATTCCAAATTTCAGTAGTTCAAAATGGGATGCTGTATTTCTTGATATCATTTCCCTTGCCTCCTTGTACATCTCTCTCTCTTCCTCCTCCATCTGTGGTACTAAGTCTTTTCTGGCTATTCTTTCTATATTGTTTATTAATTTGTACATTGTTATCAGGTCTCTTTCTCTTCCCTCTTGTACTGTTGTTAATCCCATCTCTTCAAATCTTTCTCATAGTTTAAGTCTTTCAATTCTGGTAACATCTTTGTCACCATCCTCTGTATTCTTTCCAGTTTCCATAGTAGCCCAAACTACTGCTGCATATTCCATTATAGGTCGTATCATGCCTGTCATAATTTTCTTCATCATTTCTTCATCTAAATAGTTAAATGCCACCCTAATGTTTGTTAACAAATTGTATGTAGATCCGAATATTCCATTTATATGCCTATATATATATATATATATATATATATATATATATATATATATATATATATATATATATATATATATATATATATATATATATATATATATATATATATATATATATATATATATATATATATATATATATATATATATATATTTTTTTTTTTTTTTTTTTTTTTTTTTTTTTTTTTTTATGTAGGAAGGATACTGGCCAAGGGCAACAAAAATCTAATAAAAAAAAAATGCCCACTGAAATGCCAGTCCCATAAAAGGGTCAAAGCAGTGGTCAAAAATTGGTGGATAAGTGTCTTGAAACCTCCCTCTTGAAGGAATTCAAGTCATAGGAAAGTGGAAATACAGAAGAAGGCAGGGAGTTCCAGAGTTTACCAGAGAAAGGGATGAATTATTGAGAATACTGGTTAACTCTTGCGTTAGAGAGGTGGACAGAATAGGGGTGAGAGAAAGAAGAAAGTCTTGTGCAGCGAGGCCGCGGAAGGAGGGGAGGAATGCAGTTAGCAAGATCAGAAGAGCAGTTGGCATGAAAATAGCGGTAGAAGACAGCTAGATATGCAACATTGCGGCGGTGAGAGAGGGGCTGAAGACAGTCAGTTAGAGGAGAGGAGTTGATGAGACGAAAAGCTTTTGATTCCACCCTGTCTAGAAGAGCAGTATGAGTGGAACCCCCCCAGACATGTGAAGCATACTCCATACATGGACGGATAAGGCCCTTGTACAGAGTTAGCAGCTGGGGGGGTGAGAAAAACTGGCGGAGACGTCTCAGAACACCTAACTTCATAGAAGCTGTTTTAGCTAGAGATGAGATGTGAAGTTTCCAGTTCAGATTATACGAGTAAGTAAAGGACAGACCGAGGATGTTCAGTGTAGAAGAGGGGGACAGTTGAGTGTCATTGAAGAAGAGGGGATAGTTGTCTGGAAGATTGTGTCGAGTTGATAGATGGAGGAATTGAGTTTTTGAGGCCTTGAACAATACCAAGTTTGCTCTGCCCCAATCAGAAATTTTAGAAAGATCAGAAATCAGGCGTTCTGTGGCTTCCCTGCGTGATATGTTTACCTCCTGAAGGGTTGGACGTCTATGAAAAGACGTGGAAAAGTGCAGGGTGGTATCATCAGCATAGGAGTGGATAGGACAAGAAGTTTGGTTTAGAAGATCATTAATGAATAATAAGAAGAGAGTGGGTGACAGGACAGAACCCTGAGGAACACCACTGTTAATAGATTTAGGAGAAGAACAGTGACCGTCTACCACAGCAGCAATAGAACGGTCAGAAAGGAAACTTGAGATGAAGTTACAGAGAGAAGGATAGAAACCGTAGGAGGGTAGTTTGGAAATCAAAGCTTTGTGCCAGACTCTATCAAAGGCTTTTGATATGTCCAAGGCAACAGCAAAAGTTTCACCAAAGTCTCTAAAAGAGGATGACCAAGACTCAGTAAGGAAAGCCAGAAGATCACCAGTAGAGCGGCCTTGACGGAACCCATACTGGCGATCAGATAGAAGGTTGTGAAGTGATAGATGTTTAAGAATCTTCCTGTTGAGGATAGATTCAAAAACTTTAGATAAGCAGGAAATTAAAGCAATAGGACGGTAGTTTGAGGGGTTAGAGCGGTCACCCTTTTTAGGAACAGGTTGAATGTAGGCAAACTTCCAGCAAGAAGGAAAGGTAGATGTTGACAGACAGAGCTGAAAGAGTTTGACTAGGCAAGGTGCAAGCACAGAGGCACAGTTTCGGAGAACAATAGGAGGGACCCCATCAGGTCCATAAGCCTTCCGAGGGTTTAGACCAGCGAGGGCATGGAAAACATCATTACGAAGAATTTTAATACGTGGCATGAAGTAGTCAGAGGGTGGAGGAGAGGGAGGAACAAGCCCAGAATCGTCCAAGGTAGAGTTTTTAGCAAAGGTTTGAGCAAAGAGTTCAGCTTTAGAAATAGACGTGATAGCAGTGGTGCCATCTGGTTGAAGTAGAGGAGGGAAAGAAGAAGAAGCAAAGTTATTGGAGATATTTTTGGCTAGATGCCAGAAATATATATATATATATATATATATATATATATATATATATATATATATATATATATATATATATATATATATATATATATATATATATATATATATATATATGTATATATATATATATTTGTGTGTGTGTGTGTGTGTGTGTGTGTGTGTGTGTCCTGGATCATTACTCCCAAATCTTTTTCTTCATTACTTTTCATTATTATTTTTCCCCCTATTTTGTAATTCCATGAAGGTCTCTTTCAACTTTTTCCTATTTCCAACACATGGCATTTTCTGGCATTAAATTCTAGTTTCCATCTTTGGTTCCATGCATGTATCTTGTCAATATCCTCTTGTAACTCCTTGCAATCATTTTCATTCTTTATTATTTTTATTTATTTATTTTTTTTTTTTTTTGCATCAGCAAAAAAAGATTTATATAACTATTTAGATCATGTCTTATCATTTACATATATTTGAAACGTAATAGGTGCCAACACAGGTCCTTGCGATATCCCACTTGTCACTTCACCGCAACTTGAATTAGTGTTTCTGATTACTGTTCTCATTTCCCTCCCTTGTAAATGATCATCCTTCCATCTTAATGTTGGTCCCTTTAGTTCTCTTTCATTCTCTAACTTTTACATAAAACTTGTGGGTAACTTTATCAAATGTTTTTTTTTGAGATCCACCCATCTGTCCCTCTCCTGCAATCCATCTATTACTCTTGTATAAAAGCTCAGTAGATTTGTGACACAGGATCTCCCTTTCCTGAATTCAAATTGCTTTTCTGTAATTATCATTTCATTTTCTAAATATTACAGTCATCTATCCTTAATTAATATTCACAAAGCTTGCTTACAATACTTGTTAGTGACACTGGTCCATAATTTAACAGTTCTATTTTATTTCCTCCTTTGTATATTGAGATTATGTTACCTCTTTTCCATTCCCTTGGAACTTTTCCTTCTTTCAACGAGCTGTTGATTATATCCCATGTGGGTTCCTCCATTTCTTCTCTACATTCTTTTAATATCCATCCATTTACTTGACCTGGTCCCATGGCTTTTCTAACATCCAGCTCATCCAGCAGTTTCTTGATTTCTTGTCTTTACTTGTATCTCCTGTATTCCCTCATTTTGTGATACAACTCTTGGTGGCACAAAATTGGTTTCCTTTGTAAACACATTGAAAACTCTCATTCATTAGTTCACTCATCTCAGTAGTTTCATAAATTCTTCCTTCTCTTCTTAACTTGTTTATGCCATCCCTATGTTTCATTTTTCCATTTACATATCTGTAGGAGAGTTTTGGCTATTCTTTGCATTTTCTTACTATGTCACTTTCAAAATTTTTCTTTTCTTATTATACCATATTCATTCCTTGCCTTTCAGTGTTCTTCCCTAGTATTTCTGTTCAGTTTTCTCATAATTTTCATCCATGCCCTGTCCTTTTTCATTTTTGCTTCTACACACCTGACAATATGTATTTACCTAGTTGTGACATATGGGAGAGGAGCTAAGTTCGTACTATCCAGTCTCCATAACTGTTTTTATCCAACTTTTCCTTAAAGTCATGAATATTTGTAGCACACACCACTTCCCCTTACTGTCCATTCCATGCCTCTATGGTTCTATGAGGAAAGCTAAACTTCTTTATGTCCCTTCTGCAGGTGGTTACTTGTAGTTTTCTCCCATGTCCTCTTGTTTCTCTTGGTCATTATAGAGATATTCCCTATCTAGTTTTTTCCATCCCACTCAGCAATCTGTACAATGCAATCAAGTCACCTCTCTCTCATCTCTTTTTCATGGTTGAGAGTTGCATTCTAGCTAGTCGCTCCTCATATGACAAATCTTGCAATTCTGTTGTCATCTTTGTTGCTGCTCTCTGTATTCCTTCCAACTTTCTTATGTGCTTTTTTTCATGTGACCAAATTACTACTGCATATTCTAATCTTGGACATATCATTGTGGCGACTATTTTCCTAATTTCTATATCCAGATAAGCAAAGGCAACTCTTATATTTCTTAGTAGGTATAAGAGTTTCACCTGTTATCTTGTTAATGTTTTTTTTTTTTTTCTGGTGTGTGTGTGTGTTTTATGTAAGAGGGCCACTAGTCAAGGGCAACAAAAGTTTTGTATAAAAAAAAAAAACATAATGCCAGTTCCCATAGAGATTCCAAATAGAAAAAAATCCTATAATAGAGGATAAATGTTGAAACCTCCCTCTCAAATCATGGGAATGAGGTAATACAGAAGCAGGGAAGAATGATTGAAATTGCTGGTTAACTCTTGCATTAAAGAGGTGGACAGAATAGGAATGAAAGAAATTAGAAAGTCTTGTGCAGTGAGGCGACAGGAAGAGGGGAGGCATGCTGTCGGCAAGATCAGAAAAGAAGTTAGCATGAACATAGCGGTAGAAGATAGTAAGAGATGCAACATTGCGGCGATGAGAGACTGAAGACAGTCAATTTCTTTGTTGCTCTTGGCCAGAATCCTTCCACGCAAAGAGAGAGAGAGAGAGAGAGAGAGAGAGAGGAGCAAGTGCCGATACAAAGGCGAACTCCCACCAACAGCTGCTGGACTGTCAGTGTTGACGTGTCGGTGGCGGGCACAGGAAAGGCGCTGCCAAACCTTCCCTCACGTTTCAAGTGTTTGCTGGTCCTGTGTGGATGCATTATACTGTGCTGCTTAGGATGATCACAGTATAAACAGTCCATGTATTTTGGGTCATAGCGGCTGTGTGTCGCTGTGTGAACGGTCAAGTGTTGCTGAGGTGAAACAGCCGGCCGGCTGATGTGTTCTTGTTACGCCTCCTGTCGCCACCACCACCACCACACCCAAGTTTAGTGACCATGGTGAGTCCGGAAAGTGCATGAATACTCGGGGTTTATGGAAATATCCATACAAATTTCGAGACTGACACTTTTTGCTAATATATATATATATATATATATATATATATATATATATATATATATATATATATATATATATATATATATATATATTATATATATATATAATTTTGTTTTATTTTATCTTATTTTTTTAATGATAGCCTAGTTGATGAAGCATCCTTTTTAACCTTATTTTGATCAATTTGCAGTTTCAATCAATACTCCCATCTTTTTTATTTCTCACTAAGCCAACAAACATTGGGGCTTGGTGGGAATACAGGGTTGTTTGGGTGGAGAAAGTCAAAATGAGGCTTTATTGACATTCCTGAAAAAGTCTAAAGATGACAAACAGGAAATTTCTACACTATCCTAACCCGACATAACCAATCTAACAGGAGGGGTTTTACCCTCTCCCCTCCTGGATCCTCCATTAGGTCACTAACCTAACCTCCTAACCTCCTACATAAGGTAAACTAACATAACGTAACATTTTGTAGTCTCCTACATTCTGTCAACCATCATTACATACCAACAGTAATTGCTTAACAAAAAGTACCATAAGAAGAAGGGAACTGGCAGTTTTCATGTATTCACAGCCAGCACACATCTCCCTTCTGTAGCCATGGTCTAACTGATGCAGCACAGACAGTCACGAGTGCTGCTTCCTCCTCTAAACACACATGCCTATATGTGATTGGCCAACTTATTTCTATGTGACCTAAAGGTTAGATTCACAGCAGGCAACCCCACGTCATCATAGGTCTTATAGGTCTTAACAAGTGACTCAACATCACGTTGCCATTGCATATGTGCACCATTGATAACAAACATACAAACACACTTATTATCCCATGAGAGACAACTAGAGATGGATCTAAGCTAGAATTGACTTAAACCTTCAAAATTCTCATCTGAAGTTATTATCAATATTCAATTGGGTAAAATGGGGTTAGAAATGCTCCTAATAGTGAGATGTAGACCCTGTGAAGGGCTATAGTTATATATGGTGTATTGGTTGAAACTGCAATAATACTCTTATTTTTAGCTGCTGAAGAGACATGTTGGTAAAAATGTTGATTATGCCCAGATCTGTTTTTCAGAACAAGCTCGATTCTTTTCAGCTCAAAATATGATGCTTTTTCGGTAAATTTTTATAACAGGACCAAACTGCATTTCGAGTACAAAACTACGATACTCATTATTGTTTTTTATATTATAAATGATTTTGAGCTTAAGACATGGAAGTACTTCATTTTGCCTCTTCTCCCCTCATTCCTCTACGATCTTGGGGACTCGTCGGGAAGTGAGGTTTATGAGTGGGGAACACAAAAATGGTAATTTTTATGGTACTTGAATGGTGATGATAGCTTAAAAGAATGCAATCCTAACCTAACCTAACTTGGGTTTTATTTGTGTTTTAACCAACACACTGCATGTAACTGTAGCCCTTTACAGGGTCCACACCTGACTGTTTGGAGCATTTCTAACCTGTCATTTTACCCTGTCAGAAATTAATAATAAGTTTACCTTATGGGGGATCCATGGGGGGCAATGCCCCACCCCCCAGTTAAAAGTTTACAGGATGTTAGGTTAGTTTAATTTACCTTATGGGGGTGTCCAATAAATTAGAAGGATTGAGGTTGAAACTACAAATTTACTCTAACCTGTCCCAACTAAACCTGACCCCATTTAGAATGTGCATGCATGCAGCTGACTCCGTTACAGAAAATGCCTTTAAGGGGACTGACCAAGTTGAAAATATGAAAAATATAAAAAATGTGAAAATCATCACATGACATCCTTATGCCTAGTACTTCACAATTCACACATGATAATTCATCATCCATGTTTAAATACTGTTTAAATACTCATTTAAATGCCCCCTGTTCACACTTCTATACCCATTTAGCTTTCACTTACTCCCCACTTTTTGCTCTTTTCACCATGATGGATAAGAGGATGTCTTACCTTACCCAAAGGAGCAAAGTATTGGCAAAAGCACACTAGATATTAGCTGAAAGAAGAGAACAACATAAGGGTGAGCGGATATAGCCTCACAGCAGTCAGCCAGTCTGTCCTTCACCTGATGTACCAGGGGTACCAGCCAGCTTTGCAGTTTCAGTGATGTACTACTGGTTGTAGGCTGTGCTGGTGGTACAGAAGTATCACTAGTACATGAACAATGTGAGGTAGAGATTGGTGGTTCATTTGGTGACAGTGAGGGTGGACAGGCTGGTACCCCTGGTCTATCAGATGATTGTGGAGTCTGTACTGGTTTGAAAAAGCTGTCTAATTTTAATTGCTTGCCACTTTGAAATTGTTCTTTAATTATGGCTTCTCAAAGAATTCTGAGATTTTCATAATGAACACTGATATCTCTATTCTTGGTGTGTTCCACAAATTATAGCACAGTATCTATACAGCTACGCACTTTCAATAGTTTTGGCAATGTCACCAGCATCTTGTCTTCCTTGTTATTGCTGCTACTCTCCTGGGTATCGACCATGGTTATCATGGATACTATGGGATGGCATGGTGTGCTTCATTAAAAAGTACAGTACAGTACTGTATTTATTCCTTTGTCTTACATAATGTAATTGTTGATATTAGCCACTCCTAACATAACCTAACACTTAGTGTCAGCACCTACGGACAATCAGCTTCATTGGACCGATGTTTCCTTCTTTTAGTCCATAGTACCGAGGTATAAGTGTATATAATCAATAAATAAATTGTCTTACTAGCAAAAGACAAAAACCATACTTGTCTAATTCAATCTTGAAAAGAACTCAGATACCCTACAAGGAAGAAGGATTGTATAGACAATACAAAAAAGAAGTATAGACAAGAAATCACATTTGAAAAAAGGGTAAACTCTGACTCCCATCTCAGCATTCAGCAAAGCAACAACACAGGCCATACCAACAGAACTTCTTCCCTGTAGTAAAAAAAGTATAAATCAAAGTGAGGTATGTGGCCCACTCGCCATAGCCACAGCCACACTCCTCTTGGCTTGGCTAGTGTCTGGCAAACACCACCCAGCCCTATCCCTCCTGCCCTGCCACACTCTGTTGTAATGGCCATTCATTACATAGGAAATTTTGAAGTAAAAAGTAAGCTAACATAACAACACCTAATGTAACCTAACCACACCTAATCCAATCGAACCACACCTAACCTAACATGTCCAAACCTAACCACACCTAACCTAACCTAACCACACTTAACCAAACCAAACCACACTACCCAACATAACCACTCCTACACAAAAATAAACCTAAACCCATCTTTAGCAAGGTGGAGGGACTGCATCTTCCCTTGACATCTGCTGAGAAATTTATAAACACTGTTATGAAACCGGTAGGATCTTATCTGTCCAGATTCACTGAACCTCCTTGTCACTGTACCACAGTGGCCCCATCCATCTTATCTGTCAGGATATCAGCTATTATCGCTGTATTTTGACTTACCAAATCACATGGGTCTGGTGTTTAGGAGCCTCACAGGTTTACCAAGCTCTTATCAACTCATATGCAGGGAAAAGTGGGTGTTGGCAGTGGGACACTGCCCGGCGAAAAGGGTGGCCAGCAGCTGGGTTTTGTCCTTGCTGCTGGTGGCCACCATTCCGTCAGGCCTTGTGAGAGGAGGGACAGTGTCTTGACGGTTTAGGCCCTGTCTTCCCTTAACAAGGGACCACCAAGTCTTGTTGCCCACTCCAGGGCCTCCTAGCTGGCGCCGCAGGTCCTCCTCCCACCTCCCTACGGCCCACCAGCAGGTCGTCACCATCCTCTTGCAGGCCACACGATGTAGGTCTTTGTTGCGCCGAGTAGGACTCTGCTTGTAGCGGAGCCACGCAGAATACTTCGCCTCGGCGGCAACACGGCAGCGGCAACCAAACCAAGGCTGGTCCGTTGGTCTAGTGACGAACTCACGGTGGGGCACATGTTGCTCCTGGAGCGCCAAGAGGCGGGAAGTGAAGGCTCGCGCCTGTACCTCCGCTCCACCCTGCAGGATGGAAAGCCAGTCAGTCCTGCGCAGATCTCATTGAAGGGAGCCCCAGTCTGTCCTATCCCATAGCCAGACTGTGCGAGTGGTGGCCTCGTCACGAGCCACACCCATGTCCACCTGGGTCAGGACAGCATGGTGGTCAGAGCTGCCCACGAGACCCAGCTGGTGGCAGCTGAGTGTGTCCTCCTCCAGGTCGGATATGACGGGGTCCAGGGTCCCACCCCGCTCATGAGTGGGGAAGGTCACATGGTCCTTCAGGCCCTGCACCGTCAGGAGGTTTTCGTAGGCGTCGCGCTCCAGGTGGTGGTTGAGGTCGCCCACAAGCAAGATGTGTTGGCAGTGGTGAGTCACAAGGAGGACATCTAGGGCCTCCTTGAGGTACAGGAGCGAGTCAGGCCCCTGCCGGGGGGGCGGTACATGGCGCACAGCAAGAGGGCAGAGTGGTTGGCCAGCACAACCCAGAAGAACATCACCTCCAGCTGAGGCGGCGTGTCCACGTCAAGTTGTTGTACCTGCACTCCCTCCCTGAAGCAGACAGCCACTCCGCCTCCAGCTCTATCCTGTCGGTCTCTCCTGGCCCAGTGAGTGTAGCCACCTATTTTGCCGAACGATGGCTCCACCTCTCCGTTCAGCCAGGTCTCCGTCACCACAACTGCATCAGTACCGTGTCGTAGTACACAGTTGTGGGTTAGGTCTCCGATGTTCGTTCAGAGACCACGTACATTGGCAGAGATAACCTTGAATTGGTGGCAGTGGCAGTCGGGCCTTACCATGTTGGAGGGAGTTGTGGTCCGGCCTAAAGGGGTGTGACAGGGCTCAGTTGGGGGTACCGAAGGCCGGGCGGGATCCATTGCCAGCCCTGGGTGTGGCCCCAGTTAACAGGCTGAGCTGAAAACAGGCGAGACTGCGGAAAGGGCTGCAAGTGTGGTGTTACTGATGGGGAGGCAGTGGCCAAGTATTCCCCCTCCGCAAGGACCTGCCATAGCAGTCGCTCCTGCCTCAACTCAGCAGTCCTGGTGTGGCAGTCTTCAGTACTGTGGCCCTTCCGATTGCAGTACCGGCAAATCTGCGTGGGGTTTGGCTGGGGTCTGTCTCCTTGAGGGGCCAGCCCCCTGGGTGGTAGAGGCTCCTCTGACCTCACTGTTCCGGTTCTTTTTTTTTATTCTTTTTTTTCCTGGTGGTGGTGTTGCCAGCAGTGCTTGTGGAGGAAGCCGGGACTGCTGGGGCTGGGGCTGGTGCTGATGTTGCTAGGGGAGTCGGTAGTACTGCTGGCAAGGTATTGGTGTGGGTTTGGTTCTGTGTGGAGGTTGCAGTACTGTGTGTCTGCGAGGTGGAGGTGTTTAAGCCGGAACTTGTAGGAAGGGAGACAGGTGTAGAGGAGGGCGGGGGTGGGGGTTCGGCTACCGATGTACTGCTGGGAGTAGCCTCCGGTGGTGTTCAATTGCCTGGCTGGGTGGGCGGGATGGCGAGCTCAGGGGCGTGCCGCAGTTGTTTCGGCTTACCTGAATTCCACCAATCCCTCCAGCACTCAGAGCCCTGACAGACCTCCTCCCAGTGTCTGTCTATGGTCTCTGGCAGAGCACTGACTCCTTGTGTGCACGAGGCAACCTTTGCCTTGCGCTGCTTGGAGGCAACGAGCCTGTCAGCGAGTCTGAGCGCTGACACAAACACCTCCCGGTATTCTATGATCAGGTCCCTATCCTGCTAGAGGGACACCTCTCTCTCTCTCTCTCTCTCTCTCTCTCTCTCTCTCTCTCTCTCTCTCTCTCTCTCTCTCTCTCTCTCTCTCTCTCTCTCTCTCTCTCTCTCTCTCTCTCTCTCTCTCTCTCTCTCTCTCTCTCTCTCTCTCTCTCTCTCTCTCTCTCTCACAACATCTTATGTAGATGGTCCAAACCTGTAAAAAATTGAAAAAATTCCAACAAAAAATTTTCCTTTAAAACTACAGAATGTTGAAATCATGAAAAAAGAAGAATATTGAATTGATAAAGTGTGTTTTATCACTGTCTGAATTTTTTAGGGCATGAAATGTGGTCATTATCTAGGGACCATTCTTAAGGACTCAAAAGGATATTTTACATGGATATGTAATTTTTTTTTTATTTTTATGCAAGGTTTTCTATTATCTGATAAATTTCTATTATCTGATAAAAGCTTTGAGACAATTTTTTTTTTTTTTTTTTTTTTTTTTTTTTTTTTTTTTTTTTTTTTTTTATCTAACCTGCAAAATTTGTTTTTAACATTTTTGTGATGAAAAATTTTCCTGCAAAATTACAGAATGTTGAATCATGAAAATTTGAAGATTATTGATATAGAAAGAATATATTAGTCAACAGTTGTCTTTTACTTTATAAATTTCTTTTAAAAGTGAAATATGGTCATTACCTACACACCTGTCATAAGAACTCGAAACAGTATTTTACAAATATATGATTGTTCTCCTTTAATTAAGGAACAAATTCCTATAATCAGATAGAAATTGTGAGATTCAAAATTTTTCACTTTTTTTCAATTAAGGTCCAGACTTGTAAAAAAAAATGGCCATCCATGACTGTTGTTCAAAATTACCTATAGTTTATGCTTCTTGCAAATAGTTCAATGAATTTATTAGTTTTAACAAATCCTTTTCATTCTTGCCACTCATTGCATGGTCACAAATTTTACCATCAAGAAAGCTGATTAAATTCTTGTTGATTTTTATATTTATTGCAGGATCTGACTGCATTCTCCCAAGAAAACTTTGATCCTAAGGAATGGATTAACAGTGTGTTCCGAAGCCAGGAAGCACAACAGAATCGTGATGTAAGTTCCAGCTTAACTTTAAAGATCATATCAACCCTAAACTGTTTTCATATAATAAAACTATATATTTTATAGTCTTGTAACTTTTATTTGAGATCATGTTAATCACTGATATAATGCAATGACTGATCAAAGATTACTTTCTAGTAAAAGATTATGTTTTAGATAAAAATTAATTGTTATTTGGTGTGGTGTGTTTGCAGCAATATGCTTCATCCCTAGTAATGCGGCTGCAGCTGGCTATCCAGGAGGTGAACAGTGCCTTGGAGGAGACCAGCCAACAGGTGAGTGTTAGAATTCTTTTCACCTGTCCCTTTTTGCACAGTAGTGCTTGTGAAAAATAGGAATGGATCAAAGTGAGTCATAGAGACTTTTTTGACACTTTTGTTGCAACTGTTTTCCATTGGGTGTGTGTTGTGTTGCAGGTTGTGGGAAGTCTTCCACGTGTGCTGAGGGACGTGGAGTCCTTGGGTCATGAGGTGTCAGTCCTCAAGAACCAGATGAATAGTGTAAGACAAGACATTGAAAAGGTGGGATCCATTGAATTATTGTAATTATTTTCTTTTGATGTATGGCTTCCATGTTTGTTGCTGAACTGGATATGTCTTTTTAGATTCTTAACCATTAATGAAAACTGTGGAATTATTGTTTATATATGTATACACACATATGCACTTGAATAAACCAATACTTTTACTGAGGAATCATTTACAACTAAGCCATTCTTGAGTTTTCTACAAGTTCCCCTGAGTGAGCTGTTGCATTTTTTTTATCTTTCCCATGATTTTGTTGGTTACAGGTGGAACATAATACAGCTGCCAGCATGCAGACTTTAGTGAAGCTGGACACACTCAAGGGGCGGATGGTGGCCACCTCACAGGCCCTGCGTGAAGCAGACAACTGGACCACACTCTCCACTGACATTGAAGAGGTGCAGGTTGCTATGATTATCCAGTGCACTAGTTGTAATTACAGTATTAGACAAAAAAATGGCTATTGACAATGCCTGAGATAAACCTAATATTTGTTAGTTAGTGAGTTAGGTTTCTACATTGTATGTTTAAATATCAAGCAATGTTCTAGCAGTGGAATATGAGATGAAGGCAGCCTTAGTGTGCGTGAAACAAGGATGGGGATGGGATGTACTAAAACTTTATTTACTCTCATTTTCTGACATTTTTTTTTAGTTTCTCATTCAGTGGTCTAGTTTCCTCTCATTTAGTTATTTTGTAAATGTTCACTGAGTGCACATTTCTGTGTCTGTTACTATGGCATAATTTGACACCTCAGATTTTATTGAAACCACCTCAAGCATTGATTTTATACTAGTCTTGCATTCTAATCAAATTTTATATGACAAAAGTCCATTCCATGTTCTTTTGTTCTATTTTGGAGACTAATATCCTTGCATTACTTTCACCATATTACTGCCTCCTATTTTTATTATTCCTTTGTCATCCTCCTATTCACATAGTAACTTTTCAGTAATTGTTTCAGGTGATGGAAAGTGGGGATGTGGAAGCAATAGCAGAGAAACTAGTTGGATTACAAAATTGCTTAAGCATCCTTACTCATGTACCTGATTACGAGGAGCGTGCAGCTCACCTGGAAGGTCTTAAGGTGCGCCTGGAAGCCCTGGCCAGCCCACACATTGTGGCTGCCTTCACCAACCATAATTTAGGTAAATGAGGATTAATTTCTTAATTATCATTGAAATTTTCTCTTTGATGCCCTCTTTCCATTGGCAAAGCTCCTCTCAAGCAGGCAAGAATTATAGACATGTCACCTACATTTCCTTATGCATTATTTCTCTATCACATCCTTCCAAGATATCACAAACTATTATTTTTCCATATTAGATCACATCAGTGTTGCATCATTCTATCTGTATCTGACCTAGCACCTGTTCCTAAGAATTTTCCCAAAGGGATGGCTGTAACAAGAGAGTTTACATCTATTCCTGCCTTTACATTTCTTCCTCTCACTTCCTAAGCCTGTCATATTTATCTCTTTTTACACTGGAGGTCATCCTGTTAAGTAAAGAATTACCATACATACTGTATCATCTCACTTTCTACCATTCTTTCCTTGTAACCAGATTACATCAGCCACTCCATATGTTATTCTTCACCTTACTTGACATACCCCAATCTCCTGTACAAGTTTTCATGTTTTTCACAGCTATCCATTCTTTGAGTATCACAAACACTTATAAAATAACTCATAACTCATCACAACAGCATAGTCCCATGAGCATTGTCTTTCATTCCAAATAGTTCTCATTTGTGTATGTGATTGCTGGTGCTGTTGTTCTGTCAAACAACTCGTTTCCCCCCCTGATATTTTCCTTCTTTTAAACTCTTGCTTGCAGTCCTCCTTTTCTTCATATATCATAGAGACCTGATAATTTTCCTCCTTTACACCACTCTTTTTCTTGTACAGTAAAATCCCTCTTATCCGGCATTCGAGTATCCGGCAGCTTCAAGTATCCGGCACATTTTTCCCCGAGCCTTAAAGTCAATAAAAGATCAATATGTACTCATAAAATTGATTAAAATTCCCAGGCGAGGCATACTTTGTCCCCTCGCCACCAGAGCGCACTGCTTCGCGCCACCCGCAGCTCACTGCACTGTGTTTACTCAGTGACTCAGTCCCGCATGTGCACTGTTTATCACCTGACGCCTTCATCATGCCTAAAGTTGTAGAAAAGAGGAAGCGTGTTGTGCTTACACTTAAGCAGCTGATCAGATCAGCTGATCTTTGTTATGGTAAGATGCGTGAGTGTAGGGTGGTGATTGTGGACATAATTTCGCTTCTATTCAAGTATCTGGCAATATTCAAGTATCCAGCATGTCGGCGGTCCCGTTGATGCCGGATAAGAGGGATTTTACTGTATCACCCTCTACTTGCACACTATTGAACCAAGAACCAGTTCATAATTTTTTTTTTTTTTTTTTTACATTTATTGCATTATTAATTATGTTGAAGGAGATAAAAAGCATGTCATAACCACTTTAACAGAAGAATCAGTGAGGTATGCCAGGTTGCTGCGTTCACTTGGGCGTGTCAGTCAGCTGGAGAGTTACTACCATAAATGTGAAATGGGCCAGCTGGCAGCATCCTGGCGTGGTGGTGTGGAGGGTTTTCATCTGGCAGGACCTCCAAACTGGCTCACCACTTTCTATGATAAGGTTTCTCTATTAACCTCACAACAGGTAAACAAAAATTTATTTGTATAGTCTAATTAGATTTACTAATAAGATACCAAACATACAAATTAGTTAAAAAGTTGGACAAACTGCAATTGGTGCTAGTTCATTTTGTGTCACAAACTAGTTCTCACTAGATTGTGATTATGCATTGTTAGCACTCTGTGGCTATTCAGTTATTTCCAGTTGCTTTCATATGTGTAAGGTTGCAGCCTTCAGAGAACAAAGCTGTAGAATGTCTAATAATTTTATTAACTGGCATAGAACAAAACTGTAGAATGTCTTATTATTTTATTAACTGGCATGTCATGTTGACAGGTGCATTGGTGTGGGCAGGTCTTTGAGGGATCAGATTCAAGTCTCTTGTTGGCACAATTGGTGGCAGCCTCTTTGGCTTCCTTGGACCCCCCTGTGGATCAAGTAGTGGCTGTTGCTGTTAAACAACAGGAGCAGCCATTAGACTTCCTCATTGCTATAAAGGCTTCTGGAGATAATTTCCTAAAGGATTTGGAAAATGCTCTTGGTACTGCTAAACCAGGTAAAATACATTACCATACCTTGCCAATGAATTTCACCTGAATTACTACAACTGAATTTTTTCACAATGCTAATTATTCCCTCAGGTCAGGATGCACTTTACCAGGCACAGAGGATGGTGACGCAGGCTGTTTATAGGCCTCTTCAGGAACAGATCACTAAGCACCAGGAATATCAAGAAGCTCAGTTACTCTCACATCTAATCTCTGCAGGTAAAGAAGAGAGTACACTCATTGAAGATTTAGGAGCAGATCAAAGTTTTGATTTATATACACTTCCTGCATCCATGTGAGTTAAGTGGATGGTAACACTTTTGGTAACACTTTATGTACTTGATTTTTTTGTAACCTTGGAACACAGCAGAGTTGTTGCCCTCATTTCTATCTGTTTAATACAAATTTAATATTTTTCAACATTTAATAACTCATGGTCTTATTTTACTCTAACAGATCATGGTGTGTGTTTGTTTTGAAGCACTTATAAAATACAGGTTTACTGGTAGAAACTACATGTAATTTTATTAAAATATATCAGATATATTAACTATCACAGATATTGTAAAGGGAGACATGGGAGAGACCCTCCGCCGCTTGCGGGAGTACTGTGGTAAGCTCCCCAGCCAGGCTGAGGCAGCTGCAGAGCGATGTATACAGGTTAGTTCTATCATATGCCACTTGGGGTTTTATTCTTTTTGTCAAGAGAAAGGGAGGCAGAATTTATTTACATTCACTTAAAATGTCTGTGGTGTTTCTAGAATATGGACTCAAATGATCAGTGCTAATTGTACTGTAGCAGATGATTAACTTTGCCATTTTGCACATTTGTAAGTTTAGCATTACAAAATGAGAGGTGTTCATTCTAGAGAGAGAGAGATTCAGGCTGCCTCTTGGCATGGTGCATAATATGACATACATAATAGGTTTTTGATGAGTGAAAGTTAATAGGAATTAACACGAGCATTTAAAATAAGATGGTGGTGTGTGTGCGTCATGTTCACATTAGTATATTGCACAGAACTGGGGATGTGCACTCAACACTTGGGAAGTATTGTTAGTGTTTGGCAAGGTCACATAAGGTGTGGGAGGATACAGGGCACTGCTGTGTGGGAGGATACAGGGCACTGCTGTCTGTGCACTGCCACACTAACATATAATGTTCAAGTGTGTGCCCCTCAGCAGCTGCGCAGAGTTTGTTCTCCACCCAGTTTGCCACCACAACAGGGCTGTTGGTGTAGTAGATGGCAGTGTGTGGGGCCCCAGCTCTGTAGATGCTGTGTAGGCCTTCCTGTCACAGTTCTGTTGTTACACAAAGCTGCTTTTTTCACCACAGTGGATGGAGGACTGTTATGAGGGGGGAGGACTCCCAAGGTGGTTGTCTAGGAGCATCCAGAGGGAGCATGGAGGAATCAACGTCCTCCCACGAGACACCAAACTCATTCACAGCATGCACTGCCTTGTTGAACCACTTGCTCACACTGTGTCCTCCCATGTGATGAGCACCGAGCAGGGTGTGCATGTGGTCATGGTGGTTGTTGCAGATGGCTGTTTTGAGGAGCAAGTTGGTGGTGATGTACTTGACTCTGCCAGTGAGATCATGTGTGTTTCTCTACCCAGAGGTTTACAACCTTGGTCCACCTTGGTGCTCCCACAGCAGTCGTCAATGCCTTCAGGGTTCTGGCATCGCTGTTGGTGATGTTGATGAGAACAGGGCTTGAGTAGTCATTAAGGAAGCACACCAAGGCTTTATATGTTCTCATGATGACAGCTCCTGATGCCCCATGCACTTCGACATGAGTGCCTTTAGGAGTTTGTTCCTCATGCCACATTTGTCTGTAAGGTATTTAAAGTTGGGCTTTACAGCTGTTAGTCTGGGTGACAATAACACCAAGATAATGGTGCACGGCCACCCACACTATATCTTGCCCTTGAATCTGCAGTTTGCCATCAGGAGTGGTATACATCTTTGCCATTACTTTTGTCTTGACCTGAGAGATGGTGAAGCCAATTTCTTGGCATTTGGCCAACAGCAAGTTCAGTGACTCTTACATGGTGGTGAAGGAGCTTCTGCCTCCTGTTTTCAGCACATCATCATCAGCATACCATGTGTGTGTGCAGTTAGGGTAAGGGAGGCTGGCCAGGGTATTCATGAGAATGTTGAAGAGTGTGGGGCTGATGATTCCTCCCTGTGGCGTTCCATTCTCGAGGGGAAGGTAATCTGATGCCTCACCCTGATACACGACTCTGCCTCTGCGCTGCGATAAGTACTACTGAATCCACAGCAGTAAGTGAACTTTCATCCCCAGCTTGATGAGTTCCACCAGGATGACTTGTTGTTGAACCCTGTCAAATGCTTTTTCCACCAGGATGACTTGTGGTTGAGCCCTGTTTTTCAATGTCCAGGAAGACAGCAGTTCTTGCTTTGTCATTGGCAACATAATTTGCAAGGCAGTTAGATGTGTCCCTGTGCTGGACAAAGCCATTTACTCCAGGGTCTAGTTTCCCAATTTTTGTAGCAGCAGTGAAGGAGAATGCACTCTATTATCTTGCACATGGAGGTTAGGCTGATCAGCCAGGATTTGGTGGTGTTGCCTGTTTTGGGGATGGGAATTCCCAATTCCATCCTGGTGGAAACACTCCCTGAGTGAGGGATATGTTGTATAGCTGTAGGAGTGAGTCACCCACTACATTGTAAACAGTATTCAGCATAGAATATGTAATGCCATCCTCACCTGATGCTGTGTCTTTGCTCATTTTCCTTACCCTGAGCATTTCTTGCCTCATTATGGGCTGATTGGTTTCATCTGCCTGGAGGGTGGCAGCAGTGACAGCAGCCAGTCATGCTGGGTTCGTCTTTTTTCTCCACGAGTTCACATGGCAGACTGGCAGTCACTGACTGTTTGCTGTATTCTCTCATCAGCAGCTCCTCAGCCTTCCTCCCAGGGTTTGGGTGGGCTGGTGGTTTTGCATGTTTGCCTCTGATAGTGTTGAGTTTTTTCCACACTTGTCATGTTGGTAGTGAGATCTAGCTTTCCTGCAAACTTGAAACTCTTTTCTTCATGGATGCCCTTCATTTGCTCTCTGGCATAAGCTGTCCATTCTTGGAGGTGGTTTTTGTTTTCATTAGTACTGTAGTTTTTGTAAAGCTGGCTTGTTAAGGAATTTAACTCTATCATAATACCATAGATGTTATTTATGCAGATTGAATTTGTTAGGTCCTTGACAAGGCATGGAGGCATCAGCTGTAGTTTAGATGGCATGTGTGAGATCCTCAAACAAACAACTGCACGGAGTCAAGGATGGCATAAATGGTGTACCAGTTCTCAAGGTGGCCCATGAACAGTTTCCAGTTAGTCATCTCTGTTATCCACCAGATTCTGGCTGCTGGTAGAGCGTTATTTGACCTGGGTAACTGAAGAGTAATTAGTGTCTTGTGGCCAGTGATCACTGAGGAATTCTGGCACGCTGCTTATGCTGACAACATGGTCACTGTCATTCAGTATCAGAAGCAGGTCCTGCCTCCCTCCTGTGATATGAGCGGGCTGTGGTTCACCATGAAGTGTTGTTTCTTTGAAGTCCTCAAGGATCTGGGAATGTGCTGGCCATGCTGACTACTGATGCCACCATTCCAGGGCTCAAGAGTTGGTGGGTGTGAGTTGAAGTCCTCACTAAGCACTGTGAGGCTCTCTTGGGTATTTTCTATCACAGGTAACAGATAAAGTTGTGATCACTGCCTGCAGTACACATTGTAGACCTCTACCTTGGTGGCGGTGCCAAAGTGTAGGGTGACGCACAGCACATCAACTTGATCCCCAAGGCTTGGTGGGTCAGCTGTCATACAAGGGTGATGAAGCCTTGAGTACCCCCACCCCCCCTCACCTGCTGATAAGGTTGGAAGAGCTGGTACCTCCTGAAGCGCATGTTGGATGCATTGATTAGCATCTCACGAGTGTGTAGTTTCATGGTTGTTGTGGCTCCTTAGTGGTGATGGGTGTGCTGTATCCTGTTGGGTCACCGCTGCATATCACTGTCACAGGCACCTCCTCCTGACTTCGCACCTTCCTCACTGTTGTCACCACACTCCCAGTGTAATCCCTGGGTGGGGGGGGCTTCCCTGAGTACCTGTGCTTGAGGGGCATGTCTCCATGTGGGTGCTGCCATCACACCCTATCTCCTGCACTCTCAGAGGGGCTCATGGTAGTTGCACAACCACATCTGTGAGGAAGTGTAGTGTGTTGTGGATGGCAGTGACCTGTAGTTCGAGCTCATGTTTCTCGTGTGTTGTGGATGGCAGTGACCTGTAGTTCGAGCTCATGTTTCTCCTTCTGGAGACTGGCTCAAGATGCTCTCATTTCCAGCACCACCTGGCGAAGCATCTCCACTTTCTTGGTCAGCCGACTGCTTGTCTTGGGTGTTTGAGGCACACATGCTGCTTGCTGGTGTTGTAGGATGGGGCTGAGTGGTGGATGGGGTGGTGGAGGCAGTGGTGGGGTAGAGGACTGAGGCTTTGGTTCTATCTGAGGCTGCATGGTGGGGTCGTCCTTGAGGGAAACTGTAACCTAGTGAGGTCCCGCTGCTGGCAGTTCTGCTAGGGCAGGCCATGGCCAGGTCTGTGGAGGGAGTGCTGAATAATTGTGGATGGAGTGAGTGGCGCAGGTGTAGGATGACTCCTTATCTCGTCCCTTGTGCCAGTGTGAGCTCAGTCGCAAGGGACATCTGATTCTCCACGCATTGTGTTCTAGAGAGCAGTTCAAGCACCTCGGTTGAAACTTCTCGAAAGATTCTTTCATCACTTTCTCCTTGCACAGTTGCATGTTGTGACCTCTGGAATAAAACCCACACTTGTTCCCGTGATCGCACTGCCACACTGCATCTCCACTTCTGGCAATTCCCACAAAATGCTGGCTTGCCCACATACCTCAACACCTTGTAGGGATGGATTCCCAGCAGCTTTAGATAAGCAGGAGGATCCCCTGCAGTCACCTGATTCTTGGGGTCTTGAGTTCCATGACGAACACTCCTCTTAGCCCACAGTACATTGGGATGGTCCTCAATGGCAGGTAGGAAGGGTAATTCTTGATGAACACTTTTGTTTTGTTTGTTTTCCTTTGTGATCTGCATCAGCTTTGTAGTGTTGCCATTGTAGAGATGCCCCACCTCTGTAAGGAATGTCACCATGCCCTTGTCCTGTGTGACTGCAATGATGGATTTGGCAGTCATCCAAGGTTGTACAGAGAGGTTCCTGTGCTTGCCTGCCACCTCCACCAGCCAAGTGGCTGTGATAGGCATACTGTGGGTGTGGGGGCAGACAGAGAATTCTTCTGTTAATGTGTACACATTATGTGGGGATGCCTTTTCACAGCTACATCTCTATGAGGTGACAATCTCAAATAAAGACAGATTGCCTCGTAAAATTTTACAAGTTTGATGAAACACTTACTGGTTAATCACGTACCTCTGTATGCAGCTCAGCAATGGATGGGGCTTTCCTGGCCTGGTCATGGCCCTTACCACCTACGTAGAGCAGTGTACAGCCCGTCTTGCCCAGGCTGCACGTCACGTCCAGAAGCAAAAAGCATCCATCATCGATGACTGGACCGTTTTTACTACTTGTCTTAATCTCATCCAAGCTGCAGGTAAGGCAGTGTGTTATAATGGAAAAACTTTTAATGTCACAATTTTTATATATATATATCAATAGGTAATTTATGTATAATAATTTCAATAGGTAATTTGTACAATAATTTTCCAATTATTGCCTTTCATTCACCTGATTACAGATAATCATTAAGCTATCAGAAGTAGTAAACCTATGATAAGACTTTTTTGGACAACTCAAATTGCCTAGACAAACTGGCCTGATAATGAATTATTCCCCTTGGTTTCTTCTTGCAGGAGAGTTGGTGATGGCAATAGACAGCACAGAACACTCCTTAGCCACACGCTTCGCAACAATTGCCACCAAGTTCAGCTGGAATCCCACCACTTCATTCACACCTACTCCTGATTTACTTCTTTCATCTCAAGCTGTAACCCAGTTGAAGAACTTAGTCACGAAGGTGGTTGGTGAGTACTGTCAATGATGAGACATATTAACAAATAATTAAACTAAAGGCAAATGATCCATGTTTTGAATTTTTATTTATTTATATATTTACTTTTTATTTATTTATTTATTTTATTTTTTCATTACTTTTTATTTTATTTATTTCATTTCTCTCCATACAGAGGAAGATGGGAGGCTGTTGGAACAGAGTCTGACTGAAGCTCAAGCACAGTGTCAAAGTGCAGTAGAGGCTGCACTCTCCACCATTATGGCCCCTGTGTCTTCTCAGTTGGCAACCATCCCAGACTTGCTTGCCTGGACCTCTCGTCCAGGAACCTCAGCTCAGCTGTCATCATCCTTCTCTCCTCAGGAATATATTACGCAGGTGACAGGGGTAGTAAACTGAAACATACAAAAAAATATATTAATTAATTAATTAAATAAATAAATTATTAAGGTGTTGAATTGCTGCATATTCTTCATAAAACATGACTAGGTTTTCATAATGAGATCAGTTTGACAATAAATGTAAACTGGACATTTATTTCTTTTTTCATTTATTTTTTTAGAATTTCTCATCAGAGTAAGTGATCACCATTCCCCTCACTATCTTTTTTTGGTTCTTTTATGGCATACTGTGGATAATAACAAAAATAAATGTAGAGGAACCTGATGTGTTTCATCCATTAATGTTACTGGGTGGAAACAATCTCCCCAGTCATTAGTTAGTCATGTACAGTGTGTAGAAAATTGTTGTTACAGTTAGCACCCTGGGAAATCCATTTGTCAGACAGCAAACAATAGAAACCATCTTAATGTATGTTTGTTGCCAAAATCCCAGACTGGTAAGTGCAATAATCACAGTCACTATTGTTTTCAGATTGGGCAGTACCTTATGACCTTGCCACAGCATCTTGAACCTCTCCTCGTTAACCACAGTCCAGCCCTCAACCGTGCACTGCAAGAGGCCAACACTACCTCCACATCTAAGTGAGTGTAGTGTTTCTCCTGGAAGATAATACAGTTGGACTGGCTATATGCACTGATGATATAAACTACATAAACTACACTTTGCAAGAATAATTCCCATCTCATCAGTTTTTTTTTTTTTTATACTGACTCATTATTATAATTTGCACCCTTTCCTAAAACACACACACACACATTGTTGCAGAATATGCAGTAATTTTTGTCCACTGCCTCTTTTGACAACAGCACTGGAAGGATTGTGAGTGAGAGTGAGATCAGTGCTGCAGACTTCCTCATCAACAGTGTTGGTCAGAACACCTGCAAACTCTACACAGATGCAGTATTAAAGATACCAGACATCACAGCTTCTATGGTGACGCAGCTTACGACGGATATTGGTTAGTTGTGAGGCTTTCTCCCTCTCTTGGTAATTTGTTACCTATGGATTGTGCTCACAATGCTTTCTATTCACACCAACTATCCTCAACAGATTATGTGTGTAATATCCTGGAAGACTTGGGTGTAAGCTCCTGTGATCCCCTGGACCAGCTCAGTGCTCTGCTGAAGGCCCCAGCAGACCAATACTTGAAATTAGCACCAGGCAAGAACCCAAGACTAATTGCTGGTGTGAGACAAATGAGGAACATTACTGGCCAGTCCTAACATTCTTACAAAGTGTCACTTCACTGGCTAAAACTATTCGTATGAATAAAGTACAAATTTGAAAAATTTAGAATTATATGCACTGTTTGCAATCTGATTATTGTTGTGTAGTATCCATATTTGCTACCATATTTGCTGTGTAGAAAGCTATTTAATAAAGATATAAATGCAAAAATCCTGCTATATATCCATGCTATATATATATATATATATATATATATATATATATATATATATATATATATATATATATATATATATATATATATACACACACACACACACACACACTTCTCAATAAAGGGTTTCCTGTGAGTTAAGGTACACACCTTAGGATATGATAGTTCAAATAATTCTTAAGTTGAAAATACTCTATACACACATGTTGTATTTTGCATTGTTTTGCGAGAAATTAATGTGTAAGTTTGTGTTGCAGGAGCTGCTCACTTGGGTAGGTTTCCACCTCCCTCTCTCCCTCAGCTTGCTACTGGAGTGGCACCATGGATTATAATTTTTTGTGCACAATCTACCCATTTGAATCCTTACAGGAAACAGCAAATGACATTAAATTTTTGTATGTGTCAATGAAGAAAATGTACAGGTAACAGCAATTCATTGTGTATGGAATATTTTAAACTTAGAATTACTTGAACTATTATATCCCAGGATATATTACCTTAATTCATGGGACACCCTGTATACCATGCTGGCATCTCCAGTGGGATCTACCCGAGATAAAACACTTCTGTAAAAAAAATATTTGACTTTTGATCTAAACCGAAATGTAGATTTTTCAACTCTGCCTTTAGAAGTTCACCTCTTGAAATTCCACACACTGAGCCCATGGATTCTATTGACAAAGAGAATGAACAGTGGTCCAGCATAAACATGAAAATCAGACACTAAAAGCTTAAAGTATTACCCAAACAAATATTTGTATCTAGTTACAAATATGCAAGTTAGCAAATTTGCATGCAAATTGAAATAAACCATTAAGCATAAACAAATTATTCCATTATGTCAAGTGAAGCAAAATCATGGTGATTTTTAAAAGGAACACTAAAACTTGTGCTAAAGAATAAATTTACATCTATTTTAAAAAATTGTGTAAAGACAAAGCAATAAAGCTAGAAACACTTCAGATACAATTACATAGCATGTAGTATGCAAAGAAAGGTTTCACTATACATCAAGATGTATATATTATCAAGATTTGTAGTTCACCAATATGAAATTCTGTCTGCATCTCTAGATTCACCTAGTCCTTGCTGAATCCTTCCTGCTCTTCCTACCAACTTCCTCCACCATAGATTTGGTAGAGATGGAACTGTGTGAAGCACACACTATCTTGTTCATTAATATGTTTTGAGATATTCTCAGGGTTGATTGCTCTAGATTTTATCTTCCTCGATAATTGTGAGGCAATGACATAGTCCTTCACCTTCTCCATCCCTAGCTGCATGTTCTCATTATATCTTTCTGGAGTAATCATTTATACCTCATATTCATCTGCCATATTGCCTCTCACACCACATTTTCTTGAAACATTTTTGTAGTCTACTTTTGATGAGGGGATAATCTGACTACATAACATCAGTTATTACCTGGGTTGGTTTGATTTAAATCAAGTGATTTAAACCAATTTAAATCAGAGTAAAAAAATCATTATTTAAATAAAAAATTAAATATACTGTACTGAAAATAATTTAAGTTTTCTATTGAGAGTAAAAAATCATGATTTAAATCAAAATTAAATATGCCATAATAAAAATTATTTAAGCATTATATTGAGTAAAAAATTATTTAAATCAAAATTAAATTACTGTATTAGAAATTATTTAAATCTTATATTGAGAGTAAAATATCGAATGATTCAAACCAGGGACTCTCAACCTTTCCTCCATCATTAACCTCCTTGGCTTGTCCTCCATCATTAACCTCCTTGGCTTGATGTATTTCTCCATTTACTCCCTTACTTCCATGCAAAAAATAAAATAAAGAATCTCTCTCTCATATTATATATATATATATATATATATATATATATATATATATATATATATATATATATATATATATATATATATATATATATATATATATATATATATATATATATATATATATATACAATTATTATTCAGTTATCAGGTATATCAGTTATTTACTCCCCTGCCATGTAATTATTTACCCCTGGTTGAAAATCACTCACACACACACACACACACACACACACAAGGAAGAAGGAAGATGTGAAGCGGTTGTACAGGAAAAGTATCAAGTCTACTTGATCTACATTGAGTGCACTGATCCTGTAGTGGTGCTGCAGCAAGTCAGGCATCAGTGAATCACTGACATCTCTTACAAGAAAAATATTCACATGCATAAAAAAAAAGAAAGCAAGATCTTTTTGTTGGCAATAACAATAAATGTAATTATGAAGTTTAATAAGCTTGATTTTATTTATCTTTTTTTTTCAATGCAAAGTAAGTTGGTTACTTTAACGTAATGGATCTGATCACACTTAGTCGTACTTATGATTTTTATGTGAAAAAACTCATGTTGGGTAATGTATATTAAAAATGTATATTAAACTATTTCATTTAACATTGGCCAAGTTTAATATAAGAAAATGGTATCATAAGACTCAAACAAATAATCAGTGCAAACAAGGATCAGTGCTAAAAATAATTTAATTAAAAAGTCGATTTATATGAATAAAATAAATAAAATAAATAAATAAAATAAGATCTAAATCAAATAAATCAATTATTTTTTATTTATTTATTTATTTTTTTATCATGATTTTTTACAACCCTGGTTAATACAGATGGAGCCTCTGATGTTCACAAACCTTTGACAACACAGTTGCATAATTTAGCTATGGGTATTAAATCAGCATTCAACCACTCATTACCGCCACTTAGAAAATGTTTTTTTAACAATAAATGGGATATCGTTCTCATTCAGAAAAGATTTCAATTTTATTATGTGCTTCACCCCACTCTTTTACGCCATTTAACACCCATCCATCTTTTGTTTCTAGATACACGCAGCGACCGCGCATCGCCACCACAGAGTAATCCACACGCAGCGGTTCAGCATCCTTGAAATATGTTTTACTCATATGGATGTTCATGCTGTAATCATCACATTACTTCTTAAACGATGAAATTTTCCTGATCATGTCTCTATTAGTGGCTAACTACACAGTGTCATCTATCAACATAAGGATGTGGAGCCACGAGAGGAAGCCACTCACAGTCCTATGATGAGTTTTCTCATTTCATTGACATGGACAATAGATAATGATCAAGAAGTTGGCGAACCCTGGCTAATACCTAAAGTAATGCAAATGTTACAGTACTCACTACACAGCAGCACTGCGCATGGTTGTAATGGCACTGAACATCAGAGCTATCTCAAATCTATCTCATCCCTATCTATCTCAAAATCATTAATATTGGTCTTGAAAATGTATTCTCATCCTTAGAGAAGTCAACGAATACCACGTATATTTTATTTTATCTGCTCTCAACAAGGCACGAAACACTACTGAAGTCTCGGGCATATAATACAATCTAACAATGCCATTTATGTAACTAGTTCCTCCATTGTTCTTGTCACTTTTAAAGATAGTAAAACCTTGGCTTTGGTCCACACATAGTAATAATTAACATTAAAAAGGATGGTGATTTGATACCGTTTGTGCTGGAAATAGTTTTAAGATGCCAGGGGGAAACTTCATCTGGACCGCATGCCTTGCTGGACTTTTATCAAATTCATTTGGGTTGTGTCTTCGTCAGGAGATAACGGATCATCTAGGACAAGCACTGTTACTGTTGCACCAGCCTCAAGGGTTCGAGGAATATAATTTGGATGATTCATGAAACTTTCTTACATCCTTGATCCGATGTACCTTTACATAAAGCTCATTTTCCTCCTG
>NC_087156.1:22399496-22466996 GCF_035594125.1 Scylla paramamosain | reverse complement strand
TAACCTTAACTGTGAGCTACAAAAAAAAAGTTTACAGCAAAGAAGGCGTAACGAGGGATGCGTAAAGAAGTGAGGCAGAGAAAGTGTTTGGGTGCGTATTCATCTGTCAGGCGACAGGCAAGAACGTGTGGCGCGGTGCAAGCTACGTCACGACTACGTCACATGGTGCGGGGGGGCGGGAGGGAAAGGGCTGCCTGGCACACGTTGCAACTCGCCTGTGTGGCTGGTAGTTGGCGCGGCCATATAAGCGCGGCACCAATCGATTACACTCACTCATGGACCAGGCCGTGCTCAGAGAGGACACAGCAGCATAACTGTTAAAGAAACAGTAACAACTTACGCAACTGGAATCTTCACCACGTGGTTTGGAAATATAAACGAGACAGACTTTCACCGTCAGTAAACTTCCTGGCTAAAGGTTACCGTTCGTTACTTGTGGAAGCTGAAATAGAGGAAGAGAGAGAAGGACATTAATAACTGCAGCACGCAACTACGAGAGACAAGATAAGGCTGCTGGTGTGGCACTGCGTCACGTGACTGACCACAATGGCACCACGCACTGCTACCTCCGTCGCGCCTCAGGTGAGCTTGGGGGCAGGGGAGGCTGGAAACTGTGACACCCACTCTTCGTGAGTGTCTGGCTGTCCCAATCCTTCATCCCATTTGTATACAGCGACCATTGCTAGACCATCTGTTGTGTGAACAAGGGTTATATTCTAATGGATTGTGTTTGGCGCAACAGGCGGTCGTTGTGCATGACCTCGGGGCCCAGAAGAGCAGCGGGATCGTTACGCCCATCCACCACAAGAAACACTCGCATCACGCCAACATGACAGCGAAACAGGTGAATACACGTGTAATTTGTGCTGATATAGAGTACCTCTACAAAATGTCATCACTGCTTTATGCAGTGTTCTGAACACCGCCGCGTGTTCCATCGCCGATCACAGTCTTGCTCCACTCAGGCTCGACAAGCAATTGTGAGTGCAGCGAGAGACGGCTACCTGAGAAGCGTGCAGCAGCTGTTGCAAAAGACGGGACCAAGTGTACTTCGCGGCAGCACACTGCTGCACGTGGCAGCAGAACACAACCAGGTGTCCGTGGCGCTTTTCATGATGCAGTTCATCAGCCCCAACGCTGTCAACGCGGACGGCAACACGCCGGCTCATCTGGCGGCCAGGAGGGGCCACACCCAGGTGCTGAGTATGCTGCTGCGTGACCCCTTCCTGGATATCACCAAACGTGACCGCTCTGGCTACACTTTCAAACAATGGGTAAGCCAGCGGGTCCCGTACAAGACAAGTCAAAGTAATGCAATTAATGGTTCTTGTTACAGCGGTAATTATTTTTGTTATTAGGAATTAATCTCCTCTCTGAATTACTGAGGTAATATTTCGTTTTGAAGACCTTTAATGAAACAACGAACCATTTCAGCTTTGTGTGCCGCTGTTTGACGCGGTTCTAAAGTGGGACAATGTCAAGATCAAAGATCTGCTGAGTGTGGGCGCTGATCCTGACCTGGACGCCGGGGGCGTGGTGGGCGGCGCGCTGGTGCGAGAGTTGCAGGTCACCACTGCTCGCCAGCTGGCCCGTGCCCTGGGACGGGATCAGCAGATTGCCCCCATGTTTGGAAAGATTAGCGCCGCAAAGGTGAATTATGGAACTGTTTGCGTACCTGTATATACCTGACCGATTGTTTCATTAACGTCACTTGTATGATATCGTCTAGCACTTAGTGGAGAGACAATTCACGTTAGCACCTCATGTGTGAAACCCGCGACAGGCAGCACTAACAGACACCATTCTACGACAGCCGCCAACGTCGGGAGACTCCGGCAAGGTGGATCCTTCTGCCACACTGGAAGGCCGCAGCGCCACTCTCCGCCAGCTGCCGGTAGGTGCCTGTGGGTTTTGCTTCTCGCCTGAATACTTGTCATTTATAAATTGATCTAACACATGACAAGAGTAACACCTTGAAAGCAATGTTCTCAGCAGTTCTGCAAGCACACACGTTCAGAGTTGTAACCCAATGTCGTTTCGTTGAAAAGATGGGCTCCCTGAGGCTGCAGGTGGCCCCCTCTGAGGCGGTGGCTGGGGGACATGACGTGTACCAGACCAACGACTCTTCTCCCGGCTACGTGTGTGTCCTGAACTACGGCGCCTTCCAGGATCGCCCTGACCTGCACCTTGGCGGTTCCGAAGCTGACGCCCACAACGTGGCCAGCGTGTTCAGCAAGATGGGCTACACCGGCCACACTCACTTCTCCCTCACTGCTGACCAGACCAGGCAGGAGCTGACGAGGTTGCAGGACATGCAGGAGGTGCGTCAGGCTGCGTGCCTCGTCTTCGTCATCTCCAGCCACGGCACGTCTAGGCAACAATTCCTCACCAGCGACATGCAACTCCTGCACACTCAATGGGTGCTCGACCTCTTCAAGGACTCGCAGTGCCCTCACCTGAAGGACAAGCCCAAGGTGTTCCTGTGGGATCTGTGCCACGGCCAATACAGAGAGAACCACATCCAAAGCGACGCAGCTCCTCAACACGGCAGACTAGATGAGCCGCTGCGGGACGTGGTGTGCGTGCACTCCAGCAGCGGAGGCTTCACCAACTACACCTTCACCAGGGACGGCACGCCCTTCACCAAGGCGTTGTGCCGCACCCTGGCACACCATGCTCACCACAAGGACTTCGACGAGCTGTACAGGACATTCCTCGCTGAGTACTGCAAGCTCGCGCCTGGTGTGGTGCCTACCCTTACCAACATTGGCTTCAGCAAAAGATTCTTCTTTAACCCAAGACCTGAGGCCAACGCGTGAGCTCAATGGTTGTGCTTCCGCCATTTACATATGTGCTGATCTGATACCAAAGAGAGCGTTAAGTATGCGCGTGAGGTGCAAGACACCGTGGTCACCAGGGAAAGCTGCTGCAGAGACTGTGGAGTCTTAAAACTAACTCTGTGGAATCATAATTTAAAGAGATATACGCACTTGTATGGTGAGCCCAGACTGTATGCGAGTGTCTGGGTTTGAATCTGTCAGCGTGTAGTGTGTACAGATTGTATGCATAAAGATTTTATGAATGTAGTTTTAGTGGTTACTTTTATTAAATATCACATTTGCTACGGAATGTTGTCATCCTTAAAATCCAGCAAACTTTGATGATGCACGTTTGAACCTCTGAACGTCATTCATTGACGCCAACGACAGGTGAAAAAAAAAAAAAAGTTTGAATGAACATTTTTGGGACTTAAGCAAGATAGAAGTAAAGTACTTGAATACGAGATGAAGAAAACCGCAGTCTAGTGATACCATTATCGTTCTCTTAAATTTTCCTTCAAAATTCGAGTTTAAATCACATTTTCCATGGTTATGTCTCTCTTTCTTCTTGATCATCACTTTATTGTTTCCTTTAAATATTATCGGCGTTTTCCTTTATCTAAGTTCTTGAAGATTCTTGTCCGGTTTGCAGTGTGCTGGATGTCTGATGAAGAATCTTAAGTCCTTCATTACAAAAGTGCGTTTGTGTTACGTCATCAAATCTGATAAAATTGTTTTTACCTATTAGTATTCATCTTGGCTTTTTATTATATGAAGAGAGAGAGAGAGAGAGAGAGAGAGAGAGAGAGAGAGAGAGAGAGAGAGAGAGAGAGAGAGAGAGAGAGAGAGATTTACCTAAAGCACCTCGATCCTGAGGACTATATTACTAAACACTTCATATACTCGCTGGCAGAGTGTGGTATGAAGTTTACACATCTATAGGAGAACACAGGCGGAACAAACACTTGCAGAATCAAAACAGTGTATAATGGAAAGGCTCAGGTGACACTAAACCAACACGACGAATTAGTTATGCCTAACACCTCCCTGAAATCCATGGCGACTTCTCCCATGTGACAATGGACCTGGCTGAAGACTTGAGACTTAACGAAAACATAATGGTGGAAGCGGACCTGGCAAGCGGTTCTGTGGATGGTGCGTGGCCTGTAGAAAGGATGATGATGAATAGTAATGGAGTATTTATAGTTGTATTTAGCTGGTTCGGTGAGGATAGAGACTGAAAGCGAGGAATGGAAGTGATGAATGGTACTGGGAATCGTAAAAAAAAAAACGTTTGTATTCTTTTCCAGTTCCTCACTTTAAGAAAAGAAAAAAACATGATATATATATATATATATATATATATATATATATATATATATATATATATATATATATATATATATATATATATATATATATATATATTTTTTTTTTTTTTTTTTTTTTTTTTTTTTTGTAGGAAGGACACTGGCCAAGGGCAACAAAAAATACAATAAAAAAAATATGCCCACTGAAATGCCAGTCCCATAAAAGGGTCAAAGCAGTGGTCAAAAATTGATGAATAAGTATCTTGAAACCTCCCTCTTGAAGGAATTCAAGTCACAGGAAGGTGGAAATACAGAAGCAGGCAGGGAGTTCCAGAGTTTACCAGAGAAAGGGATGAATGATTGAGAATACTGGTTAACTCTTGCGTTAGAGAGGTGGACAGAATAGGGGTGAGAGAAAGAAGAAAGTCTTGTGCAGCGAGGCCGCGGAAGGAGAGGCATGCAGTTAGCAAGATTAGAAGAACAGTTAGCATGAAAATAGCGGTAGAAGACAGCTAGAGATGCAACATTGAGGCGGTGAGAGAGAGGCTGAAGACAGTCAGTTAGAGGAGAGGAGTTGATGAGACGAAAACCTTTTGATTCCACCCTGTCTAGAAGAGCAGTATAAGTGGAACCCCCCCAGACATGTGAAGCATACTCCATACATGGACTGATAAGGCCCTTGTACAGAGTTAGCAGCTGGGGGGGTGAGAAAACTGGCGGAGACGTCTCAGAACGCCTAACTTCATAGAAGCTGTTTTAGCTAGAGATGAGATGTGAAGTTTCCAGTTCAGATTATAAGTAAAGGACAAACCGAGGATGTTCAGTGTAGAAGAGGGGGACAGTTGAGTGTCATTGAAGAAGAGGGGATAGTTGTCTGGAAGGTTGTGTCGAGTTGATAGATGGAGGAATTGTTTTTTTGAGGCACTGAACAATACCAAGTTTGCTCTGCCCCAATCAAAAATTTTAGAAAGATCAGAAGTCAAGCGTTCTGTGGCTTCCCTGCGTGAAATGTTTACCTCCTGAAGGTTTGGACGTCTATGAAAAGACGTGGAAAAGTGCAGGGTGGTATCATCAGCGTAGGAGTGGATAGGACAAGAAGTTTGGTTTAGAAGATCATTAATGAATAATAAGAAGAGAGTAGGTGACAGGACAGAACCCTGAGGAACACCACTGTTAATAGATTTAGGAGAAGAACAGTGACCGTCTACCACAGCAGCAATAGAACAGTCAGAAAGGAAACTTGAGATGAAGTTACAAAGAGAAGGATAGAAGCCGTAGGAGGGTAGTTTGGAAATCAAAGCTTTGCGTCAGACTCTATCAAAAGCTTTTGATATGTCCAAGGCAACAGCAAAAGTTTCACCAAAATCTTTAAAAGAGGATGACCAAGACTCAGTAAGGAAAGCCAGAAGATCACCAGTAGAGCGGCCTTGACAGAACCCATACTGGCGATCAGATAGAAGGTTGTGAAGTGATATATGTTTAAGAATCTTCCTGTTGAGGATAGATTCAAAAACTTTAGATAGGCAGGAAATTAAAGCAAAAAGACGGTAGTTTGAGGGATTAGAACGGTCACCCTTTTTAGGAACAGCTGAATGTAGGCAAACTTCCAGCAAGAAGGATTGGTAGATGTTGACAGACAGAGTTGAAAGAGTTTGACTAGGCAAGGTGCAAGCACGGAGGCACAGTTTCGGAGAACAATAGGAGGGACCCCATCAGGTCCATAAGCCTTCCGAGGGTTTAGGCCAGCGAGGGTTTGGAAAACATCATTGCGAAGAATTTTTAATAGATGGCATGAAGTAGTCAGAGGGTGGAGGAGAGGAAGGAACAAGCCCAGAATCGTCCAAGGTAGAGTTTTTAGCAAAGGTTTGAGCGAAGAGTTCAGCTTTAGAAATAGATGTGATAGCAGTGGTGCCATCTGGTTGAAATAGAGGAGGGAAAGAAGAAAAAGCAAAGTTATTGGAGATATTTTGGCTAGGTGCCAGAAGTCACGAGGGGAGTTAGATCTTGAAAGGTTTTGACATTTTCTGTTAATGAAGGAGTTTTTGGCTAGTTGGAGAACAGACTTGGCATGGTTCCGGATAGAAATATAAAGTGCATGAGATTCTGGTGATGGAAGGCTTAAGTACCTTTTGTGGGCCACCTCTCTATCATGTATAGCACGAGAACAAGCTGTGTTAAACCAAGGTTTAGAAGGTTTAGGACGAGAAAAAGAATGAGGAATGTACGCCTCCATGCCAGACACTATCACCTCTGTTATGCACTCAGCACACAAAGACGGGTCTCTGACACGGAAGCAGTAATCATTCCAAGGAAAGTCAGCAAAATACCTCCTCAGGTCCCCCCAACTAGCAGAGGCAAAACGCCAGAGGCACCTTCGCTTAGGGGGATCCTGAGGAGGGATTGGAGCGATAGGACAAAATAAAGATATGAGATTGTGATTGGAGGAGCCCAACGGAGAAGAAAGAGTGACAGCATAAGCAGAAGGATTAGAGGTCAGAAAAAGGTCAAGAATGTTGGGCGTATCTCCAAGACGGTCAGGAATACTAGTAGGGTGTTGCACCAATTGCTCTAGGTCATGGAGGATAGCAAAATTGTAGGCTAGTTCACCAGGATGGTCAGTGAGGGGAGAGGAAAGCCAAAGCTGGTGGTGAACATTGAAGTCTCCAAGAATGGAGATCTCTGCAAAAGGGAAGAGGGTCAGAATGTGCTCCACTTTGGAAGTTAAGTAGTCAAAGAATTTCTTATAGTCAGAGGAGTTAGGTGAGAGGTATACAGCACAGGTAAATTTAGTATGAGGGTGACTCTGTAGTCGTAGCCAGATAGTGGAAAACTCGGAAGATTCAAGAGCGTGGGCACGAGAGCAAGTTGTCATTGCGCACTTAAACGCAGCATCCAGCTTTGGATCGAAAATGAGGATAGAGAAAGTAGGAGGGAACAGAAAAGGGGCTACTGTCAGTTGCCTCAGACGCCTGAGTTTCAGTGAGGAAAAGAAGATGAAGTTTAGAAGAGGAGAGGTGGTGTTCTGCAGATTGAAAATTAGATCTTAGACCGCGAATGCTGCAGAAGTTAATGAAGAAAAAGTTGAGGGGGGTGTCAAGACACTTAGGGTCGTCGACAGAAAGGCAGTCCGACCTGGGGACATTTATGGTCCGCTCCCCAGATGGGGACTCCGAGGCTGGTGTAGGAGTCGCCATGATGATTTTAAAATTTTTGAGTGAAGGGTGTGTGTGTTTTTAGGTGCTTGTAGTTTTGTGTGGAGGAAGAGAGTTGTCTTTAGAGGGCAGGCTGTGACTGCGCCCTTGTGTTGTGAGACACAAAGGGAAACGTTCAGTGAGGTCACAGCTGGGTTTAATGATAAGTTTACAGCATCCCCTGAACAATGGTTTAGATATCACTGGGAGTAATTACATATATATATATATATATATATATATATATATATATATATATATATATATATATATATATATATATATATATATATATATATATATATATATATATATATATATATATATATATATATATATATATATATATATATATATATATATATATATTCTTTTATTTTTCGTGATTTGAAATTCTATTGATTGCAGATAATTTTTTTAATCGCAAAAAAAGTAATGTGCTTTCCTTAAAACTAATCTTTAAAAAATTTATGACAATAGAAGTATGCTCTTTACCTAAAGGAGACACATTGCGGGTATATTAAGTAGTCTTTAGTGCTCATTTGAACGGTGCTTAGATAATAATATTTAATTAGAACCATTTTTCAATTTAAACAAAGTTTAGGAAGCAAAATCACTCTATTGATTGAAATAACTTTACCATATCAATATTTTTCTTTTACTTTTCAATAATCAAAATTAAACTGGCATTTTTTTCAATTTCTAAAAATTCTTTTTTCCAGGTCTGGGTAATATTATTATTTATATAATAATATCGAATTTTGACCACATTTCAATTCAGAACAAAGTTAAAAAAGTAAAAATCCACACTTGTTTGATTGACATAAACTTTCAATATTAATATTTCTTTTTGCTTTTCATAATTTAGAATTTTGTATTTTAGAGAGAAATTTCTTGATCACAAAATATTTTGTGTTTCTACAGGTCATTATAAATATGAAAAAATTTCAATATCTGAAAAAAAAAAGGCCTGATAATAGAGATATTTTACTTAAAGGAGACGAATTGGGCGTATATTCAATATTCTTTTCTCCTCCTAGGCATGGTGCATTCATAATAGTATGTAATGAACAGATTAATGATGATGATGATGATCATCATCATAGTAATAATAATAATAATATTATTATTATTATTATTATTATTATCATAATTATTATTATTACTGTTATTATTATTATTATTAATCAGTTCACTAAACATTATTATCTATGCACCGTTCTTATGAAGAGAACAGAATATGTAACATACGCACAATATGTCTCCTTTAAGTAAGGAAGTAGGCTAGATAACAATTACTAGTACTCTACTGCCACATCTTTTAAAAAGAAAGCGCCCAAATATCGTATAAGCAACTTATCAAATTTTCAGGAAGCATGAGAGACTGCGGCGCTGTACATACTGTCAGAAAAAAAATGTGTAAAAAGTATCCGAGGTAGGATAATATCACTTCTGCTGCCTCTACATTAGTTTCTTAACCTCGAGTGTTGATATCGAATGAGCCTGTAGTAATGCAGGAACCGATTCCTGAAAGCTGGCACGGACTTGAGGGCAAATCACTGACTGTCAGAGTTGACTTTACTTGAGGTATCTAGCGCAGAGGAAGATAACATTGTTTTCCGCTCGAGACTATGATGTCTAGGCTTGATCATAACCTTGCTGAGAAATTTTGAACGAGGGATGCGTAAAGAAGTGAGGCAGAGAAAGTGTTTGGGTGCGTATTCATCTGTCAGGCGACAGGCAAGAACGTGTGGCGCGGTGCAAGCTACGTCACGACTACGTCACATGGTGCGGGGGGGCGGGAGGGAAAGGGCTGCCTGGCACACGTTGCAACTCGCCTGTGTGGCTGGTGGTTGGCGCGGCCATATAAGCGCGGCACCAATCGCTTACACTCACTCACGGACCAGGCCGTGCTCAGAGAGGACACAGCAGCATAACTGTTAAAGAAACAGTAACAACTTACGCAACTGGAATCTTCACCACGTGGTTTGAAAATATAAACGAGACAGACTTTCACCGTCAGTAAACTTCCTGGCTAAAGGTTACCGTTCGTTACTTGTGGAAGCTGAAATAGAGGAAGAGAGAGAGAAGGGCATTAATAACTGCAGCACGCAACTACGAGAGACAAGATAAGGCTGCTGGTGTGGCACTGCGTCACGTGACTGACCACAATGGCACCACGCACTGCTACCTCCGTCGCGCCTCAGGTGAGCTTGGGGGCAGGGGAGGCTGGAAACTGTGACACCCACTCCTCATGAGTGTCTGGCTGTCCCAATCCTTCATCCCATTTGTATACAGCGACCATTGCTAGACCATCTGTTGTGTGAACAAGGGTTATATTCTAATGGATTGTGTTTGGCGCAACAGGCGGTCGTTGTGCATGACCTCGGGGCCCAGAAGAGCAGCGGGATCGTTACGCCCATCCACCACAAGAAACACTCGCATCACGCCAACATGACAGCGAAACAGGTGAATACACGTGTAATTTGTGCTGATATAGAGTACCTCTACAAAATGTCATCACTGCTTTATGCAGTGTTCTGAACACCGCCGCGTGTTCCATCGCCGATCACAGTCTTGCTCCACTCAGGCTCGACAAGCAATTGTGAGTGCAGCGAGAGACGGCTACCTGAGAAGCGTGCAGCAGCTGTTGCAAAAGACGGGACCAAGTGTACTTCGCGGCAGCACACTGCTGCACGTGGCAGCAGAACACAACCAGGTGTCCGTGGCGCTTTTCATGATGCAGTTCATCAGCCCCAACGCTGTCAACGCGGACGGCAACACGCCGGCTCATCTGGCGGCCAGGAGGGGCCACACCCAGGTGCTGAGTATGCTGCTGCGTGACCCCTTCCTGGATATCACCAAACGTGACCGCTCTGGCTACACTTTCAAACAATGGGTAAGCCAGCGGGTCCCGTACAAGACAAGTCAAAGTAATGCAATTAATGGTTCTTGTTACAGCGGTAATTATTTTTGTTATTAGGAATTAATCTCCTCTCTGAATTACTGAGGTAATATTTCGTTTTGAAGACCTTTAATGAAACAATGAACCATTTCAGCTTTGTGTGCCGCTGTTTGACGCGGTTCTAAAGTGGGACAATGTCAAGATCAAAGATCTGCTGAGTGTGGGCGCTGACCCTGACCTGGACGCCGGGGGCGTGGTGGGCGGCGCGCTGGTGCGAGAGTTGCAGGTCACCACTGCTCGCCAGCTGGCCCGTGCCCTAGGACGGGATCAGCAGATTGCCCCCATGTTTGGAAAGATTAGCGCCGCAAAGGTGAATTATGGAACTGTTTGCGTACCTGTATATACCTGACCGATTGTTTCATTAACGTCACTTGTATGATATCGTCTAGCACTTAGTGGAGAGACAATTCACGTTAGCACCTCATGTGTGAAACCCGCGACAGGCAGCACTAACAGACACCATTCTACGACAGCCGCCAACGTCGGGAGACTCCGGCAAGGTGGATCCTTCTGCCACACTGGAAGGCCGCAGCGCCACTCTCCGCCAACTGCCGGTAGGTGCCTGTGGGTTTTGCCTCTCGCTGAATACTTGTCATTTATAACCTGATCTAACACATGACAAGAGTAACACCTTGAAAGCAATGTTCTCAGCAGTTCTGCAAGCACACACGTTCAGAGTTGTAACCCAATGTCGTTTCGTTGAAAAGATGGGCTCCCTGAGGCTGCAGGTGGCCCCCTCTGAGGCGGTGGCTGGGGGACATGACGTGTACCAGACCAACGACTCTTCTCCCGGCTACGTGTGTGTCCTGAACTACGGCGCCTTCCAGGATCGCCCTGACCTGCACCTTGGCGGTTCCGAAGCTGACGCCCACAACGTGGCCAGCGTGTTCAGCAAGATGGGCTACACCGGCCACACTCACTTCTCCCTCACTGCTGACCAGACCAGGCAGGAGCTGACGAGGTTGCAGGACATGCAGGAGGTGCGTCAGGCTGCGTGCCTCGTCTTCGTCATCTCCAGCCACGGCACGTCTAGGCAACAATTCCTCACCAGCGACATGCAACTCCTGCACACTCAATGGGTGCTCGACCTCTTCAAGGACTCGCAGTGCCCTCACCTGAAGGACAAGCCCAAGGTGTTCCTGTGGGATCTGTGCCACGGCCAATACAGAGAGAACCACATCCAAAGCGACGCAGCTCCTCAACACGGCAGACTAGATGAGCCGCTGCGGGACGTGGTGTGCGTGCACTCCAGCAGCGGAGGCTTCACCAACTACACCTTCACCAGGGACGGCACGCCCTTCACCAAGGCGTTGTGCCGCACCCTGGCACACCATGCTCACCACAAGGACTTCGACGAGCTGTACAGGACATTCCTCGCTGAGTACTGCAAGCTCGCGCCTGGTGTGGTGCCTACCCTTACCAACATTGGCTTCAGCAAAAGATTCTTCTTTAACCCAAGACCTGAGGCCAACGCGTGAGCTCAATGGTTGTGCTTCCGCCATTTACATATGTGCTGATCTGATACCAAAGAGAGCGTTAAGTATGCGCGTGAGGTGCAAGACACCGTGGTCACCAGGGAAAGCTGCTGCAGAGACTGTGGAGTCTTAAAACTAACTCTGTGGAATCATAATTTAAAGAGATATACGCACTTGTATGGTGAGCCCAGACTGTATGCGAGTGTCTGGGTTTGAATCTGTCAGCGTGTAGTGTGTACAGATTGTATGCATAAAGATTTTATGAATGTAGTTTTAGTGGTTACTTTTATTAAATATCACATTTGCTACGGAATGTTGTCATCCTTAAAATCCAGCAAACTTTGATGATGCACGTTTGAACCTCTGAACGTCATTCGTTGACGCCAACGACAGGTGAAAAAAAAAAAAAAAGTTTGAATGAACATTTTTGGGACTTAAGCAAGATACTCGTAGAAGTAAAGTACTTGAATACGAGATGAAGAAAACCGCAGTCTAGTGATACCATTATCGTTCTCTTAAATTTTCCTTCAAAATTCGAGTTTAAATCACATTTTCCATGGTTATGTCTCTCTTTCTTCTTGATCATCACTTTATTGTTTCCTTTAAATATTATCGGCGTTTTCCTTTATCTAAGTTCTTGAAGATTCTTGTCCGGTTTGCAGTGTGCTGGATGTCTGATGAAGAATCTTAAGTCCTTCATTACAAAAGTGCGTTTGTGTTACGTCATCAAATCTGATAAAATTGTTTTTACCTATTAAGCCCCGTACACACGGAGCATCTTGATGCGCGATGTGTTGAAGCGACGAGTTGAAAAACGTTAATTTCAACTCGTCGCTGCACCATGAACACAATCATGACGCGGAGCCATTTCAAATCGCTGAGCAGTGTGTCAATGACCGCTGAAGAAGAAGGACGCACGCGCTCTCTCTTCCGCCCTGCTTTCATACAATGGCTCAACCAACAAAGCCGTTCGAATGGACGAAGTGTATTACCTTACATTTCATTGAGTTGCTAAAGCAGCACCCAGTTATTTGGAATATCAAGTGCAAGGAGTACAAGATGAGAAATATCAAGAGTATAAACATGGAAACTCTAAAAGCTGACTTATCTTCTTTTGTAAATTGTAATGTGCGGTATGAAGACATCACCAAAAAACTCCATACACTGAAAACACAGTTTCACAGAGAAATGACTGCCATCAATGCATCAAAGAAGTCTGGTGCTGGCACGACAGATGTATACACTCCAAAGCTGTGGTGCTTTAATGATTTACTTTTCCTTGCTGAAGGAGAAATCATACGTACCTCAACTTCCAGTTTAGATGTGGAAACTACTGAAAACCTTCGACAAGTAAGTTAATAATTTTGATGTGTTTACATAATCATGACCATAATTTATATACTGAAAATGTATATGCCAAACAAATTATTATTCTCTTTCTCTTCTCTCTAGGGGGATGACCATGTACTGGCAGCCAGTTACAACTTAGATGGCGGAGGAAACACTCAACAAGTAAGTTCATAGTTTTATATAAGTACATCAACATAATTCAAATTTGTACACAAATCAAAATATCCCTATGAAAATCTCTCTCTCTCTCTCTCTCTCTCTCTCTCTCTCTCTCTCTCTCTCTCTCTCTCTCTCGTATATACCACACATACGTTGTTGCCAAGGTACAGCTCCTTCCTCATTGCAATACTCCATGAACTCTTTCCTGATGTCTTTTGCCTCATTTGTAGGATGTCTCTGTATTCTATCCAAAGGCAGAAGCTGTCTGTTATCACGCCATGCCCCTGGTGTTACTACTCCATCATCAATATTCTCATTGTCAAAGCTATCCACAGGTGTATAGCTTGATGCGTGTTCCCTGCGTAAGAAATTGTGCAGGGCCGTGCAGGCAAGAACAATTTTTTCTACTTTTTGAGGGGACAAATTTATTGAACTTAGGAGAACACGAAATCTATTTGCCATGATGCCAAATGCGTTTTCTACAACTCGGCGCGCTCTTGAAAGCCTGTAGGAAAAAACTCTTTGTTCATTATTTTGATGCTTCAAAGGATATGGTTTCATGAAGCATCTCTTGAGTGGGAATGCATCATCACCAAGGAAGACGTATGGCAGTATTCTGTGGCTGTCACTTAGCTGCTCATCTGCAGGAAGCCCTGCTGTTCCTGCTTGCAGGCGCGCGCACAGGCTCGTGTTTGCCCACACACCACCATCTGAAACACGCCCATTTGTTCCAACATCTACATAAAGGAACTCGTAATTTGCGTTCACGACAGCCATAAGAACTATACTGTGAGAACCCTTATAGTTGAAGTAGTAGGAACCACTCTCTTTTGGAGGGGATATTGCGATATGCTTTCCATCTACCGCTCCAACACAGTGCGGGAAATTCCACTTTTCAAAGGACCTCGCCACTGTCTTCCACTCTTCAGGAGTTGTTGGCATCTGTAAAGAAAAAAAAAAAAAGCTTCGTTCTTTCCTTGTACATGTAGGTAAATTTTTAATATTCTTAATAAAAATAAACTACTAATATAATTTCCACATATAGGTGAATTGGCAACTGTGCTACGGAGCGATGACTAATCACTGGACATCCCATCGCCCCACTCTGTGCCATCACCTGCACCCAGCGTGACAAATGCATCTTCAGTCAACCCTTCGCCGTCGCCTTCCAACCTTTCTGCCTGTAGTTCGAGTGGGACTTCAAAAAAGAGGAAGGCAGTTGACCAAACTGATAAAGTTTTGGAAGTTGCTCTTAGTAAACTCTCATCCCTTCCCAGTCATGGATGTAGATCCATATCTCGACAGCATAGCAGTTAGTTTATAATGGGCTTAAGAATATGAGTGAAGACCAGCGGAAATTGGCCAGGAAGCTAATATTTGATGCTCTAAGCATGGGTGACATGGGAGATCTTACTAGGGAACATCAGATATTGCGAGTAGTAGGTTCGGACAATTTCATGGCATGAAAAGGTAGTTAAGTATTTAGGTTACAGCATATTGCCGTACAAAGTACAATTTTACATAACTATTATGAACATTTTTTTTTTCTTTTTGTTCATGTGATATGTAAAAATAATAAAGGAATGAAAACTATCAGTACGTACTTTGTATCCACCTTATGAAACTCACCTTAAGATAATCCTCCCTTAGGACATTATAGATGGCTGCACAGGTTTCAGGGATGATCAGACCGAGGCTCTGTTTTGAAATTCTAGTGGAATACTGGAGACTTGTGTAGGATCCTCCAGCGGCAAGGAAGCGAAGTGTTGCTTCAAGACGAGCACCCGGTGGTATGCTGTCTCGGATGCCGGTGTCCTGCTTGCAAATATATGGATTTATCTTTTTCAGCAATTCATGAAATGCAGTGAATGGCATTCGCGTATAATTTTCAAAGTCTATTTGATTTTCTGCCAGTAGCTCAAGAAATACTTGATCAAAGCTCCCTCGCAGAGACCGCCGAGAAAGCCACTGTTTGCACCACAAAGTCCGACGTTTCTTTTTCAAAAGTTTTTTTTTAGCTGCACACACAGCAACTATACTCCACAGTACAGTTTGTTCGCAGAGTAGAGTGTCGGCATACATACTTCTCCCGTGAAAGCCAAATGATGACTGAGATCTGATGGCTCACACAAGGATGAGATTCGCAGTGATGCAGCCCGTTTGGACGCTAGTGTCAATTTTTCAACACCACTACTGCATCACGTCGCTGACACGTGATGCTCCGTGTGTACGGGGCTTTAGTATTCATCTTGGCTTTTTTATTATATGAAGAGAGAGAGAGAGAGAGAGAGAGAGAGAGAGATTTACCTAAAACACCTCGATCTTGAGGACTATATTACTAAACACTTCATATACTCGCTGGCAGAGTGTGGTATGAAGTTTACACATCTATAGGAGAACACAGGCGGAACAAACACTTGCAGAATCAAAACAGTGTATAATGGAAAGGCTCAGGTGACACTAAACCAACACGACGAATTAGTTATGCCTAACACCTCCCTGAAATCCATGGCGACTTCTCCCATGTGACAATGGACCTGGCTGAAGACTTGAGACTTAACGAAAACATAATGGTGGAAGCGGACCTGGCAAGCGGTTCTGTGGATGGTGCGTGGCCTGTAGAAAGGATGATGATGAATAGTAATGGAGTATTTATAGTTGTATTTAGCTGGTTCGGTGAGGATAGAGACTGAAAACGAGGAATGGAAGTGATGAATGGTACTGGGAATCGTAAAAAAAAAATGTTTGTATTCTTTTCCAGTTCCTGACTTTAAGAAAAGAAAAAAACATGATATATATATATATATATATATATATATATATATATATATATATATATATATATATATATATATATATATATATATATATATATATATATTTTTTTTTTTTTTTTTTTTTTTTTTTTTTTTTTTTTTTTTTGTAGGAAGGACACTGGCCAAGGGCAACAAAAATACAATAAAAAAATATGCCCACTGAAATGCCAGTCCCATAAAAGGGTCAAAGCAGTGGTCAAAAATTGATGAATAAGTATCTTGAAACTTCCCTCTTGAAGGAATTCAAGTCACAGGAAGGTAGAAATACAGAAGCAGGCAGGGAGTTCCAGAGTTTACCAGAGAAAGGGATGAATGATTGAGAATACTGGTTAACTCTTGCGTTCGAGAGGTGGACAGAATAGGGGTGAGAGAAAGAAGAAAGTCTTGTGCAGCTAAGCCGCGGGAGGAGAGGCATGCAGTTAGCAAGATTAGAAGAACAGTTAGCATGAAAATAGCGGTAGAAGACAGCTAGAGATGCAACATTGAGGCGGTGAGAGAGAGGCTGAAGACAGTCAGTTAGAGGAGAGGAGTTGATGAGACGAAAACCTTTTGATTCCACCCTGTCTAGAAGAGCAGTATAAGTGGAACCCCCCCAGACATGTGAAGCATACTCCATACATGGACTGATAAGGCCCTTGTACAGAGTTAGCAGCTGGGGGGGTGAGAAAACTGGCGGAGACGTCTCAGAACGCCTAACTTCATAGAAGCTGTTTTAGCTAGAGATGAGATGTGAAGTTTCCAGTTCAGATTATAAGTAAAGGACAAACCGAGGATGTTCAGTGTAGAAGAGGGGGACAGTTGAGTGTCATTGAAGAAGAGGGGATAGTTGTCTGGAAGGTTGTGTCGAGTTGATAGATGGAGGAATTGTTTTTTTGAGGCACTGAACAATACCAAGTTTGCTCTGCCCCAATCAAAAATTTTAGAAAGATCAGAAGTCAAGCGTTCTGTGGCTTCCCTGCGTGAAATGTTTACCTCCTGAAGGTTTGGACGTCTATGAAAAGACGTGGAAAAGTGCAGGGTGGTATCATCAGCGTAGGAGTGGATAGGACAAGAAGTTTGGTTTAGAAGATCATTAATGAATAATAAGAAGAGAGTAGGTGACAGGACAGAACCCTGAGGAACACCACTGTTAATAGATTTAGGAGAAGAACAGTGACCGTCTACCACAGCAGCAATAGAACGGTCAGAAAGGAAACTTGAGATGAAGTTACAAAGAGAAGGATAGAAGCCGTAGGAGGGTAGTTTGGAAATCAAAGCTTTGCGTCAGACTCTATCAAAAGCTTTTGATATGTCCAAGGCAACAGCAAAAGTTTCACCAAAATCTTTAAAAGAGGATGACCAAGACTCAGTAAGGAAAGCCAGAAGATCACCAGTAGAGCGGCCTTGACAGAACCCATACTGGCGATCAGATAGAAGGTTGTGAAGTGATATATGTTTAAGAATCTTCCTGTTGAGGATAGATTCAAAAACTTTAGATAGGCAGGAAATTAAAGCAAAAAGACGGTAGTTTGAGGGATTAGAACGGTCACCCTTTTTAGGAACAGCTGAATGTAGGCAAACTTCCAGCAAGAAGGATTGGTAGATGTTGACAGACAGAGTTGAAAGAGTTTGACTAGGCAAGGTGCAAGCACGGAGGCACAGTTTCGGAGAACAATAGGAGGGACCCCATCAGGTCCATAAGCCTTCCGAGGGTTTAGGCCAGCGAGGGTTTGGAAAACATCATTGCGAAGAATTTTTAATAGGTGGCATGAAGTAGTCAGAGGGTGGAGGAGAGGAAGGAACAAGCCCAGAATCGTCCAAGGTAGAGTTTTTAGCAAAGGTTTGAGCGAAGAGTTCAGCTTTAGAAATAGATGTGATAGCAGTGGTGCCATCTGGTTGAAATAGAGGAGGGAAAGAAGAAAAAGCAAAGTTATTGGAGATATTTTGGCTAGGTGCCAGAAGTCACGAGGGGAGTTAGATCTTGAAAGGTTTTGACATTTTCTGTTAATGAAGGAGTTTTTGGCTAGTTGGAGAACAGACTTGGCATGGTTCCGGATAGAAATATAAAGTGCATGAGATTCTGGTGATGGAAGGCTTAAGTACCTTTTGTGGGCCACCTCTCTATCATGTATAGCACGAGAACAAGCTGTGTTAAACCAAGGTTTAGAAGGTTTAGGACGAGAAAAAGAATGAGGAATGTACGCCTCCATTCGAGACACTATCACCTCTGTTATGCACTCAGCACACAAAGGCGGGTCTCTGACACGGAAGCAGTAATCATTCCAAGGAAAGTCAGCAAAATACCTCCTCAGGTCCCCCCAACTAGCAGAGGCAAAACGCCAGAGACACCTTCGTTTAGGGGGATCCTGAGGAGGGATTGGAGCGATAGGACAAAATAAAGATATGAGATTGTGATTGGAGGAGCCCAACGGAGAAGAAAGAGTGACAGCATAAGCAGAAGGATTAGAGGTCAGGAAAAGGTCAAGAATGTTGGGCGTATCTCCAAGACGGTCAGGAATACGAGTAGGGTGTTGCACCAATTGCTCTAGGTCATGGAGGATAGCAAAGTTGTAGGCTAGTTCACCAGGATGGTCAGTGAGGGGAGAGGAAAGCCAAAGCTGGTGGTGAACATTGAAGTCTCCAAGAATGGAGATCTCTGCAAAAGGGAAGAGGGTCAGAATGTGCTCCACTTTGGAAGTTAAGTAGTCAAAGAATTTCTTATAGTCAGAGGAGTTAGGTGAGAGGTATACAGCACAGGTAAATTTAGTATGAGGGTGACTCTGTAGTCGTAGCCAGATAGTGGAAAACTCGGAAGATTCAAGAGCGTGGGCACGAGAGCAAGTTGTCATTGCGCACTTAAACGCAGCATCCAGCTTTGGATCGAAAATGAGGATAGAGAAAGTAGGAGGGAACAGAAAAGGGGCTACTGTCAGTTGCCTCAGACGCCTGAGTTTCAGTGAGGAAAAGAAGATGAAGTTTAGAAGAGGAGAGGTGGTGTTCTGCAGATTGAAAATTAGATCTTAGATCGCGAATGTTGCAGAAGTTAATGAAGAAAAAGTTGAGGGGGGTGTCAAGACACTTAGGGTCGTCGACAGAAAGGCAGTCCGACCTGGGGACATTTATGGTCCGCTCCCCAGATGGGGACTCCGAGGCTGGTGTAGGAGTCGCCATGATGATTTTAAAATTTTTGAGTGAAGGGTGTGTGTGTTTTTAGGTGCTTGTAGTTTTGTGTGGAGGAAGAGAGTTGTCTTTAGAGGGCAGGCTGTGACTGCGCCCTTGTGTTGTGAGACACAAAGGGAAACGTTCAGTGAGGTCACAGCTGGGTTTAATGATAAGTTTACAGCATCCCCTGAACAATGGTTTAGATCTCACTGGGAGTAATTACATATATATGTTACAGTCAATACCTGAATCCAGACAATTTGTAAAGTGACTTATTTTTTCAGGCAATTTGTGAACTGCCTGGTTAGGTTAGGTTAGGTTAGGTTAGGTTAGGTTAGGTTAGGTTAGGTTAGGTTAGGTTAGGCAGTTCACAAATTGCCTGAAAAAATAAGTCACTTTACAAATTGTCTGGATTCAGGTATTGACTGTAACATATATATATATATATATATATATATATATATATATATATATATATATATATATATATATATATATATATATATATATATATATATATATATATATATATATATATATATATATATATACATATATGTGGAGTAATTATATATATATATATATATATATATATATATATATATATATATATATATATATATATATATATATATATATATATATATATATATATATATATATATATATATATATTCTTTTATTTTTCGTGATTTGAAATTCTATTGATTGCAGATAATTTTTTTAATCGCAAAAAAAGTAATGTGCTTTCCTTAAAACTAATCTTTAAAAAAATTATGACAATAGAAGTATGCTCTTTACCTAAAGGAGACACATTGCGGGTATATTAAGTAGTCTTTAGTGCTCATTTGAACGGTGCTTAGATAATAATATTTAATTAGAACCATTTTTCAATTTAAACAAAGTTTAGGAAGCAAAATCACTCTATTGATTGAAATAACTTTACCATATCAATATTTTTCTTTTACTTTTCAATAATCAAAATTAAACTGGCATTTTTTTCAATTTCTAAAAATTCTTTTTTCCAGGTCTGGGTAATATTATTATTTATATAATAATATCGAATTTTGACCACATTTCAATTCAGAACAAAGTTAAAAAAGTAAAAATCCACACTTGTTTGATTGACATAAACTTTCAATATTAATATTTCTTTTTGCTTTTCATAATTTAGAATTTTGTATTTTAGAGAGAAATTTCTTGATCACAAAATATTTTGTGTTTCTACAGGTCATTATAAATATGAAAAAATTTCAATATCTGAAAAAAAAAAGGCCTGATAATAGAGATATTTTACTTAAAGGAGACGAATTGGGCGTATATTCAATATTCTTTTCTCCTCCTAGGCATGGTGCATTCATAATAGTATGTAATGAACAGATTAATGATGATGATGATCATCATCATCATAGTAATAATAATAATAATATTATTATTATTATTATTATTATTATCATAATTATTATTATTACTGTTATTATTATTATTATTAATCAGTTCACTAAACATTATTATCTATGCACCGTTCTTATGAAGAGAACAGAATATGTAACATACGCACAATATGTCTCCTTTAAGTAAGGAAGTAGGCTAGATAACAATTACTAGTACTCTACTGCCACATCTTTTAAAAAGAAAGCGCCCAAATATCGTATAAGCAACTTATCAAATTTTCAGGAAGCATGAGAGACTGCGGCGCTGTACATACTGTCAGAAAAAAAATGTGTAAAAAGTATCCGAGGTAGGATAATATCACTTCTGCTGCCTCTACATTAGTTTCTTAACCTCGAGTGTTGATATCGAATGAGCCTGTAGTAATGCAGGAACCGATTCCTGAAAGCTGGCACGGACTTGAGGGCAAATCACTGACTGTCAGAGTTGACTTTACTTGAGGTATCTAGCGCAGAGGAAGATAACATTGTTTTCCGCTCGAGACTATGATGTCTAGGCTTGATCATAACCTTGCTGAGAAATTTTGAACGAGGGATGCGTAAAGAAGTGAGGCAGAGAAAGTGTTTGGGTGCGTATTCATCTGTCAGGCGACAGGCAAGAACGTGTGGCGCGGTGCAAGCTACGTCACGACTACGTCACATGGTGCGGGGGGGCGGGAGGGAAAGGGCTGCCTGGCACACGTTGCAACTCGCCTGTGTGGCTGGTGGTTGGCGCGGCCATATAAGCGCGGCACCAATCGCTTACACTCACTCACGGACCAGGCCGTGCTCAGAGAGGACACAGCAGCATAACTGTTAAAGAAACAGTAACAACTTACGCAACTGGAATCTTCACCACGTGGTTTGAAAATATAAACGAGACAGACTTTCACCGTCAGTAAACTTCCTGGCTAAAGGTTACCGTTCGTTACTTGTGGAAGCTGAAATAGAGGAAGAGAGAGAGAAGGGCATTAATAACTGCAGCACGCAACTACGAGAGACAAGATAAGGCTGCTGGTGTGGCACTGCGTCACGTGACTGACCACAATGGCACCACGCACTGCTACCTCCGTCGCGCCTCAGGTGAGCTTGGGGGCAGGGGAGGCTGGAAACTGTGACACCCACTCCTCGTGAGTGTCTGGCTGTCCCAATCCTTCATCCCATTTGTATACAGCGACCATTGCTAGACCATCTGTTGTGTGAACAAGGGTTATATTCTAATGGATTGTGTTTGGCGCAACAGGCGGTCGTTGTGCATGACCTCGGGGCCCAGAAGAGCAGCGGGATCGTTACGCCCATCCACCACAAGAAACACTCGCATCACGCCAACATGACAGCGAAACAGGTGAATACACGTGTAATTTGTGCTGATATAGAGTACCTCTACAAAATGTCATCACTGCTTTATGCAGTGTTCTGAACACCGCCGCGTGTTCCATCGCCGATCACAGTCTTGCTCCACTCAGGCTCGACAAGCAATTGTGAGTGCAGCGAGAGACGGCTACCTGAGAAGCGTGCAGCAGCTGTTGCAAAAGACGGGACCAAGTGTACTTCGCGGCAGCACACTGCTGCACGTGGCAGCAGAACACAACCAGGTGTCCGTGGCGCTTTTCATGATGCAGTTCATCAGCCCCAACGCTGTCAACGCGGACGGCAACACGCCGGCTCATCTGGCGGCCAGGAGGGGCCACACCCAGGTGCTGAGTATGCTGCTGCGTGACCCCTTCCTGGATATCACCAAACGTGACCGCTCTGGCTACACTTTCAAACAATGGGTAAGCCAGCGGGTCCCGTACAAGACAAGTCAAAGTAATGCAATTAATGGTTCTTGTTACAGCGGTAATTATTTTTGTTATTAGGAATTAATCTCCTCACTGAATTACTGAGGTAATATTTCGTTTTGAAGATCTTTAATGAAACAACGAAACATTTCAGCTTTGTGTGCCGCTGTTTGACGCGGTTCTAAAGTGGGACAATGTCAAGATCAAAGATCTGCTGAGTGTGGGCGCTGACCCTGACCTGGACGCCGGGGGCGTGGTGGGCGGCGCGCTGGTGCGAGAGTTGCAGGTCACCACTGCTCGCCAGCTGGCCCGTGCCCTGGGACGGGATCAGCAGATTGCCCCCATGTTTGGAAAGATTAGCGCCGCAAAGGTGAATTATGGAACTATTTGCGTACCTGTATATACCTGACCGATTGTTTCATTAACGTCACTTGTATGATATCGTCTAGCACTTAGTGGAGAGACAATTCACGTTAGCACCTCATGTGTGAAACCCGCGACAGGCAGCACTAACAGACACCATTCTACGACAGCCGCCAACGTCGGGAGACTCCGGCAAGGCGGATCCTTCTGCCACACTGGAAGGCCGCAGCGCCACTCTCTGCCAGCTGCCGGTAGGTGCCTGTGGGTTTTTGCTTCTCGCCTGAATACTTGTCATTTATAAATTGACCTAACACATGACAAGAGTAACACCTTGAAAGCAATGTTCTCAGCAGTTCTGCAAGCACACACGTTCAGAGTTGTAACCCAATGTCGTTTCGTTGAAAAGATGGGCTCCCTGAGGCTGCAGGTGGCCCCCTCTGAGGCGGTGGCTGGGGGACATGACGTGTACCAGACCAACGACTCTTCTCCCGGCTACGTGTGTGTCCTGAACTACGGCGCCTTCCAGGATCGCCCTGACCTGCACCTTGGCGGTTCCGAAGCTGACGCCCACAACGTGGCCAGCGTGTTCAGCAAGATGGGCTACACCGGCCACACTCACTTCTCCCTCACTGCTGACCAGACCAGGCAGGAGCTCACGAGGCTGCGGGACATGCAGGAGGTGCGTCAGGCTGCGTGCCTCGTCTTCGTCATCTCCAGCCACGGCACGTCTAGGCAACAATTCCTCACCAGCGACATGCAACTCCTGCACACTCAGTGGGTGCTCGACCTCTTCAAGGACTCGCAGTGCCCTCACCTGAAGGACAAGCCCAAGGTGTTCCTGTGGGATCTGTGCCACGGCCAATACAGAGAGAACCACATCCAAAGCGACGCAGCTCCTCAACACGGCAGACTAGATGAGCCGCTGCGGGACGTGGTGTGCGTGCACTCCAGCAGCGGAGGCTTCACCAACTACACCTTCACCAGGGACGGCACGCCCTTCACCAAGGCGTTGTGCCGCACCCTGGCACACCATGCTCACCACAAGGACTTCGACGAGTTGTACAGGACATTCCTCGCTGAGTACTGCAAGCTCGCGCCTGGTGTGGTGCCTACCCTTACCAACATTGGCTTCAGCAAAAGATTCTTCTTTAACCCAAGACCTGAGGCCAACGCGTGAGCTCACTGGTTGTGCTTCCGCCATTTACATATGTGCTGATCTGATACCAAAGAGAGCGTTAAGTATGCGCGTGAGGTGCAAGACACCGTGGTCACCAGGGAAAGCTGCTGCAGAGACTGTGGAATCTTAAAATTAGCTTTGCAGAATTTTATAATGCAGGACATATATTTTGCGTCGAGGCAGTATCCCAATTTCTGGATATAAATGTTTGTTGTGTGTTGCACAAATTGTACGTCTGTGTATTTTACTATTATAGAACTTTGTACTATGAATATACATGCAGCTATTGCATCTATTGTTGCGATTTTATGAAACATGTGGTTGAATGCTCACTAAATACAAAATGTGAAAGAAAGAAAAAAAATCTTTAGCTGTTACCGCCAAGCGGGTGAAAGAAGTTGTTGTTGTGCAAGCGAGTCAATGAGGAAGGAAAGGACCTGGAGGTCAGGGCGAGGACCAAGATGAGGCCTAAGTCAGCGAACTTCTTGTACGATCGGTGTTGAGGTAGTGTTGCTCTACGGAGATGAAGGATACTTGTTATGACATGAGGCTAAGATGAGGCCGGCCTTATCGCCGTCGCTAATGGATAACGATGGACAGGGTAGGAACACAGGCAGTAACTGAAGAGTGAGGATGATAGAGACACTTTGCTGAGGACACTCGTGCAGGGAGGACGTGTGTCGGTGCAGAGACAGAAGTAGATAGACCTACCTGGAGCACCTGTCAGAAAGGGCGTGCACGTTACTTAACGATTACCCCAAGACCCAAACACGTAAGTGTAACAACTGTCTGTGTAATAGTACATTATCCTATAAGTAACGCGCAGAATCATACCTGTATTACACAAATTATTCATATAGAATATTGTCTATGATCATTAATGTATGTCTTCAGGTTTTGACCGAATTCAAGCGAATTCAAGCGGATTCAATCGGATTCAATAAATGATTCGTGTCATCGTGTGGGTCTGAATCAACCTTCGCCGCCTGCTGGCGGTAACATTAGCTATCCTAGAATTCAAGAAAACTGTTATTTTTCAAGAATAAACTTCATTCAGAATGTTTCTTCCTGTGACATCGACACCTAGGAAGAAGTCAAATGGAAGAGACAAAATGTGTACATGATGTGTGCTGCTGTCAAAGGTAAGCTGCATTCCTGTGAAGTAGGGATAACTATGCTGCCATTCTCCGCACTGCACAGGCTTCCCACACCTCCCTATATACATGTGTGAGCCAGAGTGAACGGCAGACGCATGTAACTTGATATATTCGTGTATTTAAAATGACACATATCCTCAGAAGTTTACTGCCGTTGCCATTATAAATCATTCAAACGGTGCACTACGAATTGGTTATGTACGTACCTTCCGTGTCCTCTTTGTTAGTTTCTTTTACTATGAACACCAAATGGTATTGTGCAAGATGTAACGAAAGAAAATTTCCCCTGTTGACACATCGCTAGAAACATAACGTAAATAACATTATCATTATTAAATCATAGATGTGGATAAACACGTGATCAAGCACCAAAACTGCACCCACCCTATATTATCAAGCAATGTCCCCGAGGATCTACTTAGGAAGAGGTCAGGCAAGATCTCAAACCCGGCGTTGCTCATATTGGTGGGTATTTTAAGTTCTGAGGTCTATATGAACCTTAGGAGGGACTTCTATCTCAGGTAAATGCCACATTGTAAAATTCAGCGAGAAGTAAAAGCTATATTAACATTGTTTCCCCTATAAGTATCGTTTTCTATGAAGGTATATATCTTAAAATGTAAGTGGTAAACTATACCATTATAGGAAGTAAGTTTTTTTTTTTTTATTATTATTGATTTTGTTATTTTTTTCGTCGAAAGTGTGGTAATCAGTGAAAATTTAACCAAATATAATTCACATACAACGGTAAAAATTTATCCAGAAACTAAACACATAACATGAATTAATCTACACCAAGGAATCGCATCGTGAAATCTGCTGCACGTTTTTCATCTCAATAGCCTTTTTTCCCATAATACCAAGCATATAAGGATGGTGACGAGGAGACAGACTGGAAAAACAAAGAAAGAAAAATAAGCAATAACTCTGAAACAGCAGGTCAATCTGTTTTTAAGGTGCCTTGATACGTGAGTTTTGAAAGATAAGCTCCGAGATGTTGAAAGGCAGATGGGGCATTAGTAAAGACCTTGGCAATGAAAGTTGTGAAGGAATACAGATGTTACCTACCAGAGCACTGAGTTATGATCCTGGCTAACTCATGCATTGATAAACTGGAGGTGAAACAGAAGAACACATGTGAGCAGGTCTTGTAGCAGGGTGGATGACGGAAGGCTGATACAATAAAAGGTTTGAAGGAATGAAGTTCCTGCTTACTGCCTAGACCAATGAGTTACGATGCTGGCTAACTTTTGTATTAATACGCTGAAGGGGAAACCATAGGAAACACATGAGCAGAAAGTCTCGTGTGTGTGAAGGAAGGATGATGCATAAAAGACAGTAAGAGCGATGGGAAAGACCTTGACAATGAGAGCTGTGATGGAATACGGATGTTACCTACCATAACAATAAGTTATGATGTTGGTTAACTCTTACAATAATAAACTGGAAGGAAAAAAATATAAGCAGGGTGTGTGAGGGAAGGGTGATACACACATATCAAGTTCCCAAGCACAGTCACCTGCCACTCATACATGCACGACCTCAGGGTAAGACAGGTGTTCATATTAAGCCCACCTTGTCAGACATGTCAGGGAAAGACTTCACCTTTCAGCTCGCAAGATCCGTATATAACGACAACAGCAGCAGCAACAATGACAACAACCACGACGACGACGACGACAAAATAACTTCGACAACAGCGAAACGACAACATCGACAACAACGAAACGACAACAACAACAATAGCAACTGCTGCTGCTACCACTACTACTACTACTACTATTACTACTACTACTACTACCACTACTACTACTAGTAATAGTACTACCACCACCACCACCACCACCAATACCACCACCAGGCGTCCAAGGTGGTATCAAGTGACTGCTTGATATGCCTTCACTCCAGCCGGCACCTTCTCAATGCACATACATATGCAAGCCACGTGGTGCCTTCATGCATTCACTTGTGGATACTAGCCTCCACAGCATCGCCTTGTCTCGGCACAAACAGGCGTAGGTTAAAGAAGCGTTACACTGAGATATGATATGGGCACTAAAGAAGTTATTCAAACCTTCTGCCTGGATCATTCCCACCCCAGTGAAGTTTTACAGAGATCCTTAAATAGTGATTTGCACCCAGACTTGGCTTTAGCCGGCCATATGTCGATGTCACTTGTCGCACCTCCCTTGGTGTCAGCGCCCCTTGTTCCAAGTAGAGCCCCTCCAGCAGTTCTCCAGTGCAGCTTCTCCCTAGCAACCTGTCTGACGCCCTTCCTACCTTTGCGGGTCATTGCTCCCATCGAGCCTCACCACTTAAAACCCTACCACCAACCCACTCCCACGATTCTCTGGCCCCTTCTCTCTCTCTCTCTCTCTCTCTCTCTCTCTCTCTCTCTCTCTCTCTCTCTCTCTCTCTCTCTCTCTCTCTCTCTATCCTTCTTTCTTCATGCGGCCCTCAATGCGCCTCAATGTGGCTCGTCAGGGAAGATAAGCGGCCACTGAGGGGCGTTTTGGCAACCATGGGTCCGGATGACGCCCTGCATACGACCACCTGCGCCTCAACCACACCTCAACCGCTTCCTGCTGGATGAACAACCACCCCAACATCTCTGATTCAGAAGACACACTGCAGAGCCATACGCTACAAGTCTCATCTGATCCTTGTTCGGGCATCATGCAAAGCCAATATTCCATTGTGCTTCTCTGGAGGATATCAACGATATAATTATTTGTTGTTAATTCTAATTCTAATCTTAAATTAAATCTTCAAATAAATCTTATTTTAATTAATGTATATTCTTGAAACGTATTAGGTTTGTATCCCGAGAGGCAGTAAGCTCGAGGCCACTCGCTGCACTCCAGCACTCTCATCAAGAATATCCAGAGTGATGCTTCTACTTCTACTACTACTACTACTACTGCTGCTGCTACTACTACTACTACTACTACTACTACTACTACTACTACTACTACTACTACTACTGTTACTACTGCTACTACTGCTACTAGTACTACTACTACTACTACTACTACTACTGCACCTACTACTACTACTACTACTACTACTACTACTACTACTACTACTACAACTACTACTACTACTACTACTACTACTACTACCACTGCTGCTACTGCTGCTGCTGTTGCTGCTGCTGTTGCTACTACTGATGCTGCTGTTACTGCTACTACATACTGGTGCTGCTTCTGCTACTGTTGCTATTGCTGTTGCTACTGCCGCTGCTACTACTACTACTGTTACTGCTGCTGCTGCTATTAATGTTGTTACTGTTGCTGCTGATACTGCTGCTGCTGCTACTACTGCTGTTACTGCTCCTACTGCTGCTGCTACTACTACTACTACTACTACTACTACTACTACTACTATCAAATGATGGGAGGTTTGGACACACGACAGAGATAATCATAATTCACATCGAAAACAGGAAGGAGACGAAGCAACAGGATATAGATTAAATCTCTCTCTCTCTCTCTCTCTCTCTCTCTCTCTCTCTCTCTCTCTCTCTCTCTCTCTCTCTCTCTCTCTCTCTCTCTCTCTGTGGAGTCACGCGTCCTACACAGGTTTCATGAATCTCCACTGGGATATCGCCGAATTTAAAACAAAATGCAGACTGATACTGAAACGCCTAGTAACTCGAACTTATCTATCCTCCATGGAAAAATAAATAAATGAATAAAAAAACAGTTCGTGAGCATTGGAAGTTGCATACGAATCATGTTCCTCAGCAACAAAAAAAGGTTATGCTACGAGTGCTTTGGAACCACCGAAGTAATCCATCAAACTAAGGCGGGAACAGAGGCGCTTCCCTGAGGTCACGGCTCTCGCAACCAACCACCATGGGTCCACCGGCGACTACAGTGAGGCGAGGTGAGGCAAGCCGGCGACCTCCGCGCGCCCCCGACCCAACCGACCTAGCGGTGATGTCATGTCAGACGCCGGCATACCACTTCTGCCGCAGGCCTGGCCGAGAACATTCTGGATCGCAGCTTTACAACCGAACCCAGATTATACAACAGGTTAAAGGAATTCCTATAAGAGCTACGGTGGAGTCAGGCAGGGGAAAGGTCACCGGTGGTAAGCGTGACGCCGGCAGGTTTGGCGCACTTTGTTGCTATGGGCTGCTGACTTCCCGGCGGCGCTGACCACCGACCTTCTCCCTCCCGCCGGGCCTCCGCTGAGCTTCTCTGTTGCCACCACGAGCGTCACCGGCAAAAAGCCAGAGAGCTTCGTGCAGTCAGCCTCTTGTTATGCTTGATGATACAATGTATATATATATATATATATATATATATATATATATATATATATATATATATATATATATATATATATATATATATATATATATATATATATATATTGCATTATTTTTCCCTTTGCTTCTATAAATTATTTAACTTCATCATATTACCTTTACACACACACACACACACACACACACTAGTCATCACTTGAACAGTTTCCTAAACCTCACACTTTTTGGGAAGGGAACATTATGTAACTCCATCAATCAGTGAACCCTCTCTATCTGAATCAAGTCATGGTCAGGTTATGGTGAGTGATGATTTATAATAGCAAACCGGATTGACTCTTAATGATAATGACGCGGCCACAAATAAACAACCAAATAAATAAACAATTAGACTATTTCTATTATTATTATTATTTTTTACTGACTCAAGGGGAGAGTGACAAGAAAATTCGATCAGCGATGACACAACTAAATTGACGCCGCAGTGGATAATTAAAGCTGCCGCGGCAACAACAAACTGGCCTGATAACGAGTGTTTATGTCAGGACGAGGGGGGCTTAATAGATGGTGCTACAAGGCTGACGAGACGCTGATTAACCTTGTAACAGCTGATGGGTGGACTTGGTTGTTTAGTTGTCTCAAGCTCCGAGTCTTCAACATAAAACCAAGAATCTCTACAGGGACCCCTACAGTTCCTCACAGATCCTTCATCCCTAACATACTAGGGATCCCCACAGCCCGTCACAGCAGCCAAAACTCCTCACAATCCCTCACAACAGCCAAGGATCCTTAGTCCCTCAAAGCAGCCAAGGATCCTCAGTCCCTCACAGCAACCAAGGATCCTTAGTCCCTCACAGCAGCCAAGGATTCTCTCAGTCCCTCACAGCACCCAAGGATCCTTAGTCCCTCACAGCAGCCAAGGATCCTTAGTCCCTCACAGGAGCCAAGGATCCTCAGTCCCTCACAGCAGGCAAGGATCCTTAGTCCCTCACAGCAGCCAAGGATCCTCAGTTCCTCACAGCAGGCAAGGATCCTTAGTCCCTCACAGCAGCCAAGGATCCTCAGTCCCTCACAGCAGGCAAGGATCCTTAATCCCTCACAGCAACCAAGGATCCTTAGTCCCTCACAGCAGCCAAGGATTCTCTCAGTCCCTCACAGCACCCAAGGATCCTTAGTCCCTCACAGCAGCCAAGGATCCCTAGTCCCTCACAGCAGCCAAGAATCCTTAGTCCCTCACAGCAGCCAAGGATCCTTAGTCCCTCACAGCAGCCAAGGATCCTCAGTTCCTCACAGCAGGCAAGGATCCTTAGTCCCTCACAGCAGCCAAGGATCCTCAGTCCCTCACAGCAGGCAAGGATCCTTAATCCCTCACAGCAACCAAGGATCCTTAGTCCCTCACAGCAGCCAAGAATCCTTAGTCCCTCACAGCAGCCAAGAATCCTTAGTCCCTCACAGCAGCCAAGGATTCTTAGTCCCTCACAGCAGCCAAGGATCCTTAGTCCCTCACAGCAGCCAAGGATCCTAAGTCCCTTACAGCAGCCAAGGATCTCTCAACAGTCCCTCACAGCAGCTAAGAATCTCCTTAATCCTTTACACTCCCAGAGCCTTTCACAGTAGTTAAGAATTCCCAGGTTGTCTGAAGCAAAGGGTCCGGCGAGTCAGAAGGCCACAACACTGTCCTAAGGGCATCCTGCAACTGGGTTCGCCTCCTACACGTGTTCATGCACGCTGACACTTTTTGCTCCTTACAAGAACCCAAGCATTCCTTAGACCGAAACGTCAACTAGATCGACGAAGAATGGTTACCTGTCTCACAAAGGGAATGTTTCCTTTGACAAAATTACTTTCCTTTATTTTAACAGTGTTTTCTTCATCGTGATCAAGACGATTGAAATGCACACGACGACGCTGGCAACGCCTTCGCCAGGACAACACAGGTGTCGCAACAAAGATTTTACACATCAACAAACTGCATATTATACAATTTTCCATTTTTTCCTATTACGATCCCTTGCTAGATTATACAACGATTCCAAATGGTTCTGACAACGCAGGCAAAGAATTTAACGTAAGAAAGTATTGCACAACAGAGGAGGAAGACGGCAGTGTACCAGCCACTACAAAACTCTTGTCCACGAAATAGTTGCGGAGGACCAGGAAGAGTACAGGAACTGGATGAAGCTAGGCGAAACCCAGTCTTGCCGGGTTAAAAAGTTTGCGATGTTGCGGACGCGAAGTAGTGCTCCGCTTTCAGAATTCAGACAACGCTGTATCCAAACTTTATAAAAGGTTTACCGTTTTCAGATATACAGAACATCAATACTCGTATTTATTAGCTTTGCATTCCACATTAACTATATTTCATTATTTCAGTAGTTATTGTATTGCCATGAGGAAAGATTATTGAGTTTCCTCCATCAAGAATTTCCGCCGACTTGAGTGTTGAGGGCACGCGCGTTGAGGGAAGGGAAGGCTGTGGGAGGGAGCGCTCCTTATGTAATGCCGGCTGAGGGGAAGAACAAAGAAGACTAAGGTGACTATGGAAAGTAAAAGGAAATATTCACTTGATAGCAACAGCCCACCCACCAGCACAACAACAACAACAACAAACATGAAGCTGCTACGCCGCCTCCAATCTATACATACTTTGCAGGTCACCTTCATGTGGCGAAGGACGCGAGTGACATAAACATTTTTACGGCTGGGTCACAAAAGAAGAGGATGGTACTCTTTTTTTTTTTTTTTTTTTTTTTTTTTTGTGTGTGTGTGTGTGTGTGTGTGTGTGTGATGAGCAGTTGGTGACCGCAGAATCTGTAGCTAAGCTCTTTTTTTTTTCTCTCTGTCTTCCTTCTATTCCTATCATCTTTCCTCTACCTTTTCCTTCTGCCTTTCCATCCGTCCATCCTTCTTTCCTTTCTTCTGTTCCACTTCTTTCCCTCCTTCCTTATTTCCATCTTCTCCTCACCCTATTCCTTCTGTCTTTCCCTCTATCCATCCTTCCTTCCCTTCTCTTGTTCTACATTTTTCTGTCCTTCCTTCCTTTCATTTTCTCAAACCTGTTCCTTCTATCTTTCCATATATCCATCTTTCCTTCCTTTATTCTGTTCTACTTCTTTATTTCCGTTCTTCCTTTCTTCCTCCCACTAAAACCCTGTCAGTCTTTGTGTTAAAGTCATTCATTTGTGTAACCTGAGATTGTTTAGTTATACGATCGTCTTGTTAATATGAGAGAGAGAGAGAGAGAGAGAGAGAGAGAGAGAGAGAGAGAGAGAGAGAGAGAGACAAAGGGAAGAAAGATTATGAGAAGTGTGGAAGGGAGGGCGGGAGAGGGGGGGAAGGGGAGAGGGAGCGAGGAAAGGAGGGAGGGAGGGAGGGAGGGAGGGAATGGGAGAAGGAGGGAGGTAGGGAGGAAGGGAGGGAGAGAGGGATGGAGAGAGGGAGGGAGGGAGGGCGAGGAACTAAAAAGGAGGTAAGGAAGGCAGGGATAGAAAGAGGAAGAACATACGAACATAAGGGAGGTAAATAAGGATACCAGGAAGGCAGAAAGGTAGGAATGGGCGAAGGGAGGGAGGGAGGGGCGGGTGAGACTAAGAGAGGGGATAAAGGGAGGGGGATAAAGAAATGAGGGAGGAGAATGGGGAGATGCAAATAGAAGTTTTATGCAAATAATCATAAAATTCTCTCTCTCTCTCTCTCTCTCTCTCTCTCTCTCTCTCTCTCTCTCTCTCTCTCTCTCTCTCTCTCTCTCTCTCTCTCTCTCTCTCTCTCTCTCTCTCACACACACACACACACACACACACCAGCATAATGTAAGATAAGAAACAAAAACCATTCAATCATCGCCCGTGTTCGACTTAGACTTACAAACTACACAGATCCTTGTATATCTTCCTCCAGAAGACGAAGTGATGGAATTTAGGAAGTACATATCTATCCGGCAAAACTATGGATCAGGTTCATCAAGTAATGCCAGCAGAGAGAGCAATGTTCGTAAATAAATCCCTAGAAAAACAAACACAGACTGGTTTTCTTTATGATGGGGGGGAGCAATTCAACCCTGGCTTCCCTTCCCTCACAGCAGGTTACAGCATCTAGCCCACAGGGCGAGGGATGGGGTGGAGAAAGGAAAAAAAGGGAGGAAAGGGGGCGGGAAAAAAATTGGACACACCGGCGGGTTGCTCATCCAAATCTCTGAGCAGTGAGGGGGAAGAAAATCGAGAGAATCAAGAATCGTCCCACAGGGCTGAGCGTAGGGTGCCTGTGGGGAGGCAGACACACGTGCATCTGTTTTGTTTCTTGGGCGAGAGGCGATAAACAACGAGGGGAGATGGGTCTTTTTTTTTTTCAGTCTTTTGGATCATATGGAGCCTTTTTTCCTATTATTCTGGATCAGGTGGAGCTTTTTTTTTCTACTATACCGGATCAGATCAAGCCTTTTTTCCTGTTATATCGGATCAGATCGAAGCTTTTCTTTATTCTAGATCACATCAAGCTTTCGTTTCTGTTATATCTGATAAGATAAAGCCTTTTTGGTTATTTAAAATCAGATGAATCCTTTTTCCTGTTATTCTGGATCATATCAAGCCTTTTCTCTTGTGTGCAAGTTAGATTTCTTCCAGAGCCTGCGTCTTTCCTCCGCTGGCTCACCCTGGTAATCGAACCCCCACACTGCCGAGGGTGTTCGCGAGGTAGTATACAGTACCGGCCCAACCCACTCCTTCCCGGCCAGCTTGGTAACAACTCTATGACCGTGACCTTCACACACACACACACACACACACACACACACACACACACACACACTCCTCCCACTCTTCCCCTTCCTAAATTCTATTGGAGCTCCCCGATGCTCCGTCTTCGCTCTCCTGCCGGCTGCCTTCTTCTCCCCCCCCTCCTCCTCCTCCTCCTCCTCCTCCTCCTCCTCCTCCTCCTCCTCCTCCTCCTTCTCCCTTTCGCCGTCTCGTTGCCGGGCACATTGTACTCGATGCCCCAGACGCCCACACGTTCAAGCAGCAGCGTCAGGCTTAACCTCACTTTCTTCTTTCTTCTTGCTGCGGGGTGCGGGGCATGTAAGGGGTGGGGTGCCCAACGCAATGCCAAGAATAAAGTGAAATAGCATTATATGTGTAATAAGTTGTACGTAGGTAAGGAATATTTGCAATTTATGCATGCATGAAGCCCAGCTACGCATTTATGCCGTTTCAGCCAAGGTTGTCTTCCAAGAGGAGATGACTGGAACAGACTCAGTGATCAGCTTGTTAGTGTCGAGTCAACAGGGAGCTTTAAAAGATGATTAGACAAATTTTTAAATAAGGATAACAGGTGGTTACATAAGTAAATAGATATGCTTTATAATGGGACTCCACCCGTAGGCCTACAGCAGTTTTCCTTATGTTCTTACTTTGTACGCAAGTTATGGAACTACTATCAATCTCTTTACGTCTACACACCTATCTATTTACCTGTGTGTTTACCTTTCTACGCGCGCGCGCGCGCGCACACGCACGCACGCACGCACGCACGCACACACACACACACACACACACACACACACACACACACACACACACACACACACACACACACTTGTAGTGCAATCTAATGTTGGATCGAGGAATGGCTGGCAAACCAGTCTGTCTGGTGTGGTATAATAATTCCAAGGAGAAACTTAGAATAAGGTACTGCTCTGCTGACCTCTTCCTGGTCTGTTGTGTTGCTTTCTTCGCTTGACGCGCGTGTACCCACTCAGCTCAAAAATCTGCCCTGTGCATGAAACGGCGACTTTAATTATTGTAGATTACTCACCCTCGTAAAACAAAATGGAAAATGAAATTCCTTTATTTGATGCGTTCTTGCTTAAAACACAAGACGCTGTTAGACTGGGGATGGCATTGAGGGGAGGGCGGGGCGCCACATGGGACAAGGTGGGGCAGCTATGGAACTAGAGGTGATGAGGTCCGCAGTCCTTCCCATGAAAATATAATACACACACACACACACACACACACACACACACACACACACACACACACACACACACACACACACACACACACACACACACACACACACACACACACATACACAAAGGGTGTCAACATGTCTTTGGCATGGGGCACAAATCTCGCAAATCTTAAAAGAGTCACCCTGAACATGTGGCCCAACTGAACCTGCGTCTCGCGTACCCTGGAGTGGCGCTGCGTGCATCAGGACTGGAGTGTGTACGGAAGGTTACCTACTGACGCAACACTGTTGCCAACCGAGCTGCAACAGCCGGAGGGGCGGAGTTTGGCCTCTTACACGAGGCGCCCTCTCACGTGCCTCCAACGCAGGAACCTCAACCCAGGAGGAAAACTGGACCATAACTGCAGGAGTAAATAAAGGAACACTTCTGGCTTCTCGCTTAGAATTTTCTTTCATATGAATCATGCATACACATGAGTTAACAGTAAGGCGTGCCTGGAAAACCTATCTTTGCAGAGGGCAGTGACTAGTGCCTCATTCACAGGGTACACTGTCAGGTCTGTGCCTCAGCATGTAACATTGCATCGCCCTTGATCACGTGAGACCCACGGCTACTTCTGTTTACACCACGCCCTCGTCTGCCTCCCCCTCCCATCTGCAACCACCACCATGCAAGCCTGCGGCGCCTTTCAACCCATGCAAGAACCTTCCCATCCTCACCTGTCCCGGCCCATCATTTCCGGCCGTCCATTAACCGCACCTCTCTCTCTCTCCCACTAACCGCACTTCCTTTGTTGTCTCACCGTGATTCATGACCACTACTTCATGACGCATCAAACACCTCTGAGGAAAAATCTCAGGCAAACTTTATGCATTCAAAGTACGACATTATTGAGTTTGTAGGATGCACACACTCGTCATCCCGACAGTGAGATCCCATGCCTCGTGGCCACGCTTGAGGGACATGACCTCACCAAACCTGTCGGGATATGAGAGAGAGAGAGAGAGAGAGAGAGAGAGAGAGAGAGGGGGGGGGGGGAGGAGAGGGGGCATCATGAGGAGGCCTGAGGGTGGGATCAGTGACAGGGGAGCTATTCGAAGCATCGCTGCCTGCTTCGAATCAATATGCCTTCAGGCCGTCCGATAGAAGCCTTATCACATCTGCTCCTCCATCTTTCTGGCACACATCATTGCTATTTACGAATGCCCATCCCTCTCATGGGTACGTGAGGCAGGAGTTCCTCATGTGTGCAAACATCCACCAAACTATTACTCAACCTTTCCTGAGGCACAAATTATTTCCACAGTACGTTTCGAGTTGCTAGCGGTGGCCTTGAGGACTTGCCCCGCAGCCCTGCAGTCCTCCTCACTGACATCACAACTATATCTTATGAGGAGTACCTACCACACAAAGAACATTTAAAGAGCTCACCTTCTTGGGTCACCACCGGCGGGCTCAGGTACGAAGAACAACTCGGACGGTCTGATTTCCTGACGCAACCGGTTGTCAACACCGCCACTGGCCCCCACAGAGGTCAATCACACTGCCGACGATATACTGAGCCTTTCCGCATCGCAACCTGTCCCCGGGCCTCACTCGGGTTCGAAGTTCACCGCGTCACATCGCCACTAACCCAAGACAAAGGCCTGTATTCTGAAATGCTTTACTCTCCCACCACGACTATTTTCAAGGGACAAAGAGATAATCAGCCGGGTTCTCAAGAGTGTATCTCCTGATAATAATGTAGAAATTTTGTTAACCTGTCACTAGAACCACAAAAAAAAATAAATAAATAAAATAAAATAAAATAAAAAATACCCTTAAAAAACCCGTGTAATTTCAAGTAGAATCTTAAGAATGTAGTGGAGGTGCAGCGCAGATGTGTTTCAGAATATGGTCCTGATACCCGCACTAGTGTCAGTCATACACGGATCCGGTCGTTCTTGAGCTCCTCTGGCACGCTGTGTTACGCAACCAGAGAGACTGACCGCGAGACAGAGCGCAGGAGTCCGTAAAGCCGACTGAAAGCACGAGAAGCCAGGGCTGGGAATACTTTCTTTGTCTGGTCATGAAACAGAAGTACGAACGAGATGAACAGGCAAACACTCTCTCTCTCTCTCTCTCTCTCTCTCTCTCTCTCTCTCTCTCTCTCTCTCTCTCTCTCTCTCTCTCTCTCTCTCATTATAGTTTTCATAGCAGGTAATTAGCTAAAAAGATGGATGTTCCTGTTAGAGAGAAGAAAGAAACAAAAAAAGGTTAATGAAAGACGTAACCAAACCAGTGTATCTGATTCCTTTTCGTAAAACATCATCACTACAGCAGCCTCACGCCCCCCAGCCTTCATGATCCCCCGGGCGGCGAAGGTTGGGACACGGCTGACAGTGAGTGGTATGAGAGAAATGCATCTTGGATAGACAAAAAGAAATAATAGTAATAAATAAATTAATTAATTAATTAATAAATAGATAATAACAACAACAAAACAATAACAACAATAATAACAGCAGCAACAGCAACAACAAAAACAACAACAACAGCAACAGCAGCAGCAGCAACAACAACAACAACAACAACAACAACAACAACAACAGCAACAGCAGTAATAATAATAATAATAATAATAATAATAATAATAATAACAATAATAATAATAATAATAATAATAATAATAATAATAATAATAACAGATCAATAAATTAATAAATAGGCTGTACGTACTTTTAAATCATCCAGTATTATGCAAATCATCAAAGAACTGAAATCTAGTTAAGCACAAGATAAAAAGTACATCACTCTCTTGTTCCATAAATAAATAAGAAAGACGTGATTGTTGGCGCTACCTCATTAACTCTTAGTATCCGGGCAGCTTCCTAAAACTTAATAAAACACTTAATAAAACAGTCTATTGTAAGTCGGAGTTGCATGGAAGTAGAGACTTGTAAACCTAAAATTTTACTATACACATTACATGACACACTGATTTTAAGAAACCAGCCGTAAAGTCAGATAATCTTATCCCAAATGAGGATAGAAAAAAAAAACATACCTGATTCATAGGATTTTAATTCATCAAAATTTTATTATATACAGGAGTTAATGGGGAAGGAGGAGAAAATATATATTGCACGTGTTACTGATACGAACAAATACAATTACATTTTTTTCACCTCTGATGTCCACTACTGCATCATGTGATCATAGCAGTAAGAAATGCTTGAAGTAACATATACTGCACGTGTTGCTTATCCGCACCAATACAGCTTTATTTTTCACCTTTGACGTTCATTACTGCATTATGTGATCGTGGCAGTGAGTGAAAAATGCTTGAATGATCGTGTCTAAAACGCTGGCTCAGTTTCAGACACTTATGAAATGATGACAGCTGCTCAGTTACGGACTTCATACAGATATGGTCGCCTGTATTTGTTTATCCCTCTGTCAGTGCTCTTAATTTTCACAGTAAAATACATTAATCAAAATTACTTAAAATTCATATAAGTTAGAATTTAAATCGGCAAAATAAATTACTGTTCAGAATTAATCGCAGCAGTTTTGTAAAATTACAGACGTGTTTCCTCTAAATCAACATTTGTATTTAGGTGTTTTCGTATTTATGGCTAATGTATCCTTATCTAATTATTATTAATCTTTATTTATTCATTTATTTATTTATCATTCTATTTGTTTATTTTAATTTCATTTATTTATTTTATTTATTTATTTATTTATTATTTTTTCTGTTTATTTTTCTTCTTTTTCTTCTTTTTTACACACTTGATCTGAGACACATAATGACCAGGACGTGTTCTAACACGTCCCGGCCTGGTGTATAAGATCCTCTCGTAAGCGACGCAGAACATTTCGGTACTACATAAATCTGAGCATGCGCCATATCATCACAATACCATCAAAATGCAGAACTATACTTGAAACATCAAGAATGAATTTCTCAATGTTTTCATTGCATTCGTACACGTAGTAAAGTAATTGTTTGGTTTATCTTCAATGACCTGAGTGTATTGTTAGGTAGATCGATGTCTATGGAAAGTTTTTATTTAATATTATTCATTCCATTTATCTAGTAATTTTATTTTATTTATTTACGAGTATTTATTCAATGATTTACAGTGGAACATCGGTTACCGAACGCCTCCCTTTTCGAATAAATCGGTTTTCGAGCAAAATTTTGAACTCATTATTGCTTCGGTTGTGGCACAATAATTCAAAGTTACTTGATTTCAAAAATTAAAAGACATAGCAAAAGCTGCCGTTTATTACTAATTTGTAGTTTCTATAAATATCTATTTCAGTTTTATATATTTGGAGGAGAGACACAAGGTGTAAGGCAGTAATTCAATCTTTGAAATAAGGTAAATGTGATCCCGTTGAAAAGCCTCGATGTCAACAAACAGTTATTTGTTTATTTTTACACGCTCGCGCTCACACACACACACACACACACACACACACACACACACACACACACACACACACACACACACACACACACACACACACACACACACACACACACACACACACACACATACAGGTAGTGCGTTCCAAACAAGGAGGATCACTCAAGCCACCAAACAAGATCGGCTTACATAATACAGAGGAATGACCTGAATAGGAAGTCCAAGCCGTGGTTGGAGGGCGATGGTCGCTGGGCGCTTGCTAAGCGGCGATATGTGCATGTTTGCGGTACTGCATGGCTAGAATGCTTGGACTGGCAGACGTGCTCCCCGTTAGAAGAGATAGAAACATTCCGCAATAACTTTTTTCATGGAAGGAAAGGAGGCCGGGTAGCTCGGCCGTTGAGTGTTTGGCTTGCAGTCTAGAGGCGGCGAGTTAGATCATGGTTCACGGTAGTTTCTCGGTAGGAGAGGTAACTCTCTCTCTCTCTCTCTCTCTCTCTCTCTCTCTCTCTCTCTCTCTCTCTCTCTCTCTCTCTCTCTCGTGTAATCCTACCCATTGCCATATAACCGTTGCAATGATATGATTCAATTAATTTCCAGTTTCCTTTTAAAATGGGAAAGAAATGTTGTTCTGATATTCACGCACCTCTTACAAGATTAAGTGAAAAAAGGAAGAAAGAAAAAAAAAAAGCGTTCTGTGATATTCCAAAAAGTCTCCATCTGACACTAGAGAACCAGCGAGTATAAGAAGGCTGCAGAGCACTGTACGAGCACCAGTCGCACGGGGCGTCAGTGGTGAGTAGTAAAGGCCGGTCCAGCCGATGGAGCCTTGCCAGTGGAGGAAGAAGACAGACTTCCTTGAGACTTGAGACGGCTTGATAACTCACTGAAGTACCTTTTTTTTTTTCTGGGACACTTTAGTTCGTAATGCATACATAGCATGCCATAATATCGTGTGCATAGCATTTCATACCTCTTATTATCCCTTATAGCTGAGGTCAAGATGAAGCTGCTGCTGGTTGCGTTGCTGGTGGCTGTAGCCGCCGCCCAGTCCCACTTCAGGCTGCCTGCGCCTTACACCTTCAACTGCAGGAGCAACAAGTGCATCAAGGAGGAGCGCAGCGGTTCCAGGGAATTCCGTTCCCTGGAATCATGTCAGCTGACTTGTGGAACGTATGTGCAACTTCCTGTCACCTCTAAAATGCAATTCATGATGTTCTTTGCATCTCTCTCTCTCTCTCTCTCTCTCTCTCTCTCTCTCTCTCTCTCTCTCTCTCTCTCTCTCTCTCTCTCTCTCTCTCTCTCTCTCTCTCTCTCTCTCTCTCTCTCTCTCTCTCTCTCTCTCTCTCTCTCCGTTCCATCGTAGTAGTTTGTATATTACATAGTTATACAACTAATCCACAGAAAAAAAAAAGACCTACACAAAAGAAATTAAACTTTGTTCGGTCCAAATCCTCACGAATGATTTCTGGCAGCTATGGGTCTCTGTGGCCACAGCCGACCGGCGACGTCCAGCTGGGCTCCCAGACTGTCACCTTCTCTCCTAAGAACATTCAGGTGACGAAAATGGCAGCCACCAGCCCAAAAGTAACACAAATGCTGGAGGATGCAGTAAATCACTTCACTCGTAATCTCCACTTCATCCACCCTGAATACCCTAAAGAAAAGAAGACGCCCGTCGTATACAAAGAAAATTACAGAAAGGAAGATCCCTCGGTGAGTCAATGGTATCTCTACCAGGCTTCACCTCATCCAATAAATAGTCAACTTTTTTCAACCAAACCGCTGTTAATATCTTCTTTTCAACCAACACCAAATAGGAAGAACAATAATAGCAAGAAGAAAAGTTGAGGTCAATCTTTGTTTCAGGTTGATGTTTACGAGGTCATTGAGCATGAGAGACTCCGAAGCGAACAGATCGCCGAGGAATCCATTCTCCAGCAGCAGCAGGAGCAGAGGCGTCCATACTCAACCATTAACGAGAAGACAATGAAGTATCTCAAGTTCTCTCCCTTCCTGAGAGAGAGGAGCACCCCGGCAGCTGAGAACCACAACTTCAACATTGACATCACCGTCACCTCGCCGGAGGACCAGCTCACCCTCGACACTGACGAGAGCTACACCTTGGTGGTGCAGGTAATGATCCACGCCTGTCTTGTTGCACACACACACACACACACACACACACACACACACACACACACACACACACACACACACTATCTTGACACCAAGCAATAACTTACAACTTTTTATGCCCTCAACTTATGACACGTGAACTTTGTCCTATCAGACGGCAAGATCGGAGACTACAGCAACCATTGTGGCCACCACTTACTACGGTGCTCGCCACGGCCTGGAGAGTCTGTCTCAGCTTATCGCCTTCGACGATAGCAACAACGCCCTCCAGATCGTCAACAATGCCAAGATTCATGATGAGCCTCAGTTCAAGTAAGTTATCTCTGTCCTTACACGAACAATAATGCCAATAACAGCGATAATAACAACAGTGACATTGACAATAATAACAGTAATAACAACACTGTAGTGGCAGACAAGGACCGCCAGGAACCTTTTCACAGCAGCCTGCAAGACACTCAGTGATGGCGACGTGTTGAGCGTGGCGCTGACAGACACGCTCTTCCACCCACAGGTACCGAGGTCTTATGCTGGACACTGGCAGGAACTTCTACCCGAAGGAGGACATCATGCAGCTTATGGACGCCATGTCCCAGAACAAGATGAACTACTTCCACTGGCACATCTCCGACTCTGCCTCTTTCCCCATGTACTCCAGCCGACGCCCTGAAATGGCCTACTATGGCGCTTACTCTCCGAGGGAAGTTTACTACCCGGAGGACATCACTGAGATCGTTAATTACGCCAAGGTCAGTATGAAATAAAATACCATAGCAAACTCTCTCTCTCTCTCTCTCTCTCTCTCTCTCTCTCTCTCTCTCTCTCCCTCTCTCTCTCTCTCTCTCTCTCATGTCACAGAGGCACTATAATAAAAGTCTCGGTGCATTAAATGTTGCTTACGTTGCAGCTGCGAGGCATCAAGGTCATTCCCGAGATGAACGGACCTGCCCACACCAACGCCGGCTGGCAGTGGGGCGAGAAGGAAGGTCTTGGCAAACTCGTCCTCTGCACCGACAACGTAAGTAAACCTGGCGTATCGTGAAACTTGAAATCATGTGCTTTAATCTCACTACTGTACGACTGTAAGAATATTTCCTCATATCTTTTCCATGAAGCATAAATTCCAGGTGCTTGATACAACGAAGCACTCATATTATTTACAGACTAAGCCATGGTTCGAGATTGGGAAGGAGCCCCCAACTGGCCAGGTCAATCCCATCAATCCCGAACTATACTCAGTCCTCGAAGAACTCTACAGGGACATGATGGACTACTTCGACCCCGAGATGGTCCACATGGGCGGCGACGATGTAAGTACAAGATGGATTAAATCTTTACATGGATTGAATTATGAGATAAAGAATCATGTAGCAGCTTCTTAACTATAAGTATGCAATTTGTTTCCTGTCATGATACTTTTCTTTAACCATTCTTTAACCGTCATGCTTCTAGGTGAGCTTCAAGTGCTGGCAGAACTCCGAAGAAATCAAGGAATACCTTGCTGCTAACGGCCGTGAAGCCGTCAGCCAAGAGTTCTTCGAGCTGTGGAACACGTACCAGCAGAACGCTTACTCCAAGCTGAGGGAGGCATCAGGCCCTTACCGCAGCGTCACCCCTATCATCCACGCTTCCAGCTATGCTCTCAACTACGCCGACAAAGATTCTTACGTCGTGCAGCTCAACATGGATGCCAACGATGAAGAGATGATCAAGTACATCAACCAAGGATTCAAGGTCATCTTCTCCAACCAGGACCAATGGCGACTGGACTGCATTGGTAACAACTTCTACGGAGAGAAGGCCGAGAGCTGCAAGACGGAGATCCCCACATGGAGGAGCTTCTATGATAACAGTCCCCTTGATATGCTCGAGAACCTGGGAGTGAGCAGCGCCCGCAGCGGCCAGCTCAGGAGTGGCCAGGTCAACCCCATCAAAGAGCAGGTGCTGGGAGGAGAAGCTACACTGTGGAGCTTTGACACTGACGCCAATGGGTTCCAGGCCAAGGCTTGGCCACGCGTTGCTGCATTGGCCGAGAGGCTGTGGACTGACCCCATCCCCAACCACGGTGAGGACACCAGTGCAAAACGCATCAACATCCACCGCAAGCGCATGGTAGACCTCGGCGTCCGAGCTGACCCCATCCAGCCCCAGTACTGCATGCAGGACGAGACCGCCTGCTACAGCAAGGAGCAGTACCTTGCTCGCTCAGCCTCACTCACCGCTAACCCAGGAAACCCAGACCATCAGCAGCAGCAGCAACACTCTTAATTCCTAATCGTACACTGACCTCAGATAGAGATACTTGAGTACAGGAAAGATGTTTTTCTATGACTTTTATTGAATGTTTACAATATGAATACCTGTGATGTCGAGCAGGAAATTTTCCGGTGATAAACACTCTCCTTATTCAGATGCATTACTCTGGGTAGTTTACAAACGATGTATTACTACGCTCTGAATAAACATTTCAGGGAATGTTTCCTATTACTTTCTTAGCCTTGTCTCCTGTGTGCGGACAGCCACCGAGAACGTAACTTCTTGCCTTCTCAGACTAGAACACACCACAAAGACTTTTCTCATTTAACTAACATTATTAAAACTATCAAACAACGACCTCAAGTATACTGTATAATGTACATTACTGCAGTAACCAGAGTCAAGGTTCTTGGCCTCCTGCAGAACTAGAAAGATGCACAGCAGTCACAAGGGCACACAACGCCCCGAATCTCTCCACGGAGGCCACCATGGGTCCACTGTCCGCCGTCACTTTCCACTCAATATTTCTAAAGCAGTGGAATGAACGAATTGCTTTTGTCTATCCGAGTTTGTGACGCGCAGAAATCAACCAATACACGAGTCAGTATATATCATTGTGTGTTAGAATTCGTGTTCAATGAGTTCTCTGGGAAGGGTGAGGGAGACGGCGTCGATGGGCGTGGTGGGAGGCGTGAGGGATGGCGTCCAGGTGGGGGATGACGGGTGGGGAGACTCAGGCGTGGTGGGTTGAAGGCGACGTCCGTGAGTGTCGTAGTGAACCACCGCGCTGTCAGTGATAAAAGTCTGTGTCATGTGCTGCACTGATGACAGACATGCTCTTACGTGTAACAACAGACAAACGCCACTAAGAGCCAACGTCACAAGACACACTTTCAAGACAAACGAGGGAAAATCTTTATAGACAACACATGACGCAATTCATAGTCTGTGCCAAGTCATACTGTCTGTGGTGATGCAAATTACCACCTCATAAGTACCGCAGCACTTTGGGACAGTACAGAGCAGCAAGCTTGAAGTCAGAGCCAATTATTTAGATAACAAAACATACTGCGTACTGTGGTAAGAAGCAATAATTCCCAGTAAAAACACTTAACGACAGAGTGACAGTCAACATCTTCGCTAACAATAGTAAATTTTGAGTGATGGAAAGACCAGATACTCATGAAAAAAAAAAAAAAAAATATATATATATATATATATATATATATATATATATATATATATATATATATATATATATATATATATATATATATATATATATATATATATATATATATATATATATATATATATATATATATATATATATATATATATATATATATATATATAAAATAGATAAATAAATAACCTTCGGAAGACTCCTTTTTTTTTTTTTTTTACCTTGACTGTGTGTTTACGAGGTAGTCTTCGTAAAACTTCTGCAGGCGCGTGGACTCCCGCTCCCGCCTGAGGTACTTGACGAGCAGCACGAGCAGGGAGGCGGCGAAGAAGAGCAGCACGAACACGATGTACAGCACCGCCAAGGAGTCCTCCGACTTAGCCTGGCGGGGGCGTACGGCATTCGTTACTTCAGAGAGAGAGAGAGAGAGAGAGAGAGAGAGAGAGAGAGAGAGAGAGAGAGAGAGAGAGAGAGAGAGAGAGATCGCCTGACTATATAAGAGACGGAACGGGGCGTGGTAGGAGCGCAAAAAGTCAAAAGGCCAGTCTCTAGTGGCAGCTGGGAGTAGCATACCTGAGGAGGGCCCTGGGTGGTGTTGGGTTGCAGCAAGGCACGCACTTCAGCCACCACAGCCTCCGTCAGGTTGGAGCACCTCTTCTGTTGCGGCGAGATAGTTAAAAATTTGAGTAAATATGTATCAGATAAATAAATGAGTAAATAAATAGATGAATAAATTAATACATATAATAGTTCGCCTTTCCCAGCACACGAGAGCTTTTATTGAAGAAAGAAGCATTAAAACAGTATGACGAAATTAACACAAAGGATAAAAGAATAATTATTGTTGATCTAGACATCCTATTTCTTTCAAGCTTCACAGTGCTGGTGGTGGTGGCGGTGGTGGTGGTGGCGGCGGTGGTTATAGCAGCAGCAGTATTGGTAATGCATTGTAGTAGTAGTGGTGGTGGTAGTAGTAGTAGCAGTAGCAGTAGTAGTAGTAGTAGTAGTAGTAGTAGTAGTAGTGGTAGTAGTAGTAGTAGTAGTGGTGGTGGTAGTAGTAATAGTAGTAGCAGTAGTCGTAGTGGTGGTGGTGGTGGTGGTGGTGGTGGTGGTGGTACCATTAGTGGCAGCAGCAGCAGCAGCAGCAGCAGCAGTAGTAATAGTAGTAGTAGTAATAGTAGTAGTAGTAGTAGTAATAGCAGCTGCAGCAGTAGTAGCAGTAGTAGTAGTAGTAATAACAGCAGCAGCAGCAGCAGCAGCAGTAGTAGTAGTAGTAGTAGTAGTAGTAGTAGTAGTAGTAGTAGTAGTAGTAGTAGTAAGAAAAAGAAAAGAAGAAGAAAAAGAAGAAGAAGAAGACCACCACCACCACCACCACCACCACCACAACAACAACAACAACAACAACAACAGCAACAACAGCAACAACAACAAAATAATCAATGTTCTCCACCTATTAACACACATAAATAAAAAAAATAAATGTATTGTAAATAAAAGAGAACCTCACACATACATTCTTGTCTTCACCACTGGAGGAACCAATTAAGCACCCAACAAACACACTTTACATAAGACCACGCACTTCTTACACTAAATGAACATGCTTGACTGTATAGACAAAAGGTCCATATAGAGTACACACCCCACGCATTCCACGAGCAGCATCTGTCATTCCACCCTAACCTGCAGGGCGTTGAGAAGCATGTGCCTGAGGGCGAGGAAGTCAGCCCGACTTGGCGGCGCCTCAGCACTGCTCTCGTTCATGCTTGCGTCTGTTCCCACTTCCAGTATGTACCTGCGGGATAAGGCACCTGTGAACTCCTGGATGGCCGCGGGGGTGCTGTACCAATGGTGGCATTGGAGGGTACAAAGTTGCAGACACAAGTATCCCAAATATTTGCTTTCGCCTCACTTGACGAGATTCCTCTGTAAGTTGAAATGGTGACGCTTTCTTTCTTGACATAACTGATCAACTGAAAAAAAAAAAAAAAAACTTCAGCACTGATGTTTTCGAATCAGTCTACATCCCCTGTCAGGCTAACTAGGGTTGGGTCCTGCTAAGATCCTAAACTCCAGCCAGCCACTGTAGCATGTAGTTGCATGTAGATGATCTGCCTGCTGCCCCGTTGCTTCAGCGTAATTGGCCTGGAGGACTTAACAGGCGGTGCACTCCTTTCTAAGTGTGACCTAAGACTATGCAGGACACGTACAACAAATTCCCTGAGTTTAAATAATTTTCATCCATATACCTGAGAAAGTAGAGCAGCAGGGACGAGGAGGAGGAGGAAGAGGAAGGTAGAAAAAAAAGTTTGAATGGATTATTTCCTACATCTTTCATATTTCTTTACCTTAATTTAGCAAGTTTTCCTAACATTTGCATCTACCTCTCTTTTTTTTTTTCAACACCACACTCCATTTATACTCTGGTGCACATCTCTCTCTCTCTCTCTCTCTCTCTCTCTCTCTCTCTCTCTCTCTCTCTCTCTCTCTCTCTCTCTCTCTCTCCATATGCACCATTTACTTCACCTTTACCACTCTATCCTATTCTTATAATCTAATCTTCCAAAAGTCACTTTTTGTCCCTCCATCTCTCTAATTTATCTAAATATATATTTTGGCTTTTTCGTAACTTTTTTCCTTTCTAATTCTCTCGTTTTCCTCCTGTTGGCCAGCAAGCACTGATAGTATACGCAAATCTCTTCCTGTTTACTATTCTTGAGTTTATCTTTTTTCTTTACGTTTTCTTTATGATTCAATCTTTTTACTTTGGAGATGCCTCGTAAGTGTAACATTAAAAAATAATAACAATAATAAAGAAAACAAATGAAGGAAAGAAAGAACATCTTAAAGAATATCACTTTCGAATAACATAAGTGAAAGAGGAGGAGGAGGAGGAGGAGGAGGAGGAGGAGAACAACAACAACAACAACAACAACAACAACAACAACAACAACAACAAGATAAGAAGAAGACGAAGAAGAAGAAGAAGAAGAAGAAGAAGAAGAAGAAGAAGAGGAGGAGGAGGAGAAGGAGGAGGAGGAGGAAGAGGAAAAAAGTCCCACTAAATGACATTCTAGAAAATAAATAAATAGAAGAAGAAGAAGAAGAAGAAGAAGAAGAAGAAGAAGAAGAAGAAGAGCACCATAGGCCACCACAAATATTTAAAAGTTGGGCGGACCTCCAGCTCCACAGCGTGTAATAATGGTTATCTACCACGCCTGGCTGTGAACTAGCAAACCTCGACATGACTGACTATTTTCAAAGGCCACAAAGATGATAAGCCGGGTTCTCAAGAGTGCCTTTTCCAGTTAATAATGTAGAAATGTCGTTCGTCTGTCACCAGAAACATAAAAAACACCCTTAAAAATCCGTGTAACTTCAACTAAAGCCTTTTGAAATTAGTGAAGGTGCGGTGCAGAATTGTTTCAGAATGATCCTCAAACTCATGGTGGCCGATCTTTGAGTAAGACCGACACCACTCACACACCACACACCGCATCGGCAAAGCCATATTCCCTCCCGTGTGTGAGTGTGTGTGTGTGTGTGTGTGTGTGTGTGTGTGTGGACAAACACACACATAAGCTGCAAAACGCCAATACTTTATACCAGTAAGCCTACACATAGCAGTCCCTAGATAAAAAACATACTTATATCCACCTAGCATTCCTAAGCATTGTCATCTAATCTTCAGCGTGATAGCATAATGAGTCTATTTCAGTCATCTGCCACCCTGTGAATACAATACCTTTTTTTTTCTCTCTCTCTCTCTTCATCAAGCTTAAACTATTACTTCTATTGTTGAACATTCCATTGTCTCACAAATCTGACAGGCTCTAGCAGAAATTATTGGCGTTTTCAAAGGTTTTCGCGATCCTAGTGATGATATGACAAGGATTCTGCATCATGACTGAGAAAAAAAACATTCATGAGAACTCGACTAATCATCTCTGTAACCTTTAGAAATAGTTTGAAAGAACAAAGCATTTCACAATAAGGTCCTTTGTCCTATCCTGATTACGAACCCGAAGCATTTCGTGTAATCACTCGTATGTATAAACTGTGTCCCTGTGACTGCTGAATGAAAATATATTGACAAACCTCGTTAACAAAAGCAGACTTCCTGAAGAGGACTTCAGAGGAAGCAACTCGGCAGCAATACAGCTCAGCTCAGACTCCCAGTGCCTAGTGCCGAGCGTAGCATGGGGTGGCGGCCCCTCACGCCTGCTTGTTTACCTGGCTATGTTTAGCTCCAGATTACGCCCTTCGGTCCATCCATCAAATTCACAAAAGAAATTCTTCTACATGCCTGTAACTCTCCAATATATGGTCTTCCACGCACTACCATTATGAATGCGTGATGTTATGAGTTTTCATACATTTTGTTTAAAGCGCTGGTGCCGTCTCTCGGCGTAGGCTACACAAATTATAAACATAAAAAATAAATAAATAAATAAATAAACAAATAAATGAAAAAAAAAAAAAAAAAAAAAAATATATATATATATATATATATATATATATATATATATATATATATATATATATATATATATATATATATATATATATATATATATATATATATATATATATATATATATATATATATATATATAGACACACACACTACCATGTTTAAGAATATAATAGTTGTACAGCTCTTCCATTACTTAATGAAATACTTTACGAATGTCACAGTGGGCCGTGTCCCGTGGTAAAGGAATCATCAAGGCAGCTACATTGAGCGTTATGCCCAAACCTTTACCTTTACCCATTTCAAATTGCAAGACGTCATGCTGCTCATTTAGCTTTTAAAACCTCTTCCCCACTGTGCCGCCCTTTTAACGTATCGTACGCATGCATGATCCCAATGATTCTGAACGAAGTCACTCAATATCATCCAAAAGACTGTAGATCTTTACGCTGGATATAGGGGGGGTTTTCTAATCCGTGTAATGCACTTCCACTTCACCAGGAACAAATAAAAATGCAATGGATGTGCTTTATGTAAGAACCAGCGTACCATTGGGGGCAACATAATACTCGTTACAGGTACAAAGTACTCTAATTGTCATAGTGGAGGCCTGATATACAAGTGAATTGAGTACAACATAATCAACAACGAGTTGTTGTTGATTATGTATGGCAGCGAGTAATATTCACTGCCTCACATGTACTGTAAGGTCATGTTGGATACTCATATACTGGAGTCGCTTCATTCCTGAAAGTGCATTAGGGAAAATGCAGCACATAGTTATTTTCCGGGGTTGGGAAGGCTATCCTTGGTTATACTTCACAGCTACTCAAGGAAGGGGACAGGCTGCAGCTCCAAGGTAATGACTGAGAAAGAAAATATTCAAATTTCCAATAGAGAGAAATGTGTATTTCGTAAAAACAACGTTCTATTTTCTCTTTTAATGTAAGATGATTAAATTCTTAATTCATATTGAGAAATACAATGAAGAAAACTAAGCTCAATTATCTATGGCATGTTGTCAATCTGTAGTAATACTTTCCATTGTCTTAGTAATGAATGTGTGTGTGTGTGTGTGTGTGTGTGTGTGTGTGTGTGTGTGTGTGTGTGTGTGTGTGTGTGTGTGTGTGTGTGTGTGTGTGTGTGTGTGTTAGCACCAATTAAGAATGTGAGCTAGATTATTTGTTCTTAGTTAAAATTTAACCAATGAAAATTTACAGAGTGGAGTACAGATATTCTATGAAGCCTATGGATATTCAGTTTTCTTAGCAATAAATGAAATGCTATCCTTTTCAGATATGATTACAAAATAACAAAAGAAATGGAATTTTTGTACACATGTAGATGCAAATTGGAGCACTGTTGAAGTCTCTTAGTAAAATAATAGTAGAACCAATCTTCAGTGCTCCATTCAAGTTCACCAAACTCTAGGTGGCATTACACCACTTTGTACTAAAGCTTGTAGCATTATAATTATGTAAAAAAAAGAAACATCATTTTGTATGTACATATTCTTAGTCACTATATTATGAATGATTGTGAGTATATGGTAAGCTACCTTTCCTACTTTTAATGTTCAAATATTCTGAATTATTCAAATGACTAATATACTAACCTAGTCTAACCTAATCTACTATGAAGTTCATTCTTTGTAACCTTAAAACAGGTGGGCATAACAAGTCTCCATTTGTTCCTATCTGTCTTCTTTGCACACTCCATCCATTTTAACTTTCCATTCTTTTCTCATGTATCTCAGCACTTTCTCCTGTTTCACTGAGGGGAGTTCTACACACCCCTTCCTCTTTCTTATATCTACCTTATTCTCTTATACTTTGCTATATTATACACTTTCAACTATAATTCACCTATGAACCTTTACTAAATAAACTCATTCTTCCAGTTTCAACATTCACATCTCTCCCCTTTTTCTCTATATTTTGGGAATACAGCAACTTTTGTTCAGTCTCCAGATACCTCCTTATCCTTCCATGCCAACCTGCATATGAAGTGCATTTTGTCATCTAGTGAATCCTCCACATTTCAGTATAGTTTTATATGCATCTTCATTTTCATTAATACCACATGCATTTCCAATCCTTCATACATGGCTCTTACAACCTCAGTGTCTCTTAGCAATTCAGCCCCACCCTTTTTATCAATATCTACTTAGTCAATCAGTCCTTTTGTTCATTTTGTCAACCTCCTCCTGCCAGTACAAATACTCAATACAAACTATGCAACTCATGCACATCAAATATATGGCCTGTAAGAATAACAAAATCCAATGAAAATCACTTTTAAAGAGCATTTTTTGTTAAAGTACAGCTGACTGTCAGACATCCATTCATACCACACACAAAAATCAACAGTTATGATATGCATACATATACATTTTACACATGTCAGACTATTCAACAGACTAAAAATGAAACAATTGGGGGATGAATTATGTACAAAGGCTTAATATTAAGTAATGCACAATTTGCTAATATACATAGAGTTACAATGCCACTTGGAATAATTACACCTAAAAATAGTGTGTGTGTGTCTGTGTGTGTGTGTGTGTGTGTGTGTGTGTGTGTGTGTGTGTGTGTGTGTGTGTGTGTGTGTGTGTGTGTGTGTGTGTGTGTGTGTGTGTGTGTGTGTGTGTGTGTGTGCAAATAGCTGTTTAATGAAGCACAAGGAACCAACAGCCACATATGTGCACAAAGGCAAATGAAGTCAGTCACCAACAGACAGACAAAAATCAGCATTGAGACCATCTCAAGTGGTACAAAATTCTGCAGAAGCCATATTTACAACCCTGCTTATTGAGCACTGACACAAAATATCATGATACAGTACTGCATTTTGTACTTGATCAGCCACTATGGCTCACTCCCTCTCCCTTCACTTCCTTATATACCTATGTACACTATTAATTTCTCCTCACTTTAGAGAATCATTACTTCATTTTAGTTGTATTTCCCACAGTCAAGAGAGAGAGAGAGAGAGAGAGAGAGAGAGAGAGAGAGAGAGAGAGAGAGAGAGAGAGAGAGAGAGAGAGAGAGAGAGAGAGAGAGAGAGAGAGAGAGAGAGAGAGAGAGAGAGAGAGAGAGAGAGAGAGAGAGAGAGAGAGAGAGAGAGACAGAGAGAGAGAGAGAGAGAGAGAGAGAGAGAGAGAGAGAGAGAGAGAGAGAGAGAGAGAGAGAGAGAGAGAGAGAGAGAGAGAGAGAGAGAGAGAGAGAGAGAGAGAGAGAGAGAGAGAGAGAGAGAGAGAGAGAGAATGGACAGAAACAAAGAAATAATGATATTAATTCCTGTTACAATGCCACAGAACTGCCTTGTTTCATCATAAATCAAACATGAAAATAAACAAAATACATACAGCTATTCATTTTATCCCTAAATAATGACTCTGCAATCAATAAAAATAAATATTTTCCTAATTCTGGCAACTCATTATTGAATACCAATCCAAGGAGACAGATCACCCCCAGAAGAGAGTACCAATGTTTGAATGTCTCTGTACTTTGCCTCAGGTTGGCAGATCCTCTAGAAGCTTCCAGGTTGATCAACTTTTTATTACAGCATATTTGCAAACTCAAATTAACAAGGGAGTTCCAGGCACATGAGGTAATACATCATGTATATTATGCATCCTGCTTTCTTATTCTGGCAGTTTTCATTATATATATATATATATATATATATATATATATATATATATATATATATATATATATATATATATATATATATATATATATATATATATATATATATATATATATATATATATTAAGACTGTAAATGTAAATATCCCTTCAAATATTCACACAGTGATGAGATCTGAAACACAAAGGGAAACAGTAACCATGGGCTACACATAAGTATCCAATGAAATGGACTGCTTTCATCCTTATAAGCATCAAGCAATTTAAGACACTGAGGGTGGAGTATAAGATCTGCTCCCCTCTCCCATTTCACGGTTCAATCTTGGGTCATTCCCTGGCATGCGTCCACCCCACCCTGGGCCTCCCTGAGGAGGATATCCTCCACTCCCCATCATTTCACCCTCATCTGAATAGTAACCACTGTTTGGACCTGGACCTGGACCAGGGCCAGGACCAGGGCCAGGGCCAGGGCCAGGACCAGGACCAGAACCCATCATGAAAGGTGGCACCCTTGGCCCCATGTTGTGAGGATACCCTGAGGAGAATGCCATGGGGGCAGGTCCAAGTAAACCTGGCTTGTCTCTAGGATTCATGTTATTTTGAGGCATCATGGGGCCCATGGGGCCAGGCCCAGGCCCAGGCCCAGGTCCAGGCCCAGGCCCAGGACCCATGTTCATGTACTGCATTCCTCCATCCATCATTGCTCCATTGTTCCCTCCTCCATACATTCCACTCATCCTCATGTCTTGGTTTCTCATATCTCCCATTTGCTCTGTCCGTGGGTCGCGAGCATCACCCCTTGGATCGCCTCTGTTACCAACTCTTGGATCAACTCTAACACTCATTCTTGGATCTACTCTTGGCTCTCCTCTCACATCACTTCTTGGGTCCGAACGGGTTTCACTTCTTGGGTCTCTCTGAGAAATCACTCTTGGATCTCTGTTATCAGAATCTGAAAACTTTGCATCTCCTTTTGATGGCGGTGGGCTCACTGGTACATCCATCTCATATCTGGAAGGTGCTCGTGGACTTCGATTTGAATTATCTTCTGTGGAGCTCTTCAGCATCCTTCGTATTCTGGGATCTTCCATAATTCTGGGATCATCTTTGTTTATTTTCAGATGGGTGAAATTTGGTTTAGGAATAGTTACTTTAACAAGCTGATAATACATTGGTGAATGAGATGAAAGGGAAGCAAAAATTTCTTTGGCTGGTGTATGCACTGGTACTTTGAATGGTAATGAATTAATTTCCTCTTCAGAACTCTGATAACTACTTGGTAAATTCAACTGTCTTAAGTCTACATCATATATTGATGATTCACTAGATATTCTCATGTCTGTATCATATTGTGCACCTTTCACACTTGAACTCTCACTTCTATTATCTATTCCTGGAATCACCCTTAAATCAACATCCTTTTTTCTAAGCCGCTGATCATGATCCATATCTGAACCTTCTCTAATATCAAGAAAATTTCTTTGCTGATCTTGATCTTTGGAGGAATCCATTTTTGGGTGGTCCCAAGGATCTTGCAATCCAGACAAAGGCATCTGATCTCTCTGCCAGGGACTATAGTCAGTGCTCTCCCTTGGACTTTGAATCACATCTCGGGGATCCCTGTACATATCTCCCATGGCCTTGTTCCCTTCTCTTGAAATCTTGGACAGATCCTGATCTAAGCCTGCATCTCTAAAACTTTTTGATGCCTCCCTGGAATCTCGAGACAAGTCCCTGGGATCCTTCCCTCTTGGGGACAGCATTCTTTGATCTTTCCCAAAGTCTTCACTGTTGTTTCTGAAAAATATAAGTTTTCATGATAAAAAAAAAGGTATACATTTTACTCACTAAGTTCAAGTTATTCCATGAAGTATAGAGATTTACAATACACAGTTCCAAATTGACAGTATTACTTAAATGAGACAAAAAACATGAACTGAGATCCCATTCTCTGACAATGGTACACTCTACATGTACATACATACATACATAAAGAAGCAGGACAAAATTTTTTTACACCTTTTATCTTTATGGGATCATCTTTCTTAAATGACACTTTACATTTATGGAATATTGAAATTCAACTGGAAATACTTAATGTTGTTTCATTATTATTCTGTTCATTTCTTTGTTTTTTCCCTCAAACACTACATGTGTATAAAAGAGCAAAATAAATGAAAGGTAAATCAATAATTTCTTGAGTCTGTCAAGCGGAGGGCTTTAGGAATAAGAAAATTAAATAAAAAAAAAAGTTTCATATACATGAAATTAAAAGTCATACTTCAGTGAATGGCCTCATGTAGACTATTAATGGAAATATTCAAGATGTAATACAACTGCAGTGTATAACATTTACAGCCTTTGCATTAGCCCAATAAATTATCTGGTCAAGGATTAACCATGTCCACTAAAACCTAATCTTTGCTTAAAAACCAATATTTCTAACAAACCTTCCATCTTCTTTACTTACATATACAGTGGAACCTCAGTTCTCAAACTTAATTCGTTCCTGAATGCCGTTCGAGATCCAAAATGTTAAAAAACCAAAACAATTTTCCCCATAGAAATCAATGTAAAATGGATTAATCCATTCCCAGACACCAGTCTATGCTGCCTTAGTGGTTTATGACAGATACTCCCACAGCCAAGATGGCTGCTTAATAACATCTTCAGCTCACAAATTATTTATCAAGAAAGGATGTACTGAATGAATTTAGTGACACAGAACTTGTCAGCAGATACTGCTTAGACTGTGCAAGTATTCTCTTTGTCACCGATCTAGTGAAGGAAGCCTTACAGAGACACAGAGAGGAGCAATCCACTTACTGCCAAAATGAAGGTGATCATAACCCTTAGACATCTTGCTGCTGGGAAAAGCTACTGGAAAAATGCAGTTTTGCAGTAATGATGGTCTTGGGGGTCATCATGAGAGCCACAGGTGGCTTGGGATAACTCCTGAATGCCCGAACTGTTTGTTTACATCAAGGCTTTTCAACAGGATCACATTTACCTTATTTCAAATATTGAATTACTGTCTTACACTCTGTCTCTCTCCTCCAAATATAAAAAGATGAAGTAAATATTTATAGAAACTATAAATTAGTAATAAATGGGAGCTTTTGCTGTCTTTTAATATTTGAAGTCAAGGAGCAATAATCTAGAACCAAATTATGGTGCCACAACTGAAGCAATAATGAGCTCAAGAACCTTGTTCAAAAACCAATTTGTTCGAAAAGGAAGGTGTTCAGTAACTGAGGTTCACTGTAATCAATACAGCTGTGAAATGCACTTCCCTATACTGATATTAAATCATATTTGTGATACACATGCATACACATATAACATGAAGATGCATACCAAAAACACACATGCATATCTAAGTTATTTCTGGTACATTTTTTTATGAATTTAGTATGAAATCTGCAAACCCTGATGCCCAACACTGGCATGACACAAGCAACTTAGTGTTCCTATGATGCTGGGAATGTTGGGATTTAGAACGTACATAAAAATAAAGTAAAGCACCATAAAAAGCTTACCTATTGTTACTAGATGCATTGTGATTCTTTAGAGCTGACAAAACACTTGCCAGATCAGAAGAAATGTTGATGTTATCCAAGTTAATACCAGCAAAGGCACCTTTCTGAGATGTAGAGGAACTTCCAGGACTGCTTCCTTGTTTTTCTGTGGTTGGAAAACTGCCTGAGCTTCCACTCATAGAGGGCAAGGGTGGTGTCCTGCTTGGGGATGAGTTCCCACCTGTGTGTAAACTCTGTAAATGGAGGTCCATCATTAGTTTTACTACAAAATCCAAAATTGATCATATTGCAAAAAATTACTACATAAAACATTCTGTATGAATGTTGTAAATTGGCATAATAGTTCAAACAATTCCTCAGTCAGCTGTCTTATCCACAAGGACAAGGGAGCAAATGTCCTCTGCTTATCACCAATGATGTTTGAATCAGCACTATGATTTTGATGACATGATTTTTGCATTCATTATGTATCATGTTCTTTCTGGAAATGAAGCAATTCATGAAGGCTATAGTCAAGAGAATCTACATGATCAGCCATTCTTCATTCTCAAATAAAATCAACACTTTTTCCCTCCTATCAATGGACTGATTTCCAATGAAGATGTCTCAAAAACAATTAGCACAATCTCAGGCAGCTTGCACTCCTGACTGTCTGAAGGACATTCTGAGGAACCTCTGTAAAAATTCTATGTTCCTGATTGAAAAGTATGCATAAAGAAGCTGGTCTTGGGCACGTGTGGTAAGGAATATGCTAAATCCTCATGTATCTAATGAATGAGTATGAATATATCAACTTATAATCAACTTCTGTACCATATGGTGTTTATATCTACCTACATGTCCCTAGGTGTATTAATGGGTCAGGTATGTACTGTATTTAGGAATAATTAGCACAATTTCTTACCATTCCCTGTCCTTGCATTTTGGTACTGCAAGGTGCTTCACCATCTTCATCACTGGAGTACCAATTAACATTATTAGGATTAAGTGGGGTATCATCCAGTGCACTTTCTGTGGCTGTGTCTTCCTGTTCATGCTGAACAGAGTGCTGTTGTTCAATGCGCTGGAAGAGTTCTCGCTGCTTTTGGGGCATACGAGCTGTCATGAAGCTTTTTCTGTTACTTGTGGATGCTCCCTGGCCACTGTTCATATTTGAGACATTTGAAGCTGTGTTGTTACTACTACCAGGATTCTTCTGAGGTGATTCACTGCTTTCTCGTTCCTCACCTGAAACAAAGGAAGTGATGGTACATTCATGAATTTATCATGAACTTCTAAAATGAGTAAACTGTCCATTTCCTTTGTCCATATAATGCCTGCCTAACTTGTGCTGCAGCTTTTAATAGACATAAATTTGAAAGTAGCTATCTGTATATACCTCTATTTTCTAATAATTGGCAATAGTATGCAGTGAAAAGCTTTGCAATCTACTATAACCACAACCATCTTCAATCTACATGTCCTAACTATTGCTCCAAGAAAACATTACATACTTAAAGGTGGTGTAAACGTATGCCTGGGAGGCGTCATGCCACCTTCTCCATGCTGCTGCTGCTGTTGTTGCTGCTGGGGATGAGGATGAGCATGTGGATGTGGATGTGGATGTGAATGTGGGTGTGGGTGTTGGTGTGGATGTGAGTGTTGGTGTTGATGGTGCTGGTGACCATGTGAGTGTGGGTGTGGGTGTTGGTGTGGGTGTGAGAGGGGGTGTGAGTGTGGATGGGAGTGTGGATGGTGGTGAGGATGCTCTGGAGATCTCCTGTCTCCCATATCCTCCATGTAAGGCTGGTCCTTTGGCATATTTTTCATTCTTGCTTCTTGTTTCTTGAGCACATTCTTTATTGCCTTGTCTACATCTTTTGGAGAAAGAAAAATAATGTAATGAATATTAAATTTACACTTCATATATATCTGAATATTAATTTCACGTAGCCTAAAATTTTGCAAATCTAATACTTGAGATTAGAACAGGATCAAATATAAAAATGTGTGTATAATGAAAATTTGCAAGGCAGCAAATAAAAATCTCAGGCAATATACTTACATTTAAAGCCCCTGCCCTTGAAATCCATAATACCAGGTATGGTTTCTACATCCATTGGGTTTCCTTTGCGATGAGCTTCAGTAATTGCCACCACAAGCTGTGCAGCATCTTTGGTTAGCCGAGGAAAGTCCCCAAGAATGTCTTTGGGGGCCAGTTCTATGTGCTGAAAGGTAATATTATAAACAGCCTGATATAGTAATTATCAAAATATATGCTGGAGAGAAATCTAATTCCACTGTCCTGTTGCTTTAAGATACTCTCTACAACACAAAAGAGGGACATGTGTATATCCTACACACAATACTTCACTGCTGGCTGTATGGTTAACCACACAAGCTGACACACCACAGGTAATACAGAGATAATTTTAGTAGACAATACTATTTTTATATGCACTTTACAAATATACCAAAGTAACTGAGATTCCTGCACCTGTCATGCAAGACAAAAATTTTAGATGATTATGTATCAAAAGCATTCAACATGCCAGTGCTATGTAATTAGCAACATAAAATAGCCCAATATCTATTTATACCTTTTAAGAGATAACAGTTCAGATATGACAGCTGTGTAATTGTAATGTGAATAGCAAGCACCATATGAGTAATCACTACTAATGAAACTTCAATCAAATACCCACAACTTGTCTAACAGCAAAGATGCAGGCTGTTCCAATACATTGTGCAAGTACCTGACACTGATCTGAGAGTAACCCAATCAGTCTCAGTATCTTCAACATTGCTTTTACTTGTTGTGCACTTTTAAGGTTACAAATATATAACAAACATAAGTGCACTTTTACAGCTTCACATAAACAAGAAACACATAAAATAGCTTCTCCCTAAAGGCATTTTGTCATGCCATAATGTATGAGAGCAATGCTATACATGTGGACAAATCCACTTGCCCACTGGTGTGTTAAAAGTTACTCTTGCTGAAAAACACTTGTTTGCTTTGTACCATACCATACTGGCAATTGTGCATTAGCAACACTATACCATTTAGATTTCTTTAATCCATTAAAACAATTCCAAATTTTCTGTTATGATAATTTGTGACAGACAGGAGTCAGCAGTATACATAATTCTTTTCTTAGTGCTGCCAGCTGTTTCCTATATACTATGAGAAACCACTAAAGAAAACACAAAATCCTTAAATATACAAAATGACGTGCACTTTCTTAATGCATGATCTGAATTCTAATGTTTAAAAGTCTTTCATCAACTAACCTTGAGTAAAACTGAACGAGAAGCATCTGAGAGCGGGTCATGACTGAACTTGCACTTGTCAGCTGACTTGCATTTCACACCAGTGTGATAATGTTTGCAAGGGAAGTCTTTGTGCATGTACAGACACTTGTCTTTTTTGGCACAACAGTCCATCATGTAAAATTTACATAACTCCATTTTCCTCTGTGGCTGGATGTCATGCGAATAAGGGCACCCCTTCCCCTGAAATGGTATAAAATAAAAATATGTAAGTTATACTCATCATAAAAAAAAATATATACATATAATATATATATATATATATATATATATATAATATATATATATATATATATATATATATATATATATATATATATATATATATATATATATATATATATATATATATATATATATATATATATATATATATAATATATATATCCAGCAAACTATTTCACCTAACTTAAAATGCAACATAATTCTACTTACCCTTTGACAGCTGCCTTGCATATAATACATGCAAATTGCTTCATTCTTGCGAGAAGGAGAACGGGATCGGGAGCGAGATCTTCTGAACCTTCTGTTGGGCCGCCGTGGACGTCGTGCCTGCCGCTCTCGCATTTCAGAATCAGATCCAGATTCATATGAATCATAATCTGTTTACAGGAAGACAGCGCAATGAGATTAATTACAAACACTACTTGGTAACACTGTACTGTATGACAAACAAGTCACTGCTAAAAGATTTTTCATGTATTAATGTAGTTTCTAAATAATGTAGGATTCCTTGCTGGTATGTACATTTACCTCAAAGTACCTGAACGAGAGAGAGAGAGAGAGAGAGAGAGAGAGAGAGAGAGAGAGAGAGAGAGAGAGAGAGAGAGAGAGAGAGAGAGAGAGAGAGAGAGAGAGAGAGAGAGAGAGAGACGAGAGAGAGAGAGAGAGAGAGAGAGAGAGAGAGAATTTATCTCATATTTCCTAACTCAGTCTCTGAAGTCTTGAAGCATATGCACAAAGTGAAAATACTTTACTGCTTTAATTATGAGGGGGAGAGGTTTTGATTTCCCATTCTATAAAATTTTCATTACCTGAAACTGGTCTTCCACGAAACATTGGGTGAGGAGGTCCACCAAAAGCCCCTGGAGGAGGACCATAAGGAATCATGCCGGGAGGAGGTGAACGACCTCGCAGAAGCATTTCTTGCTGCAGCATTGCATCAAATTCCATGTTCTTGTCAAATGTTGGCACTATCATCTTGTGCTGGTGAAGCTGTATATGAAAGAAAAAAAGCTTGCAGTTAAACCTATGCAACATAAAATTATTGACCCTTATGTCTCAATATCTTTGACCATACAGGTCTGTATGTGCATGACTACTCAGAGAGAGAGAGAGAGAGAGAGAGAGAGGAGGGAGAGAGAGAGAGAGATGAGAGAGAGAGAGGAGAGACAGAGAGAGAGACAGAGAGAGAGACAGAGAGAGAGAGAGAGAGAGAGAGAGAGAGAGAGAGAGAGAGAGAGAGAGAGAGAGAGAGAAATAAACTCTTATAGGGAAGGAACCAAAATAATAATGCAATTCTTATCAGCATTATTCTCTCTCACTCTGATCCATTAATATGTTTTACAGTGTGTATAAGTGTGGAAAAATACAACTATATGGAATTCCTAGAACAGTATTTAATGCCACATCATAATCAATATATGATATAAAGATGGATCAGAACATGGTGGAAACATCTCTTATTCAATGAACTCCATAATTTGACTATGGTGTTTCTACAGAATTATTGCATAGATCTTAAGGTACACAAAGTTCATTCTTTTACTAATGGTATCAAACAAATTCCCAAATGTTCACCACAGTGCATAGTTAAAGTCAACACACCTTTGGGCTGGTTCCATCGTCATCTTCCCCTTCACTGTTCGCATGTTTCTTTTTCTTTTTCTTCTTTTTTCTCTTTTCTTCATCATCATCCCTATGTTTCCTCTTCTTTTCCTCCTTACTTTCCCTGCTCTGGAAAAGAAAAAGAAAATGTCAGCCATACAAATTTTGTAGGATCTGCTATTTCAACATCATTTTTCAGGACATACTTGCCTATTTTATTATTTTTCTTTTCCTCACCGAATAAAATTAGGAATATTACCTCTCTTCTTTCCTTCTTTCCGTCCTCTCTGGCATCAGACTCGAGCTGCATGTGGGCATCACTTTCTGATGTTCTTTTGTCAACAGTACCCATGTCTCCTTGAGAACCCTTACTCGGCAAGGGCTCCTCCACCTCGTCCTCTTCCAACTCTCCTTCCTCCAGTTCCCCATCTTCCTTCTCTTCTTTTAATAAGCTTTCCTGATCGTCCATTGTATCACTGCGAAAATATTATTCTTAGAGAGAGAGAGAGAGAGAGAGAGAGAGAGAGAGAGAGAGAGAGAGAGAGAGAGAGAGAGAGAAACTAGTCATAAATTTTGTAACATCTGCGTGATCAAGTCCATACCATACAATCTCCGTCCCCCCCCCTCTCTCTCTGAAATAAGTATTTCCTTAACTAGAATGACAGCTTCTGTCAGTATACACAGTGATGGTGTAGCTGAGAGGGAATAATAGTTAGAATATAATCATTATTAATAAGTACAATACTACCATTCCTACAATAAATAAATACTAATTATTACGTCCTCAGTACAGCTATTATCTTCCATAACAATTACACTAATGAGTCTTTACACATCTAGCAAAGCAGTCTTCCTAGAAAGTCCCCACCCCAGCTAGAAGACTGCATAATAATACTAGAAAAGTAATCTCGTACAAGATTTTCTTTCTGGACGTTTACCATTAATGTTATTATTTTTTTCCTCGTCTTTCAAGTATCCCATCCCACCACCATCATCCTTACACACTCAAGCTATTGCGAATTCAATGAATATTACGTGGGTTAATATAGCAATGAGATTTGTTACATCATCTATAAGTAACACTCACATACAGCACGGGTCGGCACATTAAAGAAACGTATCTAGAAATAGATGTATCATGACAAAATATTGTATGGCAAGCAAAAATACTACAATAAAATTCAGCGGAAGTGAAGAAACTGTGTGTGTGTGTGTGTGTGTGTGTGTGTGTGTGTTACCTATTCGCCTCTTGACAGTCGTCCACAAGAATATTTGCTCAATTTGTCACGAATCTATCTCCTTTCACATTCATTACAATAGAAACCAAAATGAGTGAGAGTAAATAAAAATATCTATGCACATGTGTAGCCTTAATACATGACGAAGACGAGGTGCCAACATTTTCCTCTCCAGCCGGCCAGCCAACTTGCAACTGAATCACCGCTCTCGTTTTTTTTTTTTTTTCGTTGCCATGGAATGAAATAATCAGAGGTGCTTACCGTAATAAACTTATCAACACTTACGCTGTTATCAGAACACTGCGGGTTTTGAACTGATAAGAAAATCAAGGTCGAATATCCACCTTCCTTTGTTCTAACGTAGACATTAAATCATTATGTAAATTTGCTACTTTAAAATTATTGATCACATCTCTACCATTTCCGGTACTCACATACCTTCTATTTTAGTCAACATTATCACGGTATTTTATAACGTTCCACCATAACTAATATTCGGAGATCTATGCCCTCTCATGGCATGCCGTCATCTTTGTTAACTCAAATCCGTTCTCTTGTCACTGATTATATATATATATATATATATATATATATATATTATATATATATATATATATATATATATATATATATATATATATATATATATATATATATATAAGAATGCAACCGTAAACAAATCGATACCGTAGCACTAACGCTTTGTCTAGACGGTCATGGACACGGTTACTCCCACCGTAAATTGATATTGCAAACTAATTATCACCAATATTTTCGTGATCACTATTTGCCGATGATTATATGAGTTACTGACAGAAAACTGTAGGTATTTAAGGAAATACAGGGTATGATGGGAGGGGCCGCGCGAGGCTAGCCAGCAGGGGGGACTTGGCACCTATAAATATGTCGCCATCAATTACTTTCACAATCTGAAGGAAGAACATAGATAGGAAAGTAACTAAATTAACACTACAGATGACACAAGAAAATAAAATGTCCCAACCTGCCTATACAACAGCCATTCCTTCACCACATCCATATCGATATGCTTCCATGACTCGCCAGTCAGTACAGCTGTTCAGCTCAAGCCACTTCGAGAAACGAAGGCATTGCATGATAGGAACAGTAGCATCACAGGCGCCTCATACCGCTAGTCACTTTCATTCAGGTTTTCGCCATAGGCAAACTCCAGTTATGAACGAATCTAGTACGTCAGCATGAGGAAATCCGTATATTTAGCTAAACTTCCTCCCCCAAGCAGTGCAGGAGCGGCCGTCGCTGGCCACGCCGCGGAGAGAGTGAGAGTGAGCAGGTGACGAGGCCCGGCGCGAGGCTAACAGCAGCCGCCGCTCAATACTGCGCCACCACTCACTCCAAATTTAGAATTAATACTCATCAGTACACAAAATCCTTGGACATCTCGCAATACATAAGTTATGGAGTAAACACAATTCCTGGACCCATACCGGATGACAGAACAGCAAAATCTTTACATCACGGCCATCATGTCAGCCAGTTCAAGGACGCCACACTAACCCCACCCTGCTACACCCGCCAGACCTCCACAGACTGGCCGTGCTACGAGGCTACCCGATACGAAATGTGCAGTAATGTACAAATTCTGCTTGTCGGTGGCCCAAACATTCAAGAGACATCGGGATTCATGAAGGCGCCTACGGCAGTCATACATCATACACTTTCGGGTTGCATATTGTGGGAGTCATCACTACTACAGCTGAGAAGTGTTTACTAAACTGAGTTATTTACCACTGATCCACTAATGTTGTGAACGGGAAATCATCATAACGCCAGTGTTCATATCAACGACAGCAGTAACGACCGAGGACTGACGGGCGGACCTTCCCCGGCTGTGGCCGCGCAGTGCTGGAACACATTCTCTTTATGCGCCTCTTGATTCTAAATAAATACAGTTTAATTTTACCACTCATACCGTATTTCCGTACAATGAAAATATTAATATATTTTTTCCTATATATATAAGCCACCTTAATGGCATCACTGTGACATATAAGGAAGATTTCTAAAGACTTTATTTGCCTTATTTCTTGAACTCCTTGAATCTCGCCTGTGACGTCACACTGCACAGGATCAATAGCCGATTGTGTGAGCTTTATTTTCGCGATACGGTGGAAATCTATATAGCCGGTCTGAATATTGTCGATTTTTTCATTGGGTGCATGTTATCTCTTTATTAACATGAAACTACGGAGTTATGTAAGAAAACTAATTATTCCATCCAAATACTAATGTCAATTTTACCTGCTGTCAATTTACAAGCATGTGGAGCATGCGGAGTATTTGTTATAAAAGATTATTTAACGGTGTTTTGATAATACCAACTACATTTTTTTCCGTTCAGGTTCATCATTCAAGACGTGTAAACTGTGATTGTATCTTGACGTCTGATCGATGTAGGTACAGAAACGAGCGCTGTGGCTGCAATTCGTGGTGCAAGTCTGCAAGAATGATCATGCACACAACACGTGCTGTGAGGGGAGCATTGTATATAATTCTAACTTGTGTGACTGCTATATCGAGTAATTCTACCAAAAGTCAGAGTATCACACACGTCATATTGTGGCAGGAAATGACTGCTGAGTGACGAGTCATCTTGCTGGAGCCACCCTACCCACATCCTTTTTCGCAACTCCCGATCATGTGAACCTTGTATGCTTTAAAATTTAGGAGATAGTGTGTATTTAATTCTCTCTCTCTCTCTCTCTCTCTCTCTCTCTCTCTCTCTCTCTCTCTCTCTCTCTCTCTCTCTCTCTCTCTCTCTCTCTCTCTCTCTCTTCGATTGCCCTCGTGATAAGGACATGCACCCTAATTCTCTCTCTCTCTCTCTCTCTCTCTCTCTCTCTCTCTCTCTCTCTCTCTCTCTCTCTCTCTCTCTCTCTCTCTCTGTGTGTGTGTGTGTGTGTGTGTGTGTGTGTGTGTGTGTGTCAATCCTGAATAGATCAAACTAATGAATAAACAAATAAATAAATAATAGATAAGTAAATAATACAAAATAATTTTTGGAATACTTTACAGCATGTGGAATGATTATGGTATTTTATTATTATTTTTTTTTTCATGATTTATTAATCTATTTATCTATCATTCTTTTAGGGTGTTGAACACATGTATAAACTCAAGCAAGCACGGGCAAGGCAATCCAGTATTTTTCACGGACGCACTGGAAAGGGTAGAATGCAGTTACCAGTGGTCTGGGATGCAAATGTATGTATGTATGTATGTATGTACATACAATAACATTAATAAAAGGTGCATAATTATGTGAAATAGAGAGAATTAAATGTAAAGGAAATATTCCTCAGAACGAGCATTGTAAAAATGGGTGAGTAGAGTGTATGTACAGAAAGATTATGTAGATACGTGTGTTGTGACTGACTGATAAAGATGATAAGTTGAGGTGCTTAGATGAATAGGTCCTGTGTGTGTGAGCGAGACTCTCTCTCTCTCTCTCTCTCTCTCTCTCTCTCTCTCTCTCTCTCTCTCTCTCTCTCTCTCTCTCTCTCTCTCTGTGTGTGTGTGTGTGTGTGTGTGTGTGTGTGTGTGTGTGTGTAAAGTGGGCCCTGCATACATTAAAAAATACACGGTTTTTAGATGTCACAATTGTAGATAAACTATGCTTTACAAAGAAATGAGGTTGAACGTAAACGAACTATAATGAACGTAAACGAAATATAATGAACGAGCAAAATAATAACGCTTCTTTTTTTTTTCTGTATATTACTTCAACTCTAACCTTCAAAATAACCGGGGTAGTCTATCATTATTATTAAAGCAGGATAGAAACAGACGACTTGAACACGAGGGGTTATCACACTGCCGGAAAGAGGAGAGGAAGGAAAGTGATGATTCTTAAATGCTGCAGTGCAGGAGGTGAATGATAATGGACAGCTTCAGTACAATACGTACTGAAGGTCACACAGACTGGCACAGGAATTACCATCCACTTCTACTTGTTGCCATAAGTGTAAATGAGTAGAAATAATATATATATATATATATATATATATATATATATATATATATATATATATATATATATATATA
>NC_087156.1:22366996-22396996 GCF_035594125.1 Scylla paramamosain | reverse complement strand
TATATGTATGCCGGTCCGCGAAGAGGGTCCAAAGCGGTAGTCAAAAATTGAAGGATAAGTGTTTTGAAACCTCCCTCTTGAAGGAGTTCAAGTCATAGGAAGGTTGAAATACAGGAGCAGGCAGGGAGTTCCAGAGTTTACTATAGAAAGGGATGAATGATTGAGAATACTGGCTAACTCTTACATTAGAGAGGTGGACAGAATAGAGGTGAGAGAAAGAAGAAAGTCTTGTGCTGCGAGGCCGCAGGAGGAAGGAAAACATGCAGTTAGCATGATCAGAAGAGCAGTTAACATGAAAATAACGGTAGAAGATAGCAAGAGATGCAACATTGCGGCGATGAGAGAGGCTAAAGACATGCGAGGCATGCTCCATACATGGACGGATAAGGCCCCAGTACAGAGTTAGCAGCTGAAAGGGTGAGAAACTCTGGCGGAGACGTCTCTGAACATCTAACTTCATAGGAACTGTTTTAGCTAGAAATGAGAAGTGAAGTTTCAAATTTAGATTGTAAGTAAAGGACAGACCGAGAATGTTCAGTGTAGAAGAGGGGGACAGTTGAATGTCAATGAAGAGGGGATAATTGTCTGGAAGGTTGTGTCGAGTTGATAGATGGAGGAATTGATGATAGTTATTTTTTTAAATGTAATGAGATTCCTTGAGCTCTGTGACAGGTGATTCTTGTCTGGCTGACAGGTGGTTGAAATCTTTTCTAGTTTATTCTTCCCCGTTCTTGTTCATTATGAGATACACTCACCTTCAAAGAACAGTAAAGTAAGGTTTTGAGTGAAGATATTAGCTAAGAAGATGATGATGATGATGATAATGATGATGGTAATCATGATAATGGTAGTAATGGTGATGACGATGATGATGATTGGTGGTGGTGGTGGGGATGATAATGGTGATAGTGGTAGCGATGATGATGATTATGGTGGTGCTGGTCATGGTCCGAATACTAATTATGAATATAAGGAACTGCACCATTCGCATAAAGGCACAAACTGAGTTTTGTGTCGGTAAAAGTTTAGTGATATTTACTTACCTATTTGGCATTTTCATTTTTTTTACCTTTGGAGTTTAGGACAAGATGCCTTCGGTTTTTTATTTTTTTTTATTTATTTTAAGGGTGCTACGTAAAAACTCATCTTGCATGATGTACTGTGATAACTATGGACCATATTCTGAAAAATTTCTACTCAGCACCACTACATTCAAAAGGCTTAAGTTGAAGTGACACGGGCCGAGTTTTAAGCGTGTTTTCATGGTTCTAGATATAGAGTAATAAGATTTCTGGATCATTGACATAAGACACAATCTTGAGAAACCGGCTAATCATCTGTGTCCTTTGAAAATACTCGTGGTGAGACGGCAAAGCGTTTCTGAATACGGGCACTACTTCTCAGCTCCCTATGTGGAGTCACTATTTTTAATTAGTTTTTCCAGGAGTTTGTCTCATGGCATTCTTTCACTTATTCATTTGCATCTCGTGTCTTTAATGCAGTCTGTCCACCTTATCCTTTATGTATTTATATTAATTTTGGACAGAAGGAAACTGGCTCTGGGCTCCTTTTATAGATAACAGTAATACGTGTGTGGCTGGTGCATATTATCTACTTTATTACTGAAGTGTGAAGACAAAAGGTACAAGGCTCCTTAATGGGTAATTAATAACCTATACTGTATCTATATTGGAAAATGACATAACAGCGAGAGAGAGAGAGAGAGAGAGAGAGAGAGAGAGAGAGAGAGAGAGAGAGAGAGAGAGAGAGAGAGAGAGAGAGAGAGAGAGAGAGAGAGATTGTCGACTGTTGAAAATGAAGTAGTCACCTTTAAATACTCTCGTTGCCGGGATGTTCACCTCACTTGTACACGCTCACCTCACCAGACTCTGCTGGAGAACACGTGCCCATCACCTACCATAGCATTTCTTATTGATCCTTATTGATCCTTACCCCCTTTCCTCTTTCGTCACGCGATTGCTGTGCTGAGCGTCACTGGGTTCACTTCCATGCCTCTATGATTTAAACTCTCAGTCCTCAAGTTTGTTTCTCTTCCTCTGCTAATATTGTTTCAGCTATTGCATGGAAACTGGTATGCGATGACTCTTTAAGTGACTACTTGCTAACTCTGTACAAGGGCCTTATCCGTCCATGTATGGAGTATGCTTCACATGTCTGGAGGGGTTCCACTCATACTGCTCTTCTAGGCAGGGTGGAATCAAAAGCTTTTCGTCTCATCAACTCCTCTCCTCTAACTGACTGTCTTCAGCCTCTCTCTCATTGCCGCAATGTTGCATCTCTAGCGGTCTTCTACCGCTATTTTTATGCTGACTGCTCTTCTGATCTTGTTAACTGCATGCCTCCCCCCCTCCCGCGGCCTCGCTGCACAAGACTTTATTCTTTCTCTCACCCCTATTCTGTCCACCTCTCTAACGCAAGAGTTAACCAGTATTCTCAATTATTCATCCCTTTCTCTGGTAAACTCTGGAACTCCCTGCCTGCTTCTGTATTTCCACCTTCCTATGACTTGGATTCCTTCAAGAGGGAAGTTTCAAGACACTTATTCATCAATTTTTGACCACTGCTTTGACCCTCTTATGGGACTGGCATTTCAGTGGACATTTTTTTTATTGGATTTTTGTTGCCCTTGGCCAGTGTCCTTCCTACATAAAAAAAAAAAAAAAGAGGAAATGTTGTACGGTTACTGTAAGAATGGAGAAAAATGAAGAGTAAGGGAAAGTTTATATAGTAAGATCTCAAGGGCATTTTTTTCTTTTCATTTTAATGGCTCCTTCAAAAGGGATTCATGGAGGGAACGCAACACAGGAAGACAAACACGTCATAATAATAATGATAATAATAATAATAATAATGATAATAATGATAATAATAATAATAAAATTAATAATGAAAAATAATAATAATAATATACAAAGGCAAAAATAATTATAATTTTGAAGTAAGACATCATCTGAATCAATAATTTTTCTTACTAAACAATCGGAGAATCTAGGATAATGATAACAAGATATTCTTATACACTTCTATTGACAACAATGCAAAATCCTCAACACAAAGTATAATAGCTTTGGCACACAGAGTAAAGTACATAAATTATGCACGGCTGTCATGGGCGTAGATCCTGAGAGGGCATGGAGTAGTGGGTGGCGGGAGGGAGGAACGTCCTAGGCATCCATTCCTCTGATAACTTCGTGGTTTATTATGGGTCAGGGGTCTGGTCGGTAAACTCTACGGCATGTACATGAATGTTCTGTATGTATGTGGTAATTAAACTTCCCCTTGTCCACCTTATGTCAAGTTGCCCGTGTGTAGGTAAACATTGTTTAATCTACATTAAGATAACATGGTCTGCACCATGTTGCTTTATCAGAATGATAAATGTGAATATGCTGAGTAATGAAGAAATGCACAAACTATCAACAAAATTTACATCAGAGCAAATGGAGATTCATTTTTTAAAATGTTAATGTCAATTATAAATGAGATTAAGTTGTTTTTATATGAATTATATGATAAACTTGAAATATTCTGACAATAAAAGTGTATTTTCATAATGAAAAGGTTCTCACACTGAGGAAAATTCTTTAGCCATATATGATGTTTATTATATGTACCTAGGTGAATGATAAACTTTACACTTCCTCACTCGTCACTCTAAGTATATAAGTACTCCCTATTTGTTTGGAAGATCACTCCCCCCCCTCGCCCAGTAATGAGTAAATCTACGCCAATGACAACTACCGATATATATATATATATATATATATATATATATATATATATATATATATATATATATATATATATATATATATATATATATATATATATTTCAAGGAACCTTAATCAGAACAGGAATTACCTCGTTTGAGCTTCCTAAAGTCACTTTAAACACTGGACCACACTTTATGGTCTCAATCAGTGCAGAACTAAGATAAATAAAGAAAACAAACAAGAGTAAAAGAAAAAGGGGACTCTCCGCAGAGACAGGTGCCAGGTCAGGTCTATATCGAGACTTGTCAGGTCAGTTACCATGAAATGAACTGGTGATGGAAGAAGAAAGAGTCCAATGCAGAGGCAAATTAAATAAATATTTTTATTTATTCCCACAAAAATTAATAAATAACAAAAATAAAACTGATGTGCACCGTAAACAGGACAAATTTGAAGAAAGTAGACACAACAATATTTCACAATACTTGCAACAACAAAGTCAACAATACTGCTGTAATGGCCTGCCTCCAGCATTATTAAAAAGGAAGGCAGAAAGAAAGAAAGAAAGGAAGAATAATTCATCAAGTATTTTCTCTGATCACCAATAGGCAAAGCAAATTGTGATGGTATTAAATAATTACACTATTAATAGTTACTATGGAAACAACTTTCCCTTCCAATGATGATGATGATGATGATGATAATAATAATAATAATAATAATAATAATAATAATAATAATAATAATAATAATAATAATAATAATAATATACAAAAAAGTAAAAATAGTTGTCATTTTGAAGCAAGATTATCTGCAACAACATTATCTGCATGTTGGTCATTGCAAAAAGAGCAAGTCACAAGATATCACTTTGAATCTACAACAAACAAAATTAACAGTCAATCTGCAGAATGTATGGCAAGTATGATTAACAACTCATTAAACCAATATCTTGAATACTACCAAGGCTGTATGGCATGATCTTGAATTTTTTTTTTTTTTTTTTTTTTTATGTAGGAAGGATACTGGCCAAGGGCAACAAAAATCTAATAAAAAAAAATGCCCACTGAAATGCCAGTCCCTTAAAAGGGTCAAAGCAGTGGTCAAAAATTGGTGGATAAGTGGCAATCTGTAACTCCAGTATATCATTTTGTTTTGAAGTACCTATTAGTTATAACTTCAGTATACCATATCAACCATATCATTTACTGAACTGCAATGTGAAATTTAATGTTATACAGAACAGATATTTTCACCCTTTCCCATCTGTTTGGCACTTTATCGTTTGCCCCCCTCTTGCTCCAAGTCATAATTACTTCATTCATACAACCTTAATAGCAGCACTTCTGGCATGGTTAAGTATTCTTAGCAATCACACTTATGTATGGTTGTCTTTTAAAGTCATAAACCTGCACAAATATGAATTGTAGTTCAAACCTGTTGCAAGCATTAGCTATGTTACTGCACTTCACAGAATGTATGATTGGAATACCTGAGAGCATACACTGAGAGGCTATAGATATGTATCTAAAGGGTGTGGAGCTGAAATAACATTCATCAAAGAATGCCATATGTGTCCTGTGATAAATATTCTGTACAGTAACAGTTAGTTAGAGATGCAGAGGTATGGGAATACTAATGCAACAATTTTATATCAAAATACTTTGTAAAATGCTTGAACAAGTAAAGCGCATCTAATGGTTAATGACATTGGCACTCCATTTTCCAGTTTTGTATGTGAAAACTCCAAGATGTCAATCACTATAAATAAAAAAAATAATAAAGTGCCAGATTCATTAACACAATTCCGTAAGTTCCGTGTTCACTTGGCTTAGGCATTTGGCAACTCAGTGAAATCTTTAATTCTTAGATCTCTTGGCAGGACCTAATATTGCATTTGGTCCACCTTGGACATATACCTTTCCATTGCAAGATATAATTATCATATAATTTATCTGATTATTCAAATACTTAATATCAACACAACAGAATCAATCTGCCAGTTTTCATCACTGATACAACAAAAAAGCCTTCTAAAATCCTTTTGTTAGCTCAACTCCCTATGTAGCTTATGTAGCATTAATCACCCTTCTCATCATGTTCCAGACCAGGTGGCTCCAATTTTGTAACATAGCCATCTTTTAAATACCCAGGTCTAACACCTATAATGCATTGCATTTCTCTCACATGAAGCATACAGTCTACTTTTCATTCAGGAAAACTTTCTCAATTTCAAGTATAAACTTCTTTCCCTCAATCCTGATCAATGACACTGAGATTGTCATATACCTTCTACACTAATAAGTATTTTTTCCCTTGATATAATTATAAGCTAATAAAAAAAAAAAAAACTTGATTGAGCAGCCCATAGGAACATGGTACTATACAAAGTTTCTGCATGCTCATGAGTGTCTGTTCTTGACAAAGAGCCTTGCCTTGGGAGGAACATTACTTTATCCTCTGATCTCTTGCCTTTTCTTTTGTCTCTTTCTTAACACACACACACACACACACACACACACACACATACACAATTTTTCACCATGTGGATGGCAGAGAAGAGTGCGGAAAAAGGTAAGAGCATAAAGCATGACAAAACTTCAACAGCAGAAGCACATAAACAAAAGATATAAATAACTAAGGTTATCTCAGATATAGCCTTTGGCTTGTTTCCTTTTGTTATAAAACAAGAAGGAATAAAAATATGAGGAATACCAGAGACAAAAATAATACAGACAGGAAAATGAAAGGAATAAAGGTGTTAGGAAAGAATTTCTTAAGAACAAAGATGTTACAAACTTGTAAGATATTAGTTCCTTCACTTGACACTTAACACACTGATGTATGCACATGCAGTTATACACAAATTCATACTTACAAACACACACACACACACACACACACACATACACAAGTACACAGATTCACATATGTACACTTAGAGGTGTGAACACAATTACATTCATGTGCAAGGAGAGAGAGAGAGAGAGAGAGAGGGAAAAAAAAAATGTCCATACATACATGCAAACACAAGTATATGTGGGTGGGGGAGAGAGAGAGAGAGAGAGAGAGAGAGAGAGAGAGAGAGAGAGAGAGAGAGAGAGAGAGAGAGAGAGAGAGAGAGAGAGAGAGAGAGAGAGAGAGAGAGAGAGAGAGAGAGAGAGAGAGAGAGAGAGAGAGAGAGAGAGAGAGAGAGAGAGAGAGAGAGAGAGAGAGAGAGAGAGAGAGAGAGAGAGAGAAAAATATGCCATGAGAGGAGTTGATGCCACTATTCTCTATTTGTAAAATTGTTTGTGTACCTTACTCTCAACTAAGGCTAAATTTCACTATGAATCTCACTGTTTTACTATGTGATCTATAGAATAATAATTTTCTTTATGGTTTGACAAAATTCATCTCAAAGATAAAAGAAACTACACACTGGCTACTTTCCATGCAATAGTAAATTATCCCTGAATCAATTATTGTCTATGAAAGTGGAGAGCATCCTTGAATCCTAAGTATGTTGTCACTGGGACTATATATGCATGTATTGATGTTGTTAAAGGCTTTTTGGCTCAGTTCATATTAAAACAATTTTTTTTCTATTCTTGTACTTCATCCTATAATTGTCCTTATAATTATGTTGCTGTCAGTAAAAAAAAAAAAACTTGGTAAATCAGCAAGATGTCTAACTTTTCTTGCCGATAATGACTGTATGATCTATAAAATACACTATTAATTATCAATTAACTATTAACATGCCTTTTAAAAGATAATTTAAAAACTGAAACAATAATCAAGAGGAATACAGTGAGCTACAATGTATCACCACAAGGCTCCTTGGCAGAGTTTATTAAAATGCCTCTCCTCTGTTGTTTGTTACCTGGGCATTTAGAACAAATATTGACATTCATAAGCATGAATTTATTCTCATCGTATGGGAAAGACCATAGTGCAATTCAGCACAATTTTCGTCACGCGTTGCCTATATCCTCCTGCATTTCCCCATTCCTCAGAAACGTCATACATCACCTTGCCATACACATGACATCTTTATGATCCTATACAACCTACATTGTGGTTTGTCATTAAAGAATAAATAAATAATAAAAATAATAATGATGAAAATATAACCAACCAATAAAATACCCTAAACTTAAATTTCATATCAGATAAAGTATTATAAACTTAAGTTTCATATCAGATAAAGTTTTCCATAGAAATATGCAATTATGGTGTTTATCTTATGACTCGCTACTAAAATATATATATATATATATATATATATATATATATATATATATATATATATATATATATATATATATATATATATATATATAATAATACTAATAATACTAATACTAATACTAATAATAATAGTAAATGATTTTTATGCTTTCTTTCTCATCTTCACTTGTCATTTCTCCCTCCAACACCTGAACACAGCAGCATGAAATTATGCTGCTGAAATGACCTGAAGTTTAAGAGAATTCTAATATAAAAATGAAAGTAACAAAGACAAAGGGATAAATGACAAATCTATGTATCTGAAAAATAATAAAATAAAATAATAAAAATACATGAATAAATAAATGTGTAGGATATTACTATTTACTAAAGCTAATACTGTCATGCCTTGTATAACACACTATGTGTACCTAATAATATACAGCTTTAAAATTAATTTTGTACGTGCTTATGAAAAGGAAATGTTCTGGACCTTGCAGCTCCAGAATTCCTTTCCATGAGAATCCCAGACTTGGAAAACATGATTAGTGTTATGTAATGATACATTCTTAATTTGTGGATGTTGAGAGAATAAATATTTGGTGTAATCTACATAAAGGTAAGCCTGGACTAAATGGATAAAATGTTGCACCATATCCATGTTTGTACTGTTGAAGGAGAGGCTGGAGTAAAAGAGCTACCATGATGATGTCATGTCCCACATCATTACCAGACACCATTGCAATGTGTGTGTGTGTGTGTGTGTGTGTGTGTGTGTGCATTCATCTGGATATGTGAAGAGGAATGGAACTGTTAAGTTAATGAGTGGCTTGGAGGATCAAAAAAATTAAATGTTTGCATGTGCTACTTCCAATGAAACTGGAAAAAATGGAACATGCCACTTAATACACATGGGATCTATTTTGTTAAATAAATCATTTGACAAAGTGTTACTTTTTGTGAACAGATTATAGCAAGAAAATGTCTAATCTTATTTAAATTACTATTAACTTTGTGATGACTTATCTCTTGTAACACAAGTAATAATTCAAAATTATGTATGTTAATAAATTACATGCTCAATAGAAGGCTAGTCTCTGTGTAAATAAACCTCACACTGAGTATAAAATCTATTTTAACTACCTTAACTAATTTCTACAACTGGTGAGGTTGTATGTTGGTATGCTACTTGTAAGTGAAATAATTAAACTTTTACCTACAGTATAAATCTTGTGATGTGGACTTAAATAAAACAAATAGTATAATGAAAAAAAAAAAATTGTTTTTAGAACTTGTGAAGTAAGCAAAATTAAGACTGAAGTTAAATTTCTCACCATGCAGACTTATTTTAGTTTATGATTATGATGCAAAATTGAAAGTTTAAAGCAACTAAAGTTTTAAATAGTGTTTGTATCTAAGTACCTAGTGTGCAATTATATATAGGAGAAACTAGAGAAACTAAGATGGATTTTTACTGTTATGAGAATAATGACTTTTTATATTCTATCTCATACACATACTGTATATGTCAATAATGCAATGGAAAAAAATACATAAAATAACAAATAAATAAATAAATAAATAAATAAATAATAAATAAACAGATAAATAAATAAATGTGCTCCAACATAAAGGTTGTTATTGGAGTTAAGAAGAATTTCAATATTTACAAGATCTCTCATGCAAAAAGATATTAGATAAAGTGAAAATGTATCTAATGGGAATATTTTGATTTTTATGTTTATAATATTTAAATTCATCAGGTAAGTAACTTAAGTCCAAGAGCAAAATTAGATGCTGTTCAAGGACTACAGTGGTACTATAATTCAAATACATTTTACCTGACAAATAAATAAATGAGTCTGTTAAATCAAATATATGATGTGCTGTTTTTCAACTGATATGGCTAGCTGAGAACGTTTTAAGTTTATGCATATACAATAGAAGAGTTTAACTTTGAAGAGTACAAAAAAAAAGTAGAGTAACTGATCAACAGTGAAGGTTATGATCACTGATACACAATAGGGAAAAGGCTGTCAGCATTTGAAGAAATACGAAAAGTAAAATGACAACAACAGGACTTGCTTTTCAAGACAATGGTAATTAAACACTAAACACTGATCTTGGACTTTCCTAAGTCAGAAACTCTCCTAATCACATTGGAGAGCTTATAAGTACTGTACTGCAGTGCTGCCTGCAGTCAGAATTATGTGAGGCATTTGTATAGTACACTACACATGTACTATAGAAATGTAAACTGTACAATTTTATATGTACACAAGTAAATGCAAAATTATTTTACACACCCAAGTGACATAACAATGCCTTGCTTTTCTGCATAATATTGTACACTAACTTCCCTTAATTATCAGTTCTTCCAATGGAAGTAGCTACATCATATTCAAGCACTCATGGAACTACTGTTATTCTATTTATTGATTTGTCAAACAACATTGAAGAGAATCTGAATTTTATGACATGGTCTTGAGTCACATAAGGAGTAGCAGCATGTGAAGCATTCCTGTAATTCTGTTATACTAATAACAAATTCTTATGCATCAATTATGTTTCCAGGTGTACAAGAAGCACATAACTCGCTGGCTTTTGTGTTGCATACTTTTGTACTAATTCAATCCAGTTGAACAAAAATAAACATATGTAACTTACCCACATCATAAATCAATCTGATCTTCCTCACAAATTAGAAATGTCTACATGTCACTGATAATCATGACCTTGAATACATTTTCAAACTAACAGCCTTACACTATATCACTCTCTAGTACTAGTATATTAGAACCAGCATGACAGTTGTCCAACACACATCCTGAAACAAGGCCACAGAGTACATACTACATGTACTGCATACTTGTTATAAGGCAAGAATAATTGATAATGCAACCTTAAGTTTTAAATTAATGTTTTGCCTTTGCCTAAGTAATAGTACAGGGTTTGAATCCCTAGGCCATAAAATTTTACACTAAAAAAAAGGCAAATGCAAGGTTAACTATTAGCTGTATAATGTGCTCAGTGTCATTCTACTGAGGATAATGGCAATGTGTATCAGGTCAGCTTCGTTTTACCATTGTATCTTTATATCTTATACTGCAGATAAGAATATACAATTCAACCTCAATTTTTACCTACAATGCAAACTTGATAGGTAGACTGAAGCAATACACACTTTTACTACTACTTTCTACTACCTTTGTGTATACTTTGATGTTAATGAATTATACAAGATATGTTAACTGATTGACACTTTAGACATTAATAAAACAACAGCATGCACAAATTATAGGTGCTTTGTTTAAATATGCAAACTGAAATTAAAGTCTTGTTAACATACTCTAAAAATGATAACAGATTGTAGCAGAATATAAAATATCTTAGTTCTCGTTTTCTACAATCTTTTTACCTAAGTTAATATTACTTAATTTTCTTTCCTATTCTCTTAAAATATATTATAGAATTATTAATCTCTTTTATTCCATTTGGCTTCTCCATTACACAAATTTAACCCACAGTACCACAGTACTCTTCTTTGCTACCTTGAATAGTCTATCAAATTGGATTGAAGTGATGGTCTTTGAGCATTCATCCTCCTTATACCAAATAAGGAAAGTTGCATCAAGATTTTAGTTCAAAATAACAATGTTTTACTTATCATTCATAATTGTTTCCATTCATAATTATGACAACTCTCCTATGTTCCATTCATCTTCCATACTTTCATATCCATTTCCTCCATTCATATAACATTTACTGACAGCTGGCTGGACACCTGTTGGTGATCATTTGTCTCTATACTTTCCTATCATTAACTAGCTATGTTCATGGAAATGTTTTTGTTATACATTAATTTCAAAGAAAACTCAGCATTTGAGAGAAGCACCAATACCATAGCAAATTAAGGAGCAGCAGAAGTAGCTGCTTACACAAGAAGCATCCAGAGGGTGTTCTGATGTCTCCAGGAAAAAACAAAGAAATGACAGTACAGATATGGAACAGCCAAGTAAAACAAGAAGAGCAGATGAAGCACCATGACCTGGCAAAAAAATTAAGTATTCGTAACAAAACCTGATTACATGCTATCCACAGAAGTCAGGGAGCTTGCCAATTACAGTATCATGTCTAAATATTTGCCTTTCAATAAATTTCCATCCCTACTGTTTACCATTTGCCATCACCATTCTTGATGACATATAAAGAACAGGAAATATATCCTATTTTCTTCATTTTTGCTGCAGTGTCAGACTGCTCTTGCTGATTCAATTTATGATACTGTTGTTTTAGTTTTCACTATTATGATACTATCTCCTATATGCAGACAGGGACTACTTGTAAAAAAAGTCTTTTGGATTGCATATTTTTTGCTTATTTCTTTTTAATACAGTTTTGCATTTCTTTTTTACATTTTTACAATACATCTTCTTATCATATTACCCTTACTGATTTAAAGAGGAGACAGGTGTATTTTGGCACACCACCATGCTGCAGCACAGAGGTGCTGGAGTATCAATGAGGAAAGGAATGCATAACATGCAGTAAGTCACTACTTTGTGCTTAACACCATACATTCATTGACACTCTATTCTTCAAACTCTCTAAAGGGAAAAACAATAGCTATCTCTTCAACTCTCTCTCTGTCCTCTAATATGCATTCTTTGAATCTTAGGAGAATCTCTGCCTGTCTTCCACACCCAAGAATCATTCTCTTGCAAGTGCTTCTAGTCATCTCATTCTCATCATTCACCTGAAGTTCCTAAACCATTTCAAGATATTGGGTTTCACTATCTCCACCAACTGACAAGTAATGCTTCCTCCAAATTAGATTTACTAATTCCATGATATATTAGACTGAACTTTTTTTGTTTTACTTTCAACTGATAATTACCCATTTTGAGAGAGAGAGAGAGAGAGAGAGAGAGAGAGAGAGAGAGAGAGAGAGAGAGAGAGAGAGAGAGAGAGAGAGAGAGAGAGAGAGAGAGAGAGAGAGAGAGAGAGAGAGAGAGAGAGAGAGAGAGAGAGAGAGAGAGAGAGAGAGAGAATCTTCTTCCTTGAAAGGGATGGTTGAAGAAAATAGTGACTAGTAAAAAAATAATGTATGCCTTCTAAGAGATTAGCATCTTTAAAAGCCACACATGTGCTGCTTTGAAAAGTATAAACCTTTAAGAAGAGACAGAACACAGTTGCATTTAGAGGCTAGAAATTTCATTAATCAAAAATTTTTTTTTCACTAAAGCAGATTTTGATTGGCCTTGCAATATAGCACAAGTAAAACTTTCCAATCCATGTGGACTACACCACATTGTCTAATTCTGCCACACAGTAATCCAACTTGGTTGTTTCTGATATACGAAATAATTGTCAATTTTTCTTATATTTTGAGGCAAAGTATAATTGCATTGCATACATATTCACAACCTAATGAGTGAAATCAACTTTCATGAACCAACATTCACTGTTTGGGGATATCCACAAGCTAGTCCCTTAATTAGTGACAGTTGCCTCAACAATCCCAACAGTAAGACACTGAATATCATGCACACGCCTCTACTCAACAGAGAATGATCACTCACAACTAATTTCAGTATAAACTAAAAAAAAAAAAAAAAAAAAAAAAAAAAAAAAAAAAAAAAAAAAAACGATAAAAAGTAGAAGAAAGATGCCAAGTTTTAGGATTGTAGGCATGCTCCACCGCCAATCTCACAGCAAATATCCATGAAAGAATAAACCTATAAGATGATACAGCTATGCTTATACATGGTACACATTCCTTATATTCCTCAACATCATGAACTCTCTCTGCATCTAATCTTCTAGCTTAACTAACAGACAAATTCCTTCCAATACCCATCTCAACTATCTTATAACTTAACATTTTTTTTACAAAATTATTCTTTCCTTTCATTCAACCAATAAAGCATAATACATTTTATGCACTTGATGGGGGGAGAGAGAGAGAGAGAGAGAGAGAGAGAGAGAGAGAGAGAGAGAGAGAGAGAGAGAGAGAGAGAGAGAGAGAGAGAGAGAGAGAGAGAGAGAGAGAGAGAGAGAGAGAGAGAGAGAGAGAGAGAGAGAGAGAGAAAGCCATGCTAAATCTCTCAGGTACTTTTCAGTTTGCTATTATACAATACAATTCTCACACTGGTTGCTAATCCTGCTTCAAGCATTAACCTTAACCTTGCATTGTCATTGTACACTGATGTCTCTGAGGTTTATATTTGAAAGAATACCTAATATCAGTGAACAAGTAAATTCTCAACAGCATCTTTTCTTTAACAATAAACCTTCAAAGCAATCTGAACATTCTATTACCATGCACTTTACTTGCCTCTTCCTCAAATATATGCTGTCTTACTACTTTTTGAACAAATCTTATTAGGATGGAAAGGGTTCAGATGAACTGGCAGTTTTCATGCTTAAAAATGCTGATTTTATTCCTGACTTGCAAACAGTACTGGTTTATGTTTAGGTAAGACATTTAATTTAGCCTAGATTTTTTTGAAGAGCTTAGTGGGTAAACCATGATTTTGATCCTGACTAGAATTATAGGCTGTGTAGGCATGCACAGTGATCAAGATAAAATATATAATTTTAAAGTCAGAAACATATGACAGTACAATTATTTTTTCATTTTGCAATGAAGAACTCAGTGAAATGAGATTCTGCACAGCATCTTCTAAGAGTAAAATCAAGTCTTGAGAGAACTGATTAAATCTTTGATCCAACAAAATTGTGTGCCTTGCCATGAATAACATGTTTGTTTTGTAATAGTAGGAATTTGTGGAGAGGGATTTAGGTTGTACTGTTTTACTGGACTGTGTATGCATAACATGGAAAAAAATACATTTACAACTCCTAAGTTAACAAAAATAAAACTAATGATTTTATAATTTTAAATGCACTGTATTCATGAACCATGAAAGTATTATATTTTAATTCCATGGTAATTCTTAAATCATTTGAGTTTTGAATTCCATGGTAATTCTTAAATCTTTGAGACATCTTGAATACATCTTAAAATCTCAGATCTACACCCTATCATTTTACCGGAGTAATTCAAACAAGTCTGTTCAACAGAACATTTTATGTACTATGTGATTTGCACTCGAATCTTCACCATAATTTGATTTATTCATTGTGAACTCTATCATGTGGTTGTTTAGTTTTGTAAATATTTAAGGAAAACATATTAACTTCTAAAATCAAAGGTAAAGATTAAAGAATTAAAGAAGATAAATACTACACCAAATTTCATGTTTCAATGAAACTGAAAGCCACAAGAAGGTACAAACAAGATTTAACTTACAGGTAAATTATCCTTACTTGTAATAATAACTATATCCTGTTCACAGCAAATACTGTACTATTTATCATTAAAAAAATATTACCATTTTTATATAAATGAAGACTGACAACCTCTGTTTAATATGCAGTTGATAAATCAAAACAAGAACTTATCACACATTAACACAACACAGCTGTTCAAATTCTGAAGTCACATACAGTGACAACTACAAAGAAAAGGAACACTGAAACCTATGTACCTTATTCAGATGGAGCATCATTCAGCACCTCCAAGTGAAAATGAAAAGTAGACTTGGGTGTCTTAGTATCATCTGTAACAACAAAATTCTTAATTAAAAATCTGGAGGAAAAATACTGGACAGTTAGTGTAAGATATACCTACTACTACCTCAACACTGAGTAATATGCAAATGTCAGCTGAGAACTGTAAACAAGAGAGCAGAGTATAACAATTGTTTCAAAATTAATCAAATACTGATCTGCCAGGAAACAATGTAGCATTAAATCTTCCTACAAATGGCACAGCTGCTGCCACATAAAGAAGGGGGAGGAATATTCTTGAAACAGCACAACTTACATATAGAAACTATCCTCTTCCATTGGTTTGCTAATCCACTGTCCTAGGCCAGCACGAGCAAAGGCTGTTTCAACTGCCCTCTTACTTGTCTGAAAGAAACATTTTCTTTTAATCCATTTAGAGTTAAAATAATTTATCAAATAACATGTCAATATCAGCACAAACAGTATTTACAGTCTTTCCAAATACACAATGAAGTTTAAGAATATATTTGTAAACTGAAAATATTGTAAACTGAGCAACATCTTCCTGTTAATTCCCATTACAAAATTTATTAACTTATCTTACACTAGACACTTATAAGCAGAGTAAGGCAGTTGCAGACACACACTCGTTGTGACAATTACACCCTCACAAGCATTCCCTTAGCATAAATTTTAATAACATTTTGACCTCTATAAGGAACAGGACTGATTTTCATTGATAATACTGTCCAAGCTTGTGGTCAGTCAGTATTAGCTGCCTACTAATCAGTTTCAAGGGTGGAAATAAATAACTGTTTGTAACATTAAGGCTTAATGTTACAAACCATGTTTCAAAAGTGTAAAAAAAAAAAAGTTATATATGATCAAACACAAGTTTATAAAGTTGCCATCACATGAGAAATGCTGACAAGTCTTTCAAAACAAAATCCAACAGTAATGATAAGGAAATTTTTTTTAACTCCGGGCTGAATCTACAAGGTCACTGAATCAACATTTTGGAGGGAGAGAGAGAGAGAGAGAGAGAGAGAGAGAGAGAGAGAGAGAGAGAGAGAGAGAGAGAGAGAGAGAGGAGAGGAGAGGAGAGGAGAGGAGAGGAGAGGAGAGGAGAGGAGAGGAGAGGAGAGGAGAGGAGAGGAGAGGAGAGGAGAGGAGAGGAGAGGAGAGGAGAGGAGAGAGAATAACATTTATACAGCACTTACTTGATAGTCTGCAGCCAATGCCTTAATTTCACCATATGAAAGACACTTGACAGCTCCAGCATCCACTTCTGTTACAGTTGGAAGATGATCTAACAGTTCACAGAATCTCGTCAACAACTTCCTTTTACACAGTCTCGAGTAGTTTTCTCCTTCCTGACGACCAGTCATGGCATTGAGAACTTCTAAACTATCTCCCTCTGAAAAGACGTATTAAAGCAGTAAGCAAAATGAGGCATAATTTCCATTTGTAAATTAAATTACAACAAACATGTTCTCATTTAAATATTTTTTTTTGTAATATAATTTCTTGAGACAAAAGCTATATCAAACACAGATAATTGGGTCTTTGTCTTTTTTGAATAGTGTCATGTACAAAGAAAAAACAATGAAATTGTTCATATGGTGACCCAAAGGTGCAGGACAATTGCTAACACATTCCTATAACAGAATCCATTTAAATTAGAAAAAAAAAAAAAAAATGTAGGAAGGGGACCAGCAAAAAAAAATAAATAAATAAAATAAATAATTAAATAAATAAATAAATAAAATAAAAATAAATAAATATATAAATAAATTAATCAATAAATACAAAAAAGAGACCACGGTACCAGTCCCCACACAAAATCAAAAGCAATTTAGAATTTTCAGAGAAGGGTGTGTTTGTAATTAGGTGCATGTAGTTTTGTGTGCAGGAAGAGAGTTGTCTTCCCCTTGTGTTGTGAGACACAAAGGGGAATGGTCAGTGAGCTCACAGCTGCATTATTATGCCAATGCTAGTATTTAATACCTGAACACAGAAACAGAGATAAGAGAACATCAGAAAAATAATAACAACAATAACAGTAATATCAATGACCTATTCTGTATCCTATAGACTATGTTGTCTCACTTTAAAGATTATAGCTGAGCAAAGGCATTGCCTGATCACAGTAACAGAAATGCAGAGGGGATTCCCAGTACTTTTACTCTATCCCTTTAAGCTATCTTTCACAAAATGAAGGAAATACAGCAGCAATATTCTTCCAACTCTGCCAAAGTGTGTGCAAAGCCCTGTCCTTCCTACCACAGCTATATGTGTTATCAAGGGTAAAATGTCATAATTATGATGACCTATGACAGATTAGCTATAAAATACATTCTTGAATATATGACAAATCTCTCTTACTCCTGGGAGTACATTTATAGGGCTAAGTGGGTCTTTTAAATTGGGTATGAAGCAAAGGTGATAATTTAAATTGAAAAATTTGCATATATATATATATATATATATATATTTTTTTTTTTTTTTTTTTTTTTTATGTAGGAAGGATACTGGCCAAGGGCAACAAAAATCTAATAAAAAAAATGCCCACTGAAATGCCAGTCCCTAAAAGGGTCAAAGCAGTGGTCAAAAATTGGTGGATAAGTGTCTTGAAACCTCCCTCTTGAAGGAATTCAAGTCATAGGAAGGTGGAAATACAGAAGCAGGCAAGGAGTTCCAGAGTTTACCAGAGAAAGGGATGAATGATTGAGAATACTGGTTAACTCTTGCGTTAGAGAGGTGGACAGAATAGGAGTGAGAGAAAGAAGAAAGTCTTGTGCAGCGAGGCCGCGGAAGGAGGGGAGGCATGCAGTTAGCAAGATCAGAAGAGCAGTTAGCATGAAAATAGCGGTAGAAGACAGCAAGAGATGCAACATTGCGGCGGTGAGAGAGAGGCTGAAGACAGTCAGTTAGAGGAGAGGAGTTGATGAGACGAAAAGCTTTTGATTCCACCCTGTCTAGAACAGCAGTATGAGTGGAACCCCCCAGACATGTGAAGCATACTCCATACATGGACGGATAAGGCCCTTGTACAGAGTTAGCAGCTGGGGGGTGAGAAAAACTGGCGGAGACGTCTCAGAACACCTAACTTCATAGAAGCCGTTTTAGCTAGAGATGAGATGTGAAGTTTCCAGTTCAGATTATAAGTAAAGGACAGACCGAGGATGTTCAGTGTAGAAGAGGGGGACAGTTGAGTGTCATTGAAGAAGAGGGGATAGTTGTCTGGAAGATTGTGTCGAGTTGATAGATGGAGGAATTGAGTTTTTGAGGCATTGAACAATACCAAGTTTGCTCTGCCCCAATCAGAAATTTTAGAAAGATCAGAAGTCAGGCGTTCTGTGGCTTCCCTGCGTGATATATATATATATATATATATATATATATATATATATATATATATATATATATATATATATATATATATATATATATATATATATATATATATATATATATATATATATATATATATATATATATATATATATATATATATATGGCCAAGGTCAACAAAACTACATAAAAAAAAAAAAAAAAAAAAACAGGTGTGTTGGTCCCCAGAGTCAAAATCGGTAGTTAAAAAATTATAGGCTAAGTGTCTTGAAACCTACCCCTTGAATGAGTTCAAGTCATAGGAAGGTGGAAATGCAGAAACAGGCAGGGAGTTCCAGAGTTTACTGGAGAAATGGATAAATGATTGAGAATATTGGTTAACTCTTACATTAGAGGTGGACAGAACAACGTTGAGAGAGAAAGAAGAAAATTTTGTCCAGCAAGGCTGCAGGAGGAAGGGAGGCATGCAGTTAGCTACATTAGAAGAGCAGTTCACATGAAAATACTGGCAGATGATAGCAAGAGTTGCAACAATGCAGTGATGAGAAAGAGGTTAAAGACAGTCAGTTAGAGGAGAGGTGTTGATAAGACAAAAAGCTTTTGATTCCACCCTGTCTAAAACACCGGTATAAGTGGAACCCCTCCCCCCCATACATGTGGAGCATACTCCATACATGGACAGATAAGACCCCAGCAAAGGGTTGTTAGCAGCTGATGGGGTGAGAAAAACTGGTGGAGATGACTCAGAATGCCTCCTAACTTCATAGAAGCTGTTTTAGTTTGAGATGAGATGTGAAGTTTCCAGTTTAGATTACAAGTAAAGAACAGACTGAGGATGTTCAGCGTAGAAGAGGGGGACAGTTGAGTGTCATTGAAAGGGGGATAATTGTCTGAAAAGTTGTGTCAAGTTGATATATGGAGGAACTGAGTTTCCAAGGCATTAAACAATACTAAGTTTGCTCAGCCCCAATCAGAAATTTTAGAGAGATCCAAAGTCAGGCATTCTGTGGCTTTCCTGCATGAACTGTTTACTTCCTGAAGGGTTGGACATCTATGAAGACATGGAAAAGTGCAGGGTGGTATCATCAGCATAGGAGTGGATAGGACAAGAAGTTTAGCTTAGATCTGATGAATAATAGGAAAGGAGTGAGTGACAGGAAAGAACCCAAAAGAACACCACTGTTAAGAAATTTAGAAAACACTGTTAATAGATTTAGGAGAACAGTGACCATCTACCATAGCAGCAATAGAACAGTCAGAAAGGAAAGTTGAGATGAAGTTACAGAGAGGACAGAAGCTGTGGGAGGGTAGTTTGGAAATCAAAGCTTTGTGCCAGACTCTATCAAATGCTTTTGATATGTCTACGGCAACAGCAAAAGTTTCACCAAAATCTCTTAAAGAGAATAACCAAGACTCAGAAATGAAGGCCAGAAGATCACCAGCAGAGCAGCCTTGATAGAACACATACTGGTGATCAGATAGAAGGCTATGAAGTGATAGATGTTTAAGAATCTTCCAGTTGAACAGATTAAAAAACTTTAGATAGGCAGGAAATTAAAGCAGTAGGATGGTAGTCTGAGTGATTAAAACAGTCACCCATTTTAAGAACAGGCTGAATATAGGCAAACTTCTAGCAAGGAAAAGTAGATGTGGAAGAAGGAAAAATAAATGTTGATAGACAGAGTTGAAAGAGTTTGACTAGGCAAGGTGCAAACACAGTGGCACAATTTTGGAGAAAACAGGAGGGACCCCATCAGGTCCATAAGCCTTCTGAGGATATAGGTCAGTGAGGGTATGGAAAATATCATTGAGAACAATTTTAACAGATAGCATGAAGTAGTCAGAAGGTGGAGGAGAGGGAGGAACAAGCCCTGAATCATCTAAGGTAGAGTTTTTAGCAACGGTTTGAGTGAAGAGTTTAGCTTTAGAAATAGATCATATGGCAGTGGTGCCATCAAGTTGAAATAAAGGAGGGAAAGATAAAGAAACAAAGTTACTGGAGATGTTTCTGGCTAGGTGCCAGAAGTCATGAGGGGAGTTAGATGTTGAAAGACTTTGACAATTTCTATTAATGAAAGAGTTTTTGGTTAGTTGGAGAATGAACTTGGCATGATTCCAGGCACAAATAAAAAAATCATGAGATTCAGGTGATGGAAGGCTCAAGTACCTTTTATAGGCTACCTCTTTATCTTGTATAGCATGAGAACAACCTGTGTTAAACCAAGGTTTGGAAGGTTTTGGTTGAGAGAAAGAGTGAGGAATGTATGCCTCAATGCTATCACCTCTGTTATGCACTCAACACACAAAGACAGGTCCCTAGCATGGAAGCAGTAGTCATTCTAAGGAAAATCAGCATAATACCTCCTCAGGTCCCCCCAATTAGTAGAGGCAAAACACCAGAGGCACTCCACTTTGGGGGATCCTGAGGAGGGATTGGAGCAATAGGACAAGATAAAGATATGAGACTGTGAACAGAGAAGATACGGTAACATCATAAACAGAAGGATTAGAGGTTAGGAAAAGGTCAAGAATGTTGGGCACATCTCCAGTTGGTCAGGAATACGAGCAGGGTGCTGCACCAGTTGCTCAAGGTCATGAAAGATAGCAAACTTAAAGGCTAGTTCATCAAGATGATCAGTGAAGGGAGAGGTAAGCCAAAGTTTGTGGTGAACACTGAAGTCTCCAAGAATGGAGATCTCTGCAAAAGGGAAGAGAATGTGCTCCACTTTGGAAGTTAAATAGTCAAAGAACTTCTTATAGTCAGAGGAGTTAGGTGAGGGGCATACAGTACAGATAAATTTAGTTTCAGAGTGACTCTGTAGTCATAGCCAGACTGTGGGAAACTTGGAAGATTCAAGAGTGTGGACATGAGAGCAAGCTAAGTCAATGTGCACATAGATGCAACATCCAGCTTTGGATTGAAAATGAGGACAGAAAAGGGAAGGGAACTGAAAAGGGGTTACTGTCAGTTGCCTCAGACACCTGTGTTTCAGTGAGGAAAAGAGGATGAGGTTTAGTAGAGGAGAGGTGGTGTTCTACAAATTGAAAATTAGATCTAAGACTGTGAATGTTGTAGAAGATAATAAAGAAGTTGAGGGGGAGGTGTCAAGACACTTAAGGGTCAATACCAGAAGAGCAGTCTGACCTAGGGATATTTGTGCTCCCCTCCCCAGATAGGGATTCCAAGGCTGGTGCAGGAGTTGCCATATTAATTTTGAATTTGAGTGAAGGATGTGTGTGTAATCAGGTGCATGTAGTTTTGTGTGAAGGAAGAGAGTTATCTTTAGAGAGCAGGCTGTGACTATACCTTTGTGTTGTGAGACACAAAAGGAAATGTTCAGAGTTAATGATAAGTTCACAGCACTCCCTGATCCAGTGCTTCAGACCTCACTAGGAGTAATTATAATTTCAGCAGGTGTCCTGTGCCTCTTCCATGCATTTGGATGTTTAAAACAAATAAAAATAAATCCATTATTCAATATCATATTTCTATTATAAAATCATCCCTAAATTCAGGATCAAGATATATATTTACCAAGATAAAATAAAATATATTTCTATTTAAATCACTTACCACAGTCCCAATTAACAGATATAGTGGGGGCCTTCTGGGGCTGTCGAGACTCTGTTGAGCTTCCTTGGTTCATCTTTGGTTGATTTAATCTGAATGGAGATGGTAGACCTTGCACAGTCTGTTCTATTCTTCCAGAAACAGCTCTGCAACAAGAAAACTTTGTTCAAAGTTTATGTATGTAAAATAGAAATGAGATAAAGAATATAAAATAGAGAAAAACTAAGTGTCTTGACAAACTAAATGAATGAAAAGATATAAAATCACAGAAAATGCAAAAATACTATCTACCTATCAAACTGATGCTTCCGCAAAGGAAGTTAGCTTGTTTATGGCACACAAACACACACACACACACACACACACACACTCTATACATGTCATCTAATATACCTGCATTCCCTAAGACCATCCTAGCCCCTGGGCACTTACAAGGATAGGAGAGAAATCCTTAAAAAGATCCTTTATGAATACATACAAAGCAGGTTGCCCTCTTGGAGCACCCTAAATATCACAAAGATCAGAAAAAGACAAAACAGGAAAGTGACTAAACAACCTGAAAATTTTGGCTGCATACAAACACTAGGGAGAAGATTAACTATCTCCTAAATACTTGGCTGACATGATGGTGAAGACTCACAAATATGAAGAAAAGAAACTGAGCACTTTATCAATAAACCACCAATCATGGAATGAGTGTGATCATATTATGATCAGTAATTTCCAGTGAAAATACATAAAAATTTAAAAGCACACACCTATACATGTGAATAGCACTAAATAATGAACCTAAAACAATAGATTCAAGGTAGACAGGTTCGAGGAAGTGTGACAGGAGTGCTCCCTGCAGACCCACGACATTCCATTTGGCTATCTTGTCTGAACAGGACATTGTGCGAAGGCGTTCCCCCTTGCAGTACTCCATCCCAGGTCTGGATGTTATCTGCTCCAGCCTGAAAAATGCAGTCAAAATGAAAGAAGGAAGGTGAAAGTAAATGTGACAGAGCAAAAATCATGTGTGGAAGGACTGCAGGTTTTGTATATGACATTCCTGGTTAATAAAATGTTGGCATTAATGGTACAATTTCATGCTGCAGAGTCCACAAAAGCAAAACTAGTTTGTTAGAGATGTAGGAAAGATTTTAGTGATTTCAGAATTTAAGAAAAGTTTTATAAATGGAAATAAAAATTATGCTTAATGGATTTCATGGAATGTTCTTCAGATTAATGGTAGGAAGATGAGATTAAGGTTTTCATGGGGAGCCAAGTGTATGTGTGACAAAGATATGTGATGTCTCTGTGATAGGCAAATATTCTTATGGTTGGCTACATGAAGGAGATGAATGTTAAAGTAGAGAATGTTGAAGGTGAATGTTGGGAAAAAATGAGGTGATTGTTTTTTGAAAGGAAAAAAATAGGTATACAACTTTAGGGTACCTTATAGGGACAGTATGTTTGTAGTATGTGGGTGTGAGATGATTATGAAGGAGTAGGAAAAAACAGAAGAGGTGAGTGAGTTTAGGTATCTGGGAATGGTGTTAGATTACTATCATGAGATAAATGAAGAGATAAGAGAGCGCTGTGAAAGATAGATGTATTACAGGATCACTAACAAGTCATGAAAAGAATGGATATGCAACAATTCACAGCACCTAAAGCAATGTATGAAGTCTTTACAAGCACATACAAGGAAGAAGGGGATGAAAAGGAATACATTTGGTGATTTCAAGCCAGTATAATGTTTGGTGAAAAGGAAATGCCCCAGAGTGGTTAGATTAAGGAATGATGCACCAAAATAGCAGTGAATGGGTTAAGGAATAGTATTTTCTTGCCAACACTGATGTATGGCTCAAAGACCTGGATGTTGAAAAGGGGACAACAGTCAAGTGTGTGGAGAAATGAGTAATCTGAAAAGAATATGTGGAGTGATAAGATGGAGGATGAGAGCCAGTATAAGTCTTCACACTGCATTATATCAAAAGATGGATACCACTCTCTCCAAACACCTGTGATGTCTATACTATCCACATCTATTGCTTATAAGCTACTGCAAGTAAATGGAATGAGAAGTGCTCATTTCTATGTGGAATTCAATCATAAATGGGGATGAGAGGTGCTCATTGTGGAATTCAGTCTCAAATTTCTGTGCTATTAATCACACAGAGAGAAAGAATTCTTACCTTATGTAATTTAACTGAACTCATGCACAATTTAGAACTGGAGACAACCACAAATAATCAACAGAATCAGTTGAAAATAACTCTGCCTTAAGATAGAAATTTAATTAAGGTTCTTACCTTAATTGGAATTGTTCCTTCTCCTGACTCTATTTTGGTTCGCAACAACCCACGACTCTGCCTGTTGGGATGCCTGTCTGTGCGGTCAGCTTCCTCTTCATGTGGAGCAAAAATTCTTGCATCACCACATGGGGCAGTGTTGATGTAAAGGTGGAACTTGTATTGTGGCTGGATTCTAAACCCTTTCTGATTTTCAAGCTCTTCAAAGATTGTGTTCAAGTGTCCTCCTGAAAATAAACACATAGGAGTAAGTTATACATGCAAATAAAGTAATAAACATAGTGATTGGGCATTACATTTGAGTTATAAATGTTTCCTGAAGTTCATATGAAAAAATGATAAAGCAAAAGTCAATAGAGAGAGAGAGAGAGAGAGAGAGAGAGAGAGAGAGAGAGAGAGAGAGAGAGAGAGAGAGAGAGAGAGAGAGAGAGAGAGAGAGAGAGAGAGAGAGAGAGAGAGAGAGAGAGAGAGAGAGAGAGAGAATGGTGCATCTACTTCTGAAAAGAGCTTGGTATGTGCATAAATGCAAATAAAAACTTGCCATTCTTTCTCCACTGCACCAGTTTCTCCAGCTGACTATAAAGGAAGTGGAGGAGGCACCTGCGTGCCATGATCTCAGCATGACAGTCATTGATGCACTGTCCCTGAAGACTCAGATGTTCACCATTGATGCACTTTGTTCCTGTTGCCACACTGATAACCTGAATGATAATTATATTAGTAATTAATTTACCAAGGCTACTAGGATTAAGACAATCATATAATCTCAGTACAATATAGAAATCCATTAGTCCTACTAGAATGAGCACTGTCAAGAAATAAAAGTTAGAAAATAGTTACACTGCTAAATTTTTAAATACATATTTGTTAAGTAAACATTTCACCCTTTCCTACATACATAAGATAATATATAATAAGGAAAAGAAAAGAGCATAATAAATCTACATAATAAGAATAATCAATTTAAAACACGTATAATCATCACAACAGTGACATGACATGCTTGTCCAAACCACCACCACTATTGACAAATTTGAGTCAATGGTGCTACAAACATGTTAATGGCAAGGTTGTGAACTGTAAGGTGTCATTAACTCTTCATTGTAATAGGCACTTTTAACTTTCTTTTATAATTTTTGTGTAACTTGCTTTCATTTCAACTTTCTTACAAGCCACTTAGCATGAATGAGATCAAACATTATGATGACGATGATGACTTTATAGTTCATGATTTTAAAGACATGTTAAAGGGAAATAAGAAAAGCATCCAGATGGTGAAAGCAATTTCCTATTTTTGACACACACACACACACACACACAGAGAGAGAGAGAGAGAGAGAGAGAGAGAGAGAGAGAGAGAGAGAGAGAGAGAGAGAGAGAGAGAGAGAGAGAGAGAGAGAGAGAGCATATTTTTCAGCACTGAAGACACAATTTTTCTCTAAATTAAGTGTCAAAAGTCTACCATTCATCTTGGTGGCTGAAGGTTACATTTTCATCAGCCTATTGTAATCCTAAACCAAGATTATTTATGCTAGACAGCAATCTGAACTCCTGTATATGACTTCTCAATGAAGTGTATAAATTACTATATATTTAGTGAAAGTAGCAAATAAATAACAGTATCACAAAAATATTTACACAATCACAAAAATTCATTCCCTCATCAGCAGATGAGCTAACAGACAGTGGTATTTTATATTTTGTGTATCAATGTTGCCTGTATTTTTACTCTCCTCAAACATCTCAACTTTGAGGCAATATTATTTTAGGATTGTTTGTTTTTATTCTAATTGTTACTCCAGCATTATTCTCTCCTTCTCTTTCATTTATTTTCAAAAATTTTTTGATTGTCAAGATTGGGGTATGTCATTGAGGGCAAAATGTCTTTGATGCTGGGAAATACAGTACTTGTGAATGTACTAACTGTGAAATCAGTAAATGTGAATGTAATCAAGCTATGCCACACTGATGGAAGAGCCTGGTCTACTCTGGACTGGGTCCAGAGTAGACCCAGCTGCTTTACAATGTTTGCCAAGTTTTAAATAACTGCATGCCATCCACTCAGCTTTTCTACATATGTAAGGTAAACATATCACGCAGGGAAGCCACAGAACGCCTGACTTCTGATCTTTCTAAAATTTCTGATTGGGGCAGAGCAAACTTGGTACTGTTCAATGCCTCAAAAACTCAATTCCTCCATCTATCAACTCGACACAACCTTCCAGACAACTATCCCCTCTTCTTCAATGACATTCAACTGTTCCCCTCTTCTACACTGAACATTCTCGGTCTATCCTTTACTTATAATCTGAACTGGAAACTTCACATCTCATCTCTAGCTAAAACAGCTTCTATGAAGTTAGGTGTTCTGAGACGTCTCCGCCAGTTTTTCTCACCTCCCCAGCTGCTAACTCTGTACAAGGGCCTTATCCGTCCATGTATGGCGTATGCTTCACATGTCTGGGGGTTCCACTCATACTGCTCTTCTAGACAGGGTGGAATCAAAAGCTTTTCGTCTCATCAACTCCTCTCCTCTAACTGACTGTCTTCAGCCTCTCTCTCACCGCTGCAATGTTGCATATCTAGCTGTCTTCTACCGCTATTTTCATGCTAACTGTTCTTCTGATCTTGCTAACTGCATGCCTCCCCTCCTTCTGTGGCCTCGCTGCACAAGACTTTCTTCTTTCTCTCACCCCTATTCTGTCCACCTCTCTAATGCAAGAGTTAACCAGTATTCTCAATCATTCATCCCTTTCTCTGGTAAACTCTGGAACTCCCTGCCTGCTTCTGTATTTCCACCTTCCTATGACTTGAATTCCTTCAAGAGGGAGGTTTCAAGACACTTATCCACCAATTTTTGACCACTGCTTTGACCCTCTTATGGGACTGGCATCTCAGTGGGCATTTTTTTATTAGATTTTTGTTGCCCTTGGCCAGTATCCTTCCTACATAAAAAAAAAAAAATAAATAAATAAATAAATAAATAAATAAAAAAAAAAAAAAAACCCATGCAACAAACTACTCAACCACATGGTCATAATAACTGCCACATCTACATCCTACCAACTTTATCACCATTTTCCACAATTTGTGGTCTTTGAATGTTGCATCTTCTTGAGCCTGAAACTTCACCCTACTTACTAGGAGAAATTTCTGATGATAAAGTATGATATTTGTGTGATTCTGAAGACATGCTAAAATAATTAGTTTAATTGTGGCATCCATTTGCTGGCAGAACCCTTTAATCAAACAGTATAGTCTCTATGTTCTAGTTTTATATACTGCATCCTTAACATTAAAAATACAACTAATATTCAGTACAGACCTTCATGTCTTCCAAGTCATTTTCATTTGTCATGACAATACCTGCAAGCACTTTTCGTTTGGCAAGGGTTGGATTACCAGCTGTTAGTTCAGCAAACTTCTCACAAACTAATCTGCAAAAGATTATCTTATTTAATTACATCATTCATAAAGTTTGGAAACTTCTGATTTGGTTTAATATAAAACTGACAAAAATTTAATTAAAATAAATTCTACCAAGCAATCTTCTCTTTAATGAGGACTTAAATGTTTTCTCTCTTTTGCTCCTTTCAATCTTTAATTCAACAATGTGCTTTTCAACATGGGGAGCATGATGATTAAGACCGATTTGGGTCAAATACCAAAATTTAACCACAAACATTAAATTAGAGAAAAAGTTAGCTGCTCTTAGCAATATTTCAACCTAAAAGGTAATTTACTTTCAATCACCATGCAGTAGATAATTAACAGAAAACAAGGCTGGCTGAAGTAACAAAGTATGAATCAAACACCAATAACAAAACTTACTTTGCAATTTTGTCGGCAAGTGTCTGGGGCATGTGAATGTTGGGCATGTTGGAAATAGGCGTGTGGTGTAGAACAGCAGATGGTGGTGTGGCAATCAAGCCATACAGCTTGCTCAGGGCTTGGCGTGCAGCTGCAGCTTTGGCAAACTTTTTACTGTTACCTGTGAAGATATATTACTTTACTTAGCCCATAGTTGGCAGTGCCATACAAGACTGCTAGTAAAAATTGTGGTGAATCAGTTGAATAAACTATACAGCAAAATCTGGTTCATAGGAGGCTCACTGATCATACAGTTTAAAGCTTTTAAGTAAACAATATCCTATTTCCTATATCCTTTCCATTAACAACTTTCATGAATATTCCTTACATGGAATTTATCCTGTGGCTGCAGAGAAAGGATGAGGTGTAATAAGAGATATAAAAAGGGAAGAGAAATCAAACCACAAGAGATGTGCATAGTTCAAAAGCAAATGTGGACAAGAGATGTAGATGGTAGAAATTCTTTGGAGGTAGGTGAAGCAGGTGCAAAAGTGAATGTAGTATAAGGAAGAAAAGTTTATGGGATAAAATGGCAGGATGTTGATTGAGAAGGATGCTGAATACAGAGGATAGGGAATCTGACATTGCTGCAGGAGAAATGGAACAAGGAACAAAAGTGTTAGAACAACATGATTCTTTATCACACAATGGAGAAATGTTTGAGGAAGTCCATAAAATGAAACATGGAAAAGTTGTATGTATAAATGAATGTGCAGTCACTTGTTTGAAGACTGGTGGTGCAACTTGTTGAGTGGTTGGTTAGATCACTGGATGCATGCTTCATGAGCAGTGAGATGCTGACAGACTGAGAGAATGCAAATGTTGTTCTGTATAAAAAGTGTGACAAATAGGCTAAATTTAGAGTTGTAGGTATGGTGTATGGTAAAAGTGTTGCTCAAGAAGGTTAGAAAGCAAGAGATTCTGGCAAGCAGTGCAGGCTTTTCATGGCTTCTACCTCTTCATGAAACTGTTACATCATCCACCATCATCATCAGGGGCTTGTGTTGGTGCACAAACATGAATTATTTTCATTTCACACTTGTTGTTTAGTTTGCTTATTGAACCTGCCAATCTCTAAAACTATAAAAATTTTCTTTTTGTTGGTAGCCCTTTGCTGACCAAAAACCTGTTCTGTTTTTTCTTGTGTTCCAGCCCTCTTTAATTCTAAAAATTCTTTCCCATTTCTTTTAACCTTATTGGATCTATGATATCTCACTTGACATTTTCTAAATGTTTAAAAACCACTAGAAAGTCATCTTCCTTTGCTAATTCTATTATTATACATGCCAAGGTCAACATTCCAAACGTGGCCTGTCCAAACCCAGTGATTCTTAGCACCCCTGCTCTGGAGAAAGTATGACTGCTGCTAACTGTAAAAAAATAATA